>NC_079210.1:55404287-55757621 GCF_026745355.1 Beta vulgaris subsp. vulgaris | reverse complement strand
TATCTCACAAATAATACCCAATTGTTGCATTCTTTCTGTTACGGAGAAAGTAATACTCTTTGTGTTTATTAATAGTTGTACCTAAATGATTATGTCAAATGCACTATTTTAAACTTTAATATATTCAATTTATGTGTAAATAAAAAATTGTAAAAATTTTATCTTATGAAAATACATATTGAGGGAGAAAGGTGCCACTCACATGGGTCTGGTTGAAGTGACTAATTGAGACCAGGTGATTATTTACCTGAAATACAAGTCTCTGCAAAATTGTAAGACCATACGTGGGGCTAACGCATGTCCAATGTGCTTGGGAAGGTACGGTTAAGGAACTTATAAGGTGTTTGGTATGAATACCGTAAACAAAATGGAAAGGATTTTGATAAGGAGGAGAAAGGGTAATAATAAGTGTTACCCTTATTACTTGTTTGGTATCCTAGTGGAATAGAAACAAATATAACCCACTCTCTTTCCTCTTGTTTGAAGAGTGAAACGTTATTTGTTTCCTTAGGTTTTTGACAGGAAACAACTTGGGGGGATGTGTTTCCCTCAAGTAACGGTAATTGTTACTTTACACACTAACCAAACAAGTAGAAACGGATTTTGTTACTTGATTCCATTTCTTTTGTGAAAAAACATGATACCAAACACCCCCTTAGTGAATTGATGACTGAGGAGCCGGTGAACGACATTCATAACTATATTGGTCCTAAGATATCGAAAATCCTTATTATGTAGGTTCTGACAAATCTAAGAAGATCTCACATGATTCTGGGTTTCCTGACATATACACAAAACAAAAAGGTTAGATTAGAAAATGTGAATAATATCAAAAGACAATATGATACAACTATAAAAAAATTAATAAAGTATAAATTTTATGTAAAGACTTATATGCACCTAGTCCACACTAAATTTATGTGGACTTAATGCTAATGAATGTGATTTATGAAAAAAAAAAAAAGGATCATTATGTTATAAAAATAATAGATATACAAGCGGAGTAGCTATAGATGGTAGATATGATGGTGACTATGTGTCAAACAATTAACTACTACTCCCTCTGTTTTTTTTATCGTTCTCACTTAGAATCTTGACACTATTCATACTTAAAGAGAATCTTCTATTTTTTTCAATTTATAAGAAAAAATATAGTCATGTGGGATCTTGTTTGATTCGTCTCAATTAGTACATTATTAATATTCAATCGTTATAATTTTTACTAATATATGATGAAAGATATATAAGTTCAAAGATGTGTAAATAGAAGTGAGAAAGATAAAAAAAAAAAAAAACAGAGGGAGTACTATGTTATAAAGTGTAACTTTCATTATTATAAATTAATATGGGGAAGGGTAATTGTATGAAAAAAAAGTCATTGTATTAGAAATGATAGATTAGTGTAACTTTAGATAAAAGGTAACTATATATATAAAAAAAAAGGGTCATTATGTCTATGGGTGGCTTTATTCTGCACTAATACTTCCTTCGTTTCTTTTTGAGTGTCCGAGAGAAAAAGTGGTGAAAACCAAGTTGGGACAGTTTTTTAAACAATTAAATTTGAGTATTGAATAAGAATAAGTAGGTGAAACAATTAAAAATGAAAGTCTGGACCACTTTTTTGCCATAAAGAGAAATCGGTCACTTTTGGTAACAATAAGAAAAGTTAGCCACTTAAAAAGAATCGAAAGAAGAATATATTAATGTGTACTAGCTAGGTCCGCCAAAAACTAGCTTAGCTAAAATTTTATGGAGCATTTAGGTGATTAATGAATGAAAAGTTAGCCTTAAATTGGATTCTTTATTAGAACGGGGTCTTTATTAATTGATTGGAACGAGAAGTAAGATTGTTCCTCTGATATATTGAAAATTCTAGCATATTAATTGATAACTCAAACTTATCGGAATATACAGCTGACGATTAGTAATGGTTGTCGGTATGGATCATTGTCGAACACAACATTGCTAGTCGATCTAACATAAATACCGTAACATCAGCCAAGAGGAGATGGCGATAGCTAGCCAACAAATTTACATTCTAGCTCAATTTGTGCAATTATTAAAGGTATTGAACTTCCGGCTTGTTTGACGGTAAGTGACATACAATATTGGCCTTTCACTAAATAGTGCACATATACTACCAAATCAGGTTACTCAATATTCCTCCAACAGAAAAATGATATCTATAGCATGACCTCTCCTATGAATGCGAAGTTCTTTCGACTTATCTGGAGTTTGAACATCATGCCAAAATGGAAACTTTTCCTATGGAAGTTGTGGCACAATGGCCTAGCAACCACATCTAGTCTTCAAGAGCGGGGTATTACTCATTCAGCCGAATGCCCTATTTGTCTACACGATCAAGAAGATACCCAACACTACCTATTCCAACAGTGCCCTCTCGCTCTTGAAGCATGGGATCAGGGGCCTAGAAAGACTATTCCAACAACACCTATTCCAACAACAAAACAGGTCGATAGTGAAATGCCAAACAATACGCCTAGAAAGACTATAAAATAGTTAAGACAAAGGGTTATATATAACATATTTGTTGACAAGTTGGGGGGAATAAAGGGGATCCTGACTTGCCGATGATGAAAATCGATCCCAGGATCTCCTGGAATCAGGAGTGAAGCTCTAACCACTAGGCTATCCCTCACTCTCAGACAAAGGGCTATGTATGTGTGTAATTAATTAGCATGTTTTAGCATGCCTATATTGAGGGGGTCCAACCTAGCTAGTTGGTTTGTCTCTTCCTTGGTATGGCTTTAGTATGTAATTGTTTTGGTTCTTCAATATATCTTATAGTAATTTGGCAAACAAAAAAGGGTTTCTCTGAATTTGAAAGTTTTCATTTAGTAGGTCCCCATACTAAGGCTCAAGCCAATTATTCAATGAGGATTTGGTTCATCCAACACGTACACATCATGAACACCCTGCCTTTTTATGTTATATTGACTTAATGTATGTCACTATTAAATGTGAAGATAATCTAACCATTGTTCACCATTGGTTGTGAAGGCACATTCTTAAAAATCCCTATATAGATAAGAACGAACTTGATAAATACTGATAACTCTCGTATAAAGTATTAGAATGGAAAGATCCATTCTGTAATGAACTATTGGTTCAACCATCTTTGGCGGTAATCAATCCATTCAACTTGTTTTTCTTGTATTCTTGATAAGCCATCGTTGTCAAAATTTCCTCGCCAAGCTACATGAAATAATTTTCCATAAAACCACAAAATAACAATTGCTAATTGCCTAAAGTGAGAAGCAAAAATATTATGACAATGACGTTCTTTAGTAATATCATTATATATGACTCTCGAAGTTGTGATGTGCGATAGCAATATCAAACCAAATACGATGAGTAACGGAATATTGAGCTAAGCTTTGGTTAAATCTTGAAAATCTTAATGCCATAATGCCTTTCAAATCCTTATAGCCATTACTTAGCTTGTTCCCCTTCTTTTTTCTTCCTTTACTTTCTCTCCCTATCCTCCTATCCCAACAAAATTTTCTAACTTAATTACTTATATAATTATGAGTGTAAATACCTTCTGATTCACATAATCTCTAAATGATCAATTATCTAAAATTAGTGTATTTTATAAAATAAATTTTATATATATAGGAGGGCTCTTGTGAGAATACATCATTTATATGAGAACACCTCTAAATATGAGAATAGATCTGGACCATTGAACATTTCAGATCCAATGGTTGAAATGTTCTTGGAAAAAATAATGAAATCTCACAATCACCTCCTCCTTCTCTATCTTCTCACCATCAACGGTAGAATCACCACTACCAACATCTAGCGATGGCCACCGCATCACCGTCGTTCATCGCAGTTATCTCTCCTCCTTCCCCGATTGGCGCGGGATTCGAATCCTCTCACTTTCAATTTTACCACAAACATAATCGGAAATTGGTGCTTTACCTTTGATTTTGCCGGAAGCATTACTGAAAAATCAGTAATCTGCGTTATTTTTGCTCAAATTTGTGAATGTGAATTTTAATTTTGTTATAATCAAATTACGAGAATGCATTTGATTGATTAACGAGAATCAAATCAGTAATTTGCGTTCTCCTCCCCCCCCCCCCCCCGATCGGCGTGACTGATTCGAATAAGTGATTGTGAATTTGTGATTTTGTTGGAATCAAATTATTGATTGTGAATTTGCCGAAAACATTATAGAAAAATCGCCATCTACATTGCTTTCAATTAAATTTAGTATTTGTGATGATGTTAATTGTGTTTGAAATAATTTGAAAAATTTTAGATTAAAATATTTCAGAACATAATAAAATAATTTGGAACATTTTTAAAATAATTCAGAACATATTTGAAAAACTTTATAACACACTTGAAATATCATAACATAATTAAAATAATTTGGAACATGTTTGAAATAATTCAGAACATGTATGAAAATTTTTAGAATACGGTTGAAATATTTCAGAACATAATTAAAATAATTTGGAACATGTTTGAAATAATACTGAACATGTTTGAAAAATTTTATAATACAATTGAAATATTTCAAAACATAACTAAAATAACTCGGAACATGTTTGAAATAATTCAGAACATGTTTGAAAAGTTTTAGAACACATTTGAAATATTTCAGAACATAACTAAAAATAATTTGGAACATGTTTGAAATAATTCAGAACATGTTTGAAAAAATTTAGAACACACTTGAAATATTTCAGAACATATTTAAAATAATTTGGAACATGCTTGAAATAATTCAAAACATGTTTGAAAAAATTCGGAACAAGCTTTAGATATTGCACCCTATGAATTTTACATGCTAAAACTCTTATGAACAAGTGATGTAACTCTAATGAAAAAGTGATGCAACTCAAAAAAAAATTTGAAAAAAAAAATCAAAAAAAAAATTTTTTTGGTTCAATTTTTTTAAGGGGGTATAACTCTAATGAACAAGTGTTGTAACTCTAATCAAATCGTGTGGTTGAGATTTATTCTCATTTCTCATGTAAGGAGCATTCTCATGTGATCTTACCCCTATTTTATCTCATCAAAATCCACCCCTAAATCTTTCCATTCCACCAATATAAGCCTTTGATTTTAAAATGTATGGCTCAGATATAACTCTACCTTGTAGAGTTTCACTAAAACTCTAGAGGATCCGAACTCCCACGGGTGTATTATACATACTTAAATTGAGACAGCAAATGTATACAAAACCTGCTGTGGAGTTTTTTGTTTTTCAATTATTGTACTTCCAACATACTTCTAAAAGAAAAGAAACAAAAATAAAAAATCAACATCTAAATATTTATCCTTAGTCCCCTCAAATAATAAAAAAAAAGTTGTATGGACAACTTTGCTCTATACATGTAGTAAAGAACGGACGGACCACCAATTTATCCAATCAACTTTCATTTCCCAAATTGCACTATTTATCCTAATTCCTAAAGTAGTTCTCTACAACTTCCATCTTTAAAAATCTCTAATAATATGGATCACCTAGGAGTAGGACTAGAAGATGAAATGAAGCATGAAGATGATGAGCCAACAACGCCTATCACCCGCGTAAGCATCCACCCTAAGCATAATCATGTGATCCACTGTGTCATAGGGTTTAAGAACTCCATAGATGTAGCTGCCTTAAAACATGAGTTATCCATGTCCATCATGATCAAAATCCCACGCTTCTCTAGTCTCCTTGTTGTTGATCCACATGATGGAACTGAACAGTGGAAAAGAACCCATGTAAACCTAGATAACCATATCTTCATCCATCATGAGCATGGCCATGAGGTCCATGACCATGATCATGAGCCTATGTCGGATGAGGATGCCATCAACTCTTACTTGGCTGACATAGCCATCTTAGAACCCATGAGTTTAGATAAGCCTTTATGGGAGTTGCACATCATGCATGCACAGAAGTGCTTGATACTGAGAGTTCATCATGCAGTGGCTGATGGTATGTCATTGATGTCATTGTTGTGGTCCCTGGATGACTCATCAATTAGGAATGTACATGATGATGGTGGGCGTCATCATGATGTGATGATGGTGTCCAATAATAAGAATTACCATGGTGTTAAGGGTAGGAGCTCAAAAAATATGGGGATGTGGGAAGGTCTAATGTTTATTTGGTATAGCTTAGTATCTGTGTTGAAGTTTATAGCAAGGTTTTTGTGGGTGAAAGATAAACAGACTGTGATTAGTGGAATTCAAGGGGTGGAGTTTTGGCCAAGGAAGGTGACAACTGCTAAGTTTCAAATTGGAGATATGAAGACCATCAAAAAGGCCATCCCAAATGCTGTAAAACTTTAAACTTCTTTCCTAATTTATGCTATTAGTAGTCCATGCATAGAGCTCCTCTGATAGGGGATCATTATAATCTTTCCTAAAATATAGGCTCGTAATCATTCTAATACATTAACATGCAATCATGCTATGTTTTTATTTAATTATAAGAAAATTTGCAAAAAAAACCTTTTAAAAGTTTAATTTTGCGAAAAAAAAACCCTTTTAAAGCATTATTTGCAAAAAAAAAACCACAAACTTAATTTTTCTTGGAAGGAGAAACCTATTTCCATTTTCCTGTGTGGTTTTTTTCAATTCCGGCGCTGACCCTTCTGTCTTTTCTTAACCCTCTATTTTAATTTCATTATTTGCAACACCACCTCTATGCATCTCAGTTTCATCTTGTAAGAAAAATTAAGTTTGTGGTTTTTTCACAAAAAATGCTTAAAAGGTTTTTTTTCTTGCAAAATTGAACGTCTAAAAGTTTTTTTTTTTTTTTACAAACTTTCCTTAATTATATCATATAAATTTCCTTTTAATAAACCAAATCCTTCCAGTATGTCAGCATTGAAGCTAAGAGACTTGAAAGAATATGACAAACTCACTCTTCTATCCCATCTCTTTCCTGACCGTTAAGTATTACTGCCAAACAAGACGTTGAGATGCATAGCCTCCTCATTTTTACAGTCGTTACTAGTAGAATTCTTTTGAATTGTGGAATCAAATTTGCTTTTTTGACTAACACATACAAATGAGAAACTATTTTATATCTAACCCTTTAAACTTTGGAAGAAGAAAATTACTCATGCGTCTCAATAGACAATATATAATAGTACATGTTTGCTATTTTTAAAATTAGATTTTTTGATAACTTATATTATAAATTCTTACTAATATAGTAAAAAATTATCAGCAATAAGATTTTGTTAGGTTCATTATATCAACATATTTCTTCGAAAAATATCCATGGCCAATATTTCATAAGATATATATATATGGTCAAAATATAAACAGTACTGGAATTTTATCTAATGTTTGATTATTATATGTAAACTACCAAACGCAGACAGTAAATGATGTTCTCTATGGAATATTATGGTGTGGACTAACAAGATACCTCAATAGTCAACATCCTACAGGTAAAAACATTATTATTATTGCTTACTCTAATAATCAGCAATTTTTTTTTTCATTTATTGGCTCAATGTAAATTAATATTATTGTATGAAATTCTGAGTACATTTTCCCTACAATTGTTAGCGCAGCTTTGCGTGATGGTGTTCAGTTTACTGGCCTTTGCCCTGTAAACTTGAGAGAACGTCCAGGAGTTCAGGTGAAGTATACGTTACACCTTTGTTTCGCATTAAGTGTATTTTTCTTATTGTTTTTGAGAGGTAAGTTGAAGTTCCTTGCAAGGAGGAGGAAAATTAGGGTTCTCTTTTATGAGGGGTGAAACTCGATCTTAAGATCAATAGATTATTACATGTTGTAGCTAACATTGACCAAAATGTGATCAGGAGGTGTCCACTATGCTATCAGATCTAACAACATCTTGGGGCAATAAATTTGTAATGCTCCTACTACCCATTATTTACTCTAAACGTGATATGGGTGCTTTAGCCTACACAGCTCGGGCTAAAGCGGTGATGGATCGGAAAAAGCGATCAATGGAAGCTCGACTATGCTACAAAGTAGGACGCCTTGTTTTTAATTGTCTTGGTTCAAAGGTAACTAGTGATTTATCGTTATTTTATGGGAGCAATTATTTGTGAGGTATAAAATATTCTGACCTAATTATAAGATGATATGAATGAGATTCAGTGGGTAAGATACACTGGCGGATCAGATCTAGAAATAATATTTAGTGGGATCAAGGGACCCGGCCACTATATTATGAAAAATCCAAAATTTTATAAAATAAAATTTGATAAATTTTACTGCACTTGGTCTAACGTGGCTCCGCCACTGGTAAGATGTTCAGATAATCTTGTTCGGCACTTCTTTTCTTGGTAGTAGTACGTTGAAGAAGCACTATTTGGGAAAAAAATGAAATTTTTTTTCCACCAAGATTTGAACCTTGGTATCCCATGTAATAGATAGGAAGTCATATCATTGGACGATCTAAAGGTTCTTGGTTATAAGCAATAGCGAAATGACAAGATGATAATGAGCTTTTATGTAACTTTTGTAATAGAAGTATCAATACATATATTATGTTGATGTCCATGATAAAGTAATTATTCTATCACCCTACTTATAATATGTTATATCGCCTAACAAAAGGGTTTCTAGAATAAAGGAGGAAGGATTTAAGCATTCTCTTTTGGCTTGTGATGCAGGTTGGGGACTTGTATTACAATCTGTTTTCTAACACAAGCTTCCTAGTATCTAATATTGCTGGTCCCGAAAAGGAGATATCAATTGCTAGCAATCCTGTAAATTTCATAAGAGTCACGTCTTCCAGCCAACCCCATGTGAGTGGTACAATTTTGAATTTTCTATGGCAAAACAAAATATCTCCCAGTTCTGAATAACTTACTCTTCTTGTTAAGCAACCTATCCCTTTCCCTTCCCGAATTCGGTGTACTCTATATCAAAAGATATAATGTGTTTGTTTGATTGATATAGAAAATATATATATATAGAAAATGAAAAATTCTATAGCATGACAAGTAATGGAATCTTGTTGATCCACGTAAACACCATAATACGAAAGTGACAACTCTACCTTTCGATATGTGGTGGAAGTTAAATTGATATTAAAGAGTACCAATTAAATTACTTTTTTAAAAAATTTATATAAAGAGTAATTTTGTTATAACGGACGTGAGAGAGAAACAAATTATGAATGCAAAAAGCGATAAAAACAGACAACAGATTTATGTGGTTCACCAATTTGGCTATATCCACGGCAGAGAGAGGGAAAATACTTTATTATGTGAGGAAAATCATATTACAGAGAGAAAATAGGCTAATTCGTGGTTTAAAACCCTAAGATATAAATAACCTATTTATACTCACAACAGAAAACGCGTTTCCGCGTTATTTCCCGTTCGCCCGACCCGCTCCCGCAGCCAGCCATCCTCATTCACACGAAAGTTCTGCCCGCCCGCGGGGTCGAGCCTGCGCCCGCGGGATTTCGGGCTGCTGTGCATATCAACGAACTCCTTAGCCCGCGGGATCGAGCCTGCGCCCGCGGGTTTCCGAGCTACACTCTCACAACTTTTCTCTTGTGCATTTCGACGAACATCTTCTAAGCACTCACAAGTCAAGGCATCTTTTACAAATTTAATTGGTACTCCTTTTTAAAAAAAAAAAAAATTAATTCGTACTCCTTGTAGTATCAAAAAGTGTATCTGTAGTACTAACTAATATTCAACTTTATGGTAACAATTTTTATAAAATTTGAATCATACTAAGTGTTCAATTATTCTCTTGTGGAACCACAATTTACTTTCAAGTTATTCATTTTTACTTTTAATTTGAGAAAAAAATCGATATACTCTATTGTCCACCATGAGTATGTGAGCTCCCACAATGACTAGCTAAGAAGCTATCTGGTCCTCTGAATATGTTCAACCAATTAACAATATTTATGTACTTCCAAAATAAAACTCAAAAAAATATGCCCTACAATTGCATAACGACCACATAAAGTACTAGGATTTTTCAAACATATGCACCAAATGCATAGGATTAGCTATAAGTATATAGCTTTATTCAATAAATTAATAAATGTGACAATAATATAATTTTATACCTATAATTTTATAATATAATTTTATAGTTATAAGTTTATAGGTATAATAAATATAATTTCTATTATGAAAATAATATCTTTAATTAATTGTGTCATATTTATTAATTTGTTGAATAAAGCTATAAACTTATAGCTAAATCTATGCACTAAGAATAACAATACATCCATTGAATCATAGCATAACAATACATTCATTGAATCATAGCAATAACAATATAAAGATAACTTCCTCCAGTTATTTACAGTATTACCACATTTATACCTTGGAGGCTTGGACCCCTCTTCAGATTATTGTGCATAAGCCTAAAAAGATATTCATTGAATCATAGCAATATATAGTTATATATACCACTCTAAAAGAGATGACATTGGTACAGGCGATCACACTGCATATGGTAAGCTATGCTGGAAAGGCAGATCTGCAAATTCAAGTTGCCAAAGAGGTGATACATGACCCAGAATTTCTAGCCAAGTGCTTTGAAGATGCATTGCTTGAAATGAAGAAAGATGCAGATAATTGTGCTGCCACTAAATACTAAGTCATATAATATATTGTGTTGCAATGCCAATAAATGAAAACGGATTTATCTTATGTTGTTTGTTTGGTAGAAAAATATTTCAGACATTGAGATTGTACCTAATTAAGTAATATGTATGAAGTATGGGGAGCTATGATAAACATCTAATTGAAGTTGGACATAGTAACATTTGCTTCCAACTTCCAACTTCCAACTTCCAAGAATGGGGCATTTCCATCCTTTACTGTTATTAAAATAATGAGTATTATAAAGTGTTCAGTTGAAAGTGTGATTTGACAAAGGAAGAGAATGAAATAAAAGTGGGTATGCTGTTATGAGCTTGGCAATCCCATAATAGTTACTCCCTTCGCTTTTATTTATTTGCTACATTTTGATTTACACAAGAATTTAGAAGATGTCATTTTCATTCTTTTTTAGTGTATTTTTTGACCCCTTTAGCATTAAATAGGGTGGGTAAAGGGGAAAAAGTAGTACTTTTTGGTGGAAGAAGAAGGGAAACAAATACTCCCTCCGTCCCAAAATATAGTTCCCATTTCATTTTGCACAGTCTCCAAGATGTACCTTTGACTTACGATATCTTCTATTTCTTATTAGTAAAAAATATAAAAAGTTGATATTACAAATTTATACATTGAGACAAATCTAACAAGACCCCTCATGAATATGTTTTTTTGTATACATTAGTAAGAATATTTGGTCAAAGTTTTTAAAATTTGACTCCCAAAATAGAAATGGGAACTATATTTTGGGACGGAGGGAGTATAATACTATTACTTTTTGGTGGGCTAAGTCTCCTAATAAGGAAATGTAGCAAATAAAAAAAGCAACCCTTTTTGAAAAATGTAGCAAATAAATAAAAGCAGAGGGAGTATGTTTTTATAAATTCAATCAAGTGTCATGTGATTTACTTTATGCGTTATTCTCAATCCCTAATTTCAAGGTAAAGAGATTGATAAAAGTCAAACGCACTATAATTCGTCAATGGATATAGAGATAATAATTCGCAATGAAGAGGGAATATGATCCCATGTATGCCCTGTAAACTACAAGTTTTCTTTTAAAAGAGAAATTTCATTAATTGAAGGACAAACAACATCTACAAAAAGTATTAAAGAAAAGCAAAATACAATTAAACAAGGTTAAGGCTTGATAAGTCACATTTGTATATAGTTTTTAGATGTATTTTGATTGCATTTAGAACTCCTTTTAGAGCATTTAGGTGCATAATGGCATGAATTACGTAAATTGTGCTCTACTACTCCCCATTTGCGTGTTTCGATGATTTTCAGGTTATTTTGATGCAAATTGATTATGATTATCTAAGATCGAGTCTATTAATCATTGAAGATCAAGATAGCTTGCACAAGGATCACATGCAATGCATCCATTCGGGACAATTTCGAGTTAGAATGAAGCAAAGAGTTAGTGAAAGAAGTCCAAAACTGATACAAAAGTTACGATCAAGAAATTCAAGTTTTATTGGAAACTAGACTTTAATAGCTTTCCAATGATAGGTCACACGCCCCAATCCGACTTATGGTTTGAGAGATACAGCCTTCACAAGTTGACGCAAAATCACAGTTTTCTCGCCCGGTCGATCCGGCTGTTTTGCCCGACCGGGCGAAATGAAATTTTCACCGGAATGAAAGGTATGTTAGCCCGGTCAACCGGGCAAGAAAGGAGCCATAATCGCTTGCGCGACCGACCGGACGGGTTCGCCCGGTTGACCGGGCGGAATTTCCTTTTTGTCGTAGAAGTTGAATCACCGTCGCCCGACCGGGCAAAATCCGCCCGGTCGACCGGGCCATTTTCTGGGACGGTTATTTTTGCCTTTTTTTAGCCAATTTTGTAAAAAGTATAAATAGGTTTTTGGTATTTTCGATTAGATTTATCCTATTTTCTACGTTTTCAGGGCAAAACACTTAGTTTTTCTCTCTCTAGTTTTGTATGAACTTTTACAACTGAAGATTATAGAGATCATTGATTTTGTTTCCATCATTCCTCAATCATTCGGTATTCATCTTTACTTTGTTTAATTTAATGAATTCTTTTACTTTGATCATATTTATTGAGTTTATTATTATCATGAGTGAGTAGTATAATTCTAGGGCTTAGAGAGGGAAGCCATGTTTATACCTTTTTAATTAGTTGTGGTTTGATGTTCTTTGATATTTGGATTGAATTATAATAATTCCTGTTGATTTGTTATGCTTGTTTATTAATTCATGTAATTGCGCAATATCATGAGTTATGTTTAGTTAATAAGAATTAGAATCGAAAGATCGTATTTATTAGAGGCTTGTTACAATAGGTAGATTTGATTATGTTGAGTGACTGTACTGGCATATGTTAACTAAGAGTTGTTAATTAATGCCTGACCAAGGATTAACGAAATATATACTCTAATTATTCGAATCTCAATCCAAGTATTGTTAAACTATATTGTAGTGATTAGATTGGTATAAGCATGGTGGACCGATCAATTGCCCTAGGTTTTTAATTATTTGATAAACTTATATCATTTTGTGTTCTAGTTCACTCTAGTTTAGTTATTAATTCTTCAATCGATTTTCTCTCTTGAAGTAGTTAAATAATTGACCATAAATCTGTAGAACTCCTCTCCCTGTGAATCGACCCGTATTTGCCAGTTTATGCTAAACAGACACCGTGTCCTTGCAGTATATTTTAAAACCCATCAAGGCTCCATTTGGTAGGGCGTAAAACGTTTTTTCCGGAAAATTGTTTTCCTCTATTTTCAATTTTACATTGTTTGGTTGACAAAAGAGTGTAAAACTATTTTCCCTTGGGGTAGAATTACTCTCCTAATGATGGAAAAACGTTTTCCTTTCAAAATGAAGGGGACTGTTTTCCTGATCTCTTTTGTACACTCCTCTCACTACCTCCTTACTTTGCCTTTCATTTTCCATTCATTTCATCACTTTTCTTACATGAAACCAAACAACTAAAAACTAATTTTGAAATTGTGTTTTTCGTTGTAAATTGTTTTCCATGAAAATCATTTTACACTGAAAATGTTTTTACGCTCTATCAAATGGAGCTTACATCAAATTCATCTTCCAAAAAACTAGAGTGAACCAGATCAAGCAATACAGCGTAGTCACCTTATATTTGCTGAATCAAGCAGCTATTGATGAGTAAGTCTATCATATAACATAATTTGGAAAGAACATAATTTGGAAAGAGCATTCTTGATCGAGTCATGTTGACCGCATTCGAAATTTCAATACATTCATGTTGAGTCTCGGACTTCAACCAATGCGAACAATTTCTCTACCTGAAGACAAAAAAAATCATACTCACAACTCCCATAGGGGAGAAGGATATCTACACAACATAAACTAAAATCCCCGTAAAAATGTTTGAAAAAATCTCAAAAAGTGATACTAGAATATTTGACAAAACAAGAAATAAATAAACTAAAAACTGAAAAATAAAAGGGGATTATCATGGATAAAATCATCCATGACGGTTCCTAACCGATGAAGAAAGGGTAGAGGTCTAGAGAAGGCTAGGGTTTGGAGGGGAGCACAAAATCTCGTAAACTACAAGTTCATAGTACTAACCCATGCTTACTTCGTACCTATTAATCAATCATCTCTCCTAAGAAGCGTATCTCCAATAATGTACCCAATTTAGTTATATATAAGCACTAATAGCAATCAAGCATACACAATCATCATGTACTTCTAATCATAACGGCTTTAACGCTCAAATCATACGATGTACTGGTAATTATTACCTATTCATGAGTTTTTCCTGTCACCAATTTGTGTTTCCTTTCTTTTATTTTTGCACTATAGATTAAGTCATTTATTTCTTCATTTTTATCTAGTCATCCAAGTCCCAACAATAGATTGCCATGCATCATAGTGATTTTTGGCATAACAAACATTTTCAAATCTTGCTATCTTCAGTTTTCAACCGAAACTTCATGCTTTGAAGTATTTATTGCAATGGACATTTGAATTAAAGAGGGATCACATATACAAGATTTTAGACCTGTATGTGCTTTAATGGTAGTTTTTTTTTTTTTTTTTTTGAGGGGAAAATCAAGTACCATTCTCATTCATCTTTGGATAAATAATCCATAAAAACATAGGGTTCAACCTCAACAGGACTGTGGTTTTCCCATATCTGTTCTACACCAAATGGTACTATCTTAGCAAGGTGATGGGCTACAGCATTGCCATCCCTTTTCACATGAGACCAACTCAAAGAAGAAAAATAACTGCTAGACAAGAGAATTAAAGAGGGATCACATATACAAGATTTTAGACCTGTATGTGCTTTAATGGTAGTTGGCAGGTTGAATGATATAAAATAGATTGACTTTGGAGTTCATTGGACTAGCTAGAGATATTCTTATTTTCAAAAATAATGTAATAGTTTTTGAAATTAAGCTAGACTATACGTATAGACGAAATGTATGATGCAAAAACATTATAGAATTCCATGGACTAGTTAGAGATAAATCATAAACAAAGTGTTTGAGCAACAACACCTTAAATTGAAGCAAGTCACACTAATTAAGCCACTAGATAACGAGAGGTTTAGCTATATCTAAATCTATGATTTACAAATAAAGCGTTCTAATGTAGATCATTGTGATGTAGCCAAATAGGGATTGCATTTGCATATAATAGCATTTGCATAAGTTGAGGCTTGACTTTTTAAAAGTGGGCTTGATATGTTTTGTTGGAATCATTTGGACCCAATGTATTTATTTGAGGCCCAAGGTTGGGGTGATCTAATTACCAAGGATAGAACTTCGACATTAATGGAATTGGTCCAAAAACCTGGCTCAAAATCAATTTCTATATGTAGTGGTCCTGAATATAGTAATCTTATGTTCTTTTGAATTGAGAAAAACTGAACTAAACTGAACTGATTTTAATTGAATTTTGGGATAAAAAATGATACAACCTATTTATTTATGTGAACACCTGACCCTTTGGTATCCACCTTACTACCAACAAATATTACAAAACCGATACAAAATCTCTATTATATATGACAACACATGGGGACACCAAAAAAATTAAATATAGAAAAAGAAAAAAAAAACAAAAAAGGCTAACTACATACTTTAATTAAACAAAAGATAAATAAGATTACCTTATTCCTATCTCTATTATATATGAAAAAATTTATATGTTTTCGCACATATTAAATATCATATCTCTATCTTTGTCATATAAGACTAGTAACCATGATGAAAACTTTCCATCAAATATACCTTGAGGCTTTGGTTTTTGCATGATTTTTGCTTGTAGTGAGACAATCTAATATCTAGTATATATATTAATAAAGGAGTACAATCGGACAGCATACGACACGCCACTTAAACAAAAAGATATACGGCGCGCCATGTAAGCAATATATGACAACTGAGATTGAAGATAATCAATTTATTTTAGATTTAGGAAAATTGAAAGTCATATAAGCAAATTTGGCTAATAGTCTAAAAAAGACATATATGATAGTGCTTCCTCTGAAGAATTTGAAGTTGTATGATGTGCTGCGATTTTAAAATTCAGTCTTCGAGAGATAAGTGGCTTGAAGGTTATTATATACAATTATTTATGACTTCTTTACCAATCAATGATTACTTTACTCATATACAATTAATTATGATTAATTGACCCATACAATACATGTAGACTTGTAATATTCTGCTTATTTAGCAACTTACAGTAGTATAACCATCTATGTTGGTACATCTTGTTATTATATTGTGCTTATGCGAGTACCACCCATCAATGATGGATTTGGATTTGTTGTTATCTGTTGTGTTAATATGTTTGAAAAAAATGGTTATGTATGTTATTACTACAAATGAGCCAATGAGGGCACTTGGTTATGCTATACATTGTGGAGTGACAATAGTGGAAATGGTAGTGTCAACATTGATATTTAAATTGGAGTATTTGTTTGTGTCATTTAGTGATGGAGTAAGATTATAAAAAAGATAACAATTCATAATAGTTGGATTTCTATTATCAAATTATATATTTATGAAATGATGTTTGTGATACTTTCTTCTCCCTATTTTCAAATAAAATGAGCTGAGATGAATTACGTTGTTAGAGGTTTTTTGGTTCACTTCAAATTTCATTAGTATCTGAATTTCCTAGGAAGTACAAGATAGAATAGTTGTTTGGTATGCAGAAAATAAGGAATTAATGTGAAATAGAATTTCCAATGAAAATTGCTATGTAGTGTAGGAAAGTAATCACCAATCCCCCTTGGTGATTAGAAATTCGTGTGTCAATTACAAAATCATATGCTCAACCAAAAACCCAAAGCCAATTCCTAGGAAATAGACAAGGGAATTTACTACTCATGAAATAAAACTTCCCTTGAAAATTACGTTCCAATATTTACCAGGCCTTAGAGTGTTACTGTGCCTCGGCTCATAACGTTTTGTTTTTTCTGTTTTAGGTACAGATGGGATGCCGAAATGGCCATTCGAGAAGGAGGGAGCATGTAATTAAAACTTTCCCATTATGTTACAGAACGACCGTTTTGTAACGGATTTTGGATTTGTTCATTTGTCGTTCTGCGAAATCCCGTTACGAAATGCCATAATAAAAATCACATACTTCTGGTCGCATTGTCCGTTTGGTCACGCGAACTCACCACATTGGAACGCTTTTATCCCCGTTACATCCGTTTTTTCAAACATTGGCCAAAAGATATTATGATTTAACTATATAGCTGATGAAAAATGATATTATGATAGATTTGATTACAATACAAATAAAGTTAGAATACATTAATGTGAATTCTATATAAAAAAAACGCCATGCCAGTCGCGAACGGTGAAACGTTTTATTTCGTCGTTACAAGCCGCTTCCGTGACAACGCGCCTGTTCTCACGACTGCGACCGCGTTTTTTTCTCTGGAAGGAGTGATCTTTGGCATACCAGGAGAAGAGAGGAAAAATTGACCCCTCTTATCTCTCAATCTTTCATCCTTCCACTCCCTTCACACTCTCGTCTCCTGGGCTGTCCCCGGCAGCATTAACGGTTAGTCAGCCAGTTTATTATAATTCTTTCTTAATTCCTAAACCAACGAAAACAATCTTCCTCTATATTCTTATCCTTAAGTTGAAATTAAGAAGAGCAAAAGTAAAGATTAAATATGAGAGCAGGAATGGTAGGCATTGTTCATGGTGGTCCAACTCTCACTTTCCACGCCACTCCTTCAAGGCGGCGCTTCTTCCCACCTCGCACTCTTCAAGTTCGATGCTTTTCCTCCTCTGGTATTTTCACTTACTTTTATTACAAATTATCACTATAATTCCAAATTATTTAATCAGATTCTTTATATATTTCTCTGTTTGTTTGTTCAGTTTATTTAGTGTTAGAGGTTAATTATTCAAGACTCCTGATTTATTGATTAATCCACAAATGGGTTCTGTGACTTTGTTTAATAAGTAGTAAAGATGGATTGTGGGTAGAATAATTTGCATTCTTTTATATGGGTTTTTGGTATTAATTGTGAGAATGTAGATTTTGTTGGTGTAGTATTGTGGTCAGCTTTTACCTTATGACAATGGTGAGAATAGATTGTATAACCAGGTTGAATGTATACCCTCATTTCTATGTTAGTGTTGCTTGAGCAACAGGTGATAACGTAGTGGTGCTGGCATCATCCCCGATTCTTGAGGTCCTGGGATCAAGTGTCAATGTCACTCCTTGCAAGAGGGATTCCCATGTTCCCCTTACTTGCAAGGGACTTCAACTTACCTTATCAAAAGAAAAAAAATATTTGTACTTTTGTTGTTGTGTTGGTTATTAGGAGGGAAGATGCCATGAAAAACTTCCCACTTAAGATATGATTTAATCTTCTTGAGAGCTGCCTAATCTTGAACGGTGATATATTACTCTCACATTTGTAAGGGGAATTTTGGTAAATTTTAATGTTTGAAAATACAAACAACATTCCTTGACTTGCCTATACGGCTATACTTGTGGGCTATGAGAGTAAATACTTCATACATGAATTAAAAACCATGTAACATGGGTACTTACGTATGCAACATTTTTTCTCTAAAATACGACTTAGGTGATTGAAAATGTAACATTTATATTCTACAATACTATATCCTCTGTCTTTTTTTAGTTGCAATGCTTTGACTTTTACGTTTGTCAATGCACGACTTTGACCCTTTATGTCTTTTAAGTAAAAATCATCAAAAAAAGAAGTTGATATTTTGTATATTTACGTTAAGATAAATCTACATACTAAAATTTGTTATATATTAGTCAAATATTATTGGTCAAGGTTAGCATATGAATAGTACAAAAGTCAAAGTGTTTCAACTAATTAAAAAAACAGAAGGATTATATAGTATGGATCAATTATTGGGATGGAATCTCAAAGTCTAGAATGCTTAATAGACAATGAAAGTAGACCGTATTTACTGAAAAAATGAATGTGGAATTATCATCTGGGACTCATGAAGTGAAAGTTTCTGATGATTTGAAGTTAACCTGCCTATCAGTTCTATTTTTGGAAGTGTTGGAGTGATGGGATCTGGTTTTGGTGGAATATTTGGGACAGTCTTCCTTAACAATCTCTTTCCTGGTGTGTTTTGTTATTGAAGCTGATTTATGTGCTCTAGGACCCAATTTGGATTGTGTTTTGGGAAGATTGCAATTGTCTACTTGCAGTAGTATTCTTATCACTGCAAGATTAGAGGGTTAAGTTTAAGTTTGCATCGTTGCATTACGAAACTCAGATGTGTAGATGATGTCTTGGATTATCTATTAGTTGAGGTTTCTTGCTTAAAGGTTTATGTTGGTATAATTTACTGTTGAAATCTCTTGCCTATGAACTACTTTTATTGGGGAAAAAGCACAGGTCTATCTGGTAGATAAGACATCAACGGGTGAATTATATATCATATTCTTGAATGAGTTCTTCGTCTTTTCCTTTTCTTGATGTTGCTTGTCCATAATACTCTTATAAATTCCAGTTTTCACAAACATGTTATAAATAATATATATGCAGGACATATATCATTTATAAAGGATGTTGCTTGCACTCAACCCCCGGAACATCTTCATCAGTTGTTAAATGTGCTACAAACAAAAGGTATATTTCTTATCCTACATAGTCTACTGTCATCTTTGAGGGGTCAAGATGTTCGTGGTATACAAAGAAATTGTTGTTTTAACATCATTAACTCATGCCGCGCCTCTATATTAAATCGAAAACATATTTGATCGTGTACATAATTACATAATAATGTAGTGGATATAATATCACTTGTACAAGTGATCTTTTTGTTAAAGCAGCAGTCAAGAAGAGTGGACATGCCTGACTATCTGTGGGTAGTGAGTCTAGTGACTGATTGACAGCAACATTAGGAATTAGGAATCCTGACATTTCAATTTACTCAGTAAAAAATACTACTAGGAGAAAGTAATAATTTGTTTGCCTTATGCTTAAAGAAAAGGTTGCATATGCCCAGTTCTCTCTGGACTAGGGCAAAGAGCAGGAATGATACAAGGTGGTCGCAGTTGTGTTTAAATGTGCTAAATCCTCTTTTTCTTCAGCACCATATGTCAAAACCTTTCAGCCTCTCGTCTTCTTTCATTTATATAAAGCTGAGTTCTTATTGTGTTTTGCTTCAAACAGGTGAAACTATCATTTCTCCAGGATCTAGGCGGGGCTTGATTCCTCTTGTTATTCCTCTATCTGAAAATCCATCAGGTTACAAGAGTACTAATTGTTCACTCTTCTGTCTCCCTCTTATCATTGACTTCTTCATGTGCTCAGTGAACTGTCATCTTCAGCAGGTGCTGTAACTGCATTGCTGCGATGGCCAACAGCTCCACCGGGGTAAGACATAAAAAAATCTATATCATGTTCCTTTAATATCTTTCACAAGTTCTCATAACCTATATCCAACTTTTAGACTTCCATATCCTCCACTGCAGGATGGAGATGCCAGTTGTGGAAGTACACAAACATGGGGTGTGGCTTTTGGCGAAGAATGTAATAAGTTAATCTGAAAGCATATGTTCATGTGCGTATGTAGACAAGTTCTAGTATCTACATTGAAGGATGTTGTACTGTATCGATGTATCTGTTTCATATGTCTTCCACTGCAAGCTTTTCTTTGCATAATCAATAAATCCTAATTAGGTCTTCGCATATATAACATGTCTGGAGAAATGTCTTAGTTTGTTTTGTTTACTATCTAGGTGGATCAATATATTCACAGAATTGTTGTCGAGGAGGATGCATTGAGCAAGGACGATGTCGGGTATGCTCTTTATGCAGCTTCTTCTGAGGCTGGTGAAAAGCTTTATAAGAGGGGGGACTTTGCTGAGTCTAGGACTCCTAACCTTGATATATATCTTCTGAAATCGGTAAAGAAGCAATTTGAAACTTACTTCACAGCTGTAACTGCTTGAACTTATTGAATGGCACTCTTCTTTGCTTAGGTCGGGTTGTTTCCAGATGTTCTAGAGAGAAAAGTGATGCGGCATTTTGATGATGGTGATTATGTGAGGATATATCGTTTCTATAAATATCTTTGTTCTGGATATCATGTTTGATCTGTTTCTTTACTTATTTTATTTTTATTTTTTAATGTGGATCAAAGGTTTCAGCATTGGTGACTGGAGAATTCTATACAAAAAAGGACCTTTTCCCTGGTTTTGCGCGGCCTTATGTTTTCAATGCAAAGATCTTGTTGAAGTACGCAGACTTCTATTTCAGTCGTTTCTGAATAAATTATCTACTGGTCAATACATATGATCCTAGTAGTCTGCTTATGATGATGAGGTTGTATAATCTCAACATGTTATATTAACAACACACATTTTACAGGGTTGGCCGCGTTTCAGAAGCTAAAGATGCTGCAAGAGTGTCACTTAAATCACCATGGTGGACTTTAGGTTGTCCATACCAGGTATGCAACCTTTCTACCCTGTAACATGGTCATTAGTATCTGCCTTCTGCATTTCCAACTCCTATCCCAGGCTTCCTCACAGGTGTGATTACCTCGTGATTCTTCTTCCCTCCTTTTTCTTTTCTTCTTTGTTGAGGGAATGGATGCAGCTTTTTGGGATGTAGGGAGTAAAAGTGCGCGATAATCTTTTTCATCTGAAAATACATGGAAAAATAAGGAGAGACATAGTGAAATCACATAAATATGCACTGTTTCTCTTGCTTTTGACAAGGGAGTTTCCTGAATAGAAAATTGCTGCCTATGATGTATATTAGTGTTGATCAGGAAGTTGCTGATATGGCACAATGGGAGGACGAACAAATCGAATACATAAAGGAGAAGGTGACAGAAGAGGGCAGGCAAGAAGATTTGAAGAAAGGAAAAGAACCAATCCAGGTATGAAATTTTAGTGTCTCTCCCTTTGATAAGGATAATGACTCGTAATAGGAAGGTTTTTAGGCAAGAAATTTTAAGCGATCCACTTGCCTCAAATAACTGTTCAGGTAGCACTAGATGAAGCTGCTTTTCTGTTGGATTTGGCTTCCATTGAGGGATCTTGGGATGAATGTTTAGAGCGAGTTGCTGAATGCTACAAGGAAGCTGGATTGGATAAAATTGCTAGCTTTGTTTTGTATAGAGACTGACTAGAAAAAGAGGTGATGTGCTCCATTTTCGAGTTTTGATCGGTCTCGAAGTTTATTCAACCATCTGGCAGTTTTAACTTCTCTTTTTGTTGTATACACAACTAAGAAATATAGTATTCAGAAGAGAGAAAATCTTGTATAGTATTATGAAGATGCGATTGAAATACTAGTATCTGCTTGACAGGAATACAAATTTTCACATTATATCAACAATTTTGCAAGATTAGTTATTACCACCTTCAAATCCGAAATGGGTTCCAAATGTGCGACGTTCCCGTCCAATACGGTCTTCCTTCTTACATATTTATACTAAAAAAGTATTATTACAACCTCTCAATTCTAAGATTTCTTACTGCAAATTTATGTACATGCAACCCAATGTCCAGAATTTAGTGCTTATAATTACTAGTGTACAAATTACAACAACCTTACGTTATAGGCTCCTTGGACAATGTTTTCAAAAAAATTGGAAACAATTAGGTAAAAGAAAAGAAAAATTAAGTTCCTGTGCCAGCTTAAGCCACAAGCAAGACATCCCTTTGCTTCATCAAGGCGCTTGTGTTGCGCTGCAATGGAGCAGCTTTCATCTTGCTGCAGCCTCTCTTCCTTCTCAGGAACATCTTTGTTATAAATCCGAACCCTCTACCAGGTTTCTTAGCTGACACAAGAGCCAAAGTGCTCACTTGTTCAAGAGACTGAACCTTTAACCCGGGAGGTGGCGGCAGAGGTCTGACCTCAGTATGGTTGACACTCTGCTTCTCTTCTTTACTTTCTTTCTCTTCTGTTCTCGGAGTCTTAAGACCTTCTGTTGGATCACCATCCTCCTCCATCATACAATCACGAAGGGTAGAGCGTTGGACTTCCAGGCTTTTGTCTTCAGTCGCTGATGACTTTTCTGTCGTGATGGTAGTAGTTACAGGAGAAAGAAGCTTGTCAGATTGTGTCACATCAGGTGATGGTGATGCCAAATCTTGGATTGTTTCCTGTCACTCAAACATACTTTTTATCAACCAAAAGCTCCCAGACCTGTTAACTGAGGTCTTTTAAGACATTTGCGAAACACTTGTCGAGAAAGAGCCAATACTGGTTGAGGGGGGTTTATAAGGTGAAAAATACTATTCCCCAATCATTTGCCACATGAATTAGGTATATTAATATTCTTATGAAAGCTTCTCCTCTACCACCTAAGAAATAAAGTAAGGGCTAAAGCCTAGAAGTTGTTGAAAGGTTTATACTTCACATCCTGTAGAGCTGTATTAATTCTGGGATGCTGAGGCTTTTACATTTATATTAACATGAGTGCAGTATTACTTGGCCTATATAATTAAAACTAACACAGATCTCCGGTCAGGAAAAAATGACTTACAGTTATCAGTTTCTTTGTGGCTTTATCTGTGTCACTACAAGGAGAGTCCTTTCTTGAGAACCTGCACCTGCAGGCACATAGATTAGATTATCCATGCAAGCGTACCTGTGTGTGAGCATGAGCGTAAGTGTGCACTATCACTAGTTTCTAAGAAGTTAAATGAACCTGCAAAAGGAATATATCTTCTTACGTTTCAAGCTGAAGCTGAAGTTCAAGGCATGTTGCTTCTAATTCTTCACAGCAGTTATTCTTATCCTCCAATTCTACCTCTAAAGTTGATAATTTATGGAGAATTTCATTTAGCTTGGCTTTTGCAACTGTATACTGTGTATCAAGATCTTCATTTATTAACCTCTGATTTTCAACTTGTTCCTCAATATTCCCATTTGCTTCCTTGAGAGATTCTAGCTCCCTTTGTAAGCTCTCAGTGGTCTGCTTTGATTCTTCAAGTTGGTTCATCAGAGCTACATTCTCTTCAGTTACTCTTTCTAGCTTCTCTTTCATTTCTCTGTTTTCTTGTTGCATATTGGATTGAATTGCTATCATTTGAGCTAGTGTATTGTGACAATTTGGGGAGTCATCAACTTCCATTTGGCTTTCGCTTTTTGATCTGTCAAAAGCCAAATGTTTCCTTAACTTCACTCTTGCAAATGAAGCATTTTTTATATCCTGACCTTTGTTATCTTCCACTGAGATGCTGTTGCTTGATGTGCTTCCGAGAGCTGAAGTCCTGGTGGGGGTAGAATCTGAAGATTCCCACGTCAAAAGACCATGAATTCCTGAGTTGCTATTTTCATTTTTCTGCAGCTCATCGTAACCCAAAGCAATTCTAATGTCTTGCAAAAGTTCACCCACATTTCTGTTCGAAACTCGATGTTCTTGCAATATCACCTTTAAGATCTCATCGAGCCAAGAATCCCCCGGTCTGAGAAACTCTTCCTTACAGCTCTTATTATCTACTGATATTGGAACAAGTTCTTTACTGGTTTGTTGCAACTGGTTCCCTGAATTTTCTATGGCTGTGGTTATTATAGCATACTTGTCCGTTTCTGGTTCATTCTTGATTTTGTCTTGTCTGAACTGTTCAAGTTCTTCTAGTAAAGCATTAGCCCATGATTCAGAATCACGAAATCTGTCGTAATTACTGAGGCCGAGACCAGAGATAGCCAACTGCATAGAGTTTTCTGCTTCTGAAAGCTCGTTGAGCTGCGCTTTAAGCTCAGCTACTCTAGAAGCCATTTGCCCATATTTGATTCTCCATGACTGAAGTTCACCATCACTTAAAGCCAGTATCTCTTTCAACATCTTGTTTTCCTCTTCCACGGTGCACACCCTCTCGACAAGTAACCTGGTTCCCTTATCAGTTTTTTCAGCCCAATTCCCCATCCTTGGACTTGACCTCTTCGTATTCGACGGAGAAGATGGACCTTGCTGTCTTTTTCGAACTAAATCACGTAACTGCTGGCATTCAGCTTCTAACCTCTTCGTTTGCTTTGTGTTCTCCTTCTCTATCACTTGGAACTCATACTTCAACAAAATATTCTCTTTCTCAACAGAATCTAACCTACCCATTAACAAGCCAAATTCAGCTTCTAGCTCTGCTTTTCCCTTATCAAGATCTTGAACCAACTTTTCTTTGCACAGAAGGGCCTTCATCAAATTAGCATTCTCAGATGATAAGTTTGAAGTCCTTCTGTTAGCTTCAGCTAATTTGACCTCCAACTTCTGGCCAACTCGAAGGGATTCCATCTCCTGCATGCAGTCCTTCAATGCAGCATTGAGTTGAGCCAGTTTCAGCTCAGCTGTTTCTCCTTGCTGCAGCGATTTGTCTAGCTCTTGTTTGAAGTATGCCACCTCAGCTTCCGCCATCTTTTGACCTGTGTAATTTGATGTCGATAAGTTAGACTTCCATATCCAAGAATGCGTCAGAAACTCACCAGAAGGCTGAAAATTCTGGCTATCTACCTGCTAGTGCTTGTTCTGCTATTTTTGCATGTTTTCTGATTAGCTCATCTTTAGCAGTGCAGTCACAGATTCCTGAGGATGACCTGTCACTGATATTACTTTGCCATTTTCTAGATCCTGGTCTCTCTTGATCCTGCAGTCATATACAGTTAATGTGGTAGATCTACACAGAATTTCAACTGCATTATCTATGGTACTCCGACTCTTCATTTTGCTCAAGTATCCATGACTGGTCCTCTGCACTTCATCTTGGACCAATATATGGAAAGTTTTAATAAATAGTCGAGTTGGACACGTATCTGTTTTGGACATAAGTATCCAACTCCGAGTAGCATAGCTTCATAATATACATTTATGACAGTTGGAAGTAGAACTTATCCAATCTTGTTAGCAACAAAAATACAATCAAATTTACAGATAAAGGGTTTTCTATCAGATGTTGTCATAGGAGTTATTCAAGTTCTGAAGTATGAAAAAAAGTGGTAAAATTGTCTTACCTCTTCTACATATCTTTCCATAGACAAACTAGGTCTTCCATCATCAACCACAGTCTTCTCTGAGGCTTTTCTCCGCCAACGCCACGACTTGCTTTCCATGGCTTTCTCCCCTCCAAGATAGATAGCTATCAATGCTGCACTACTACATTATCAAACAACCTGAAAAACCAGTAGAAGTTCATAATTTCTCACTTTTTTTTCATGATAACTTTTGACCAGCAACAAAAGAAAGCAACAAGGTTCATCATTTCATTACATGAACTCTAGTAACATTGGAAGAAGACTAATGATGATGAATTGAAGCACAAGCAAATAAAATAAACTAATAATGGCAGAGTCATTAGAACACATGTATGGTTTAATCAGCAAAGATTGTATAATGTATAAAAATTGACATATAAATGCAATCATGCAAAGAAAAAAGACATACTTTAAGAGATAAGAAATGGTAGTCTTCATCTTCACCAAATATGGTACATGAATTTAGGAGATGAAATGGGATATCTCACCGACATATACTCAAAGTGAGAAGTAATAATGGTGTTTGGGGGACAGTGAAGGTCAGTACTCAGTAGAGAAAAAGCATGTATGGGGTCCTTTTAAAAGGAGAAAGAAACCCGGTGATTAAGGAAAAAGACAGTAGAGAGTTGGGTAAGTGAGTAAAGTGACTGTGTTATTACTCACTTTTTTGACTAAAAGAGACATTGGGTTGCTACTGTAGTGTTAGTATACTACTGCTATTGTTCTGAAAGTGTCTGCTAAAGACTAAAGAGTTTGTTGAAGAATTTAGAAGCTCTTCATCATAAGACCGTTATTTGTTGGGTGTTGAACTTTCGGCTAAAATTTTACGCAGTTATAATTTTATCAACTGAACTAGTTGGCGTTAATTGAAATTGAAATTGAACATGTTTGGTGTTATAAAGCTGCATGTTACTACAAATTGTAATGCATTAATCAAGTTTTTTCTAATTTAGATGTTGCTCATTTATGTGTGTTTAGTTCTTTAATGCGGTTTACATGGCTTTACAGTCACGTTGAGGATTGGATTTTCGGGTAAACATTAGAGTTGATGTAAAAAAAGTATTTGATCAAATATACTACTATTTATGTAGTTTTTAGTGATTAATTTAGTGTTTTTAGATAGTATATTTAGTCCATAAAAAAAGAATAGTAGATTTTACATACGTTAACAGCTTCTTTATGAATTAAACCATTACCTAATTGAATACTCCGCTGATAGCTACTTTTGCCGTACAAAATCAAATAGAAATTGTATCTATCTAAATAACTTATTGTGAACATAAATTTGAATAAAAAAATACTCTAGTTAGCCTTTATTTCAGTTCCTGTTTATTGTTTCACAACGTTTATACTACAGAAACTCCAAACCTTCAATATAACGTATTTAGCCACCATCAATCATGGCTAGTTTTTTGAACCATTTCTACCATAGCAAAACATGTTTCTTTGTCTTCCACCACACAAGGGACTTAACCCAAGAAAACCTCACCCCGTACATAGTAATCCACATGAGGGTTTAATAAAAGTTACCGTCGAAGGCAAATTTTGGCATCAACATGTACCTAATACTTAAAGATAGAATATCGTCTATATCATTGTTTTTTAAATCTATTACAACTATTATGGCAAAAAAATAGGTTAAAAAAATACTATCATATTGCATGCATGAAACATTACTACTAAGTACTCCCTCCGTTTCATTTTAATTGTTACACTTATAGTACTTTTCACGCATGTCAATGCAAAACTTTGACGATATATATTTCTAATTTTGTATTTGTAAAAATTACAAAGAGTGCATATTAATAAAATACATATTAAGACGAATCTAATAAAATCTTACATGACTATGTTTTTATTCACATATAGATTACAAATGAGGATCAAAATGTAATTTGTGAATAATATAAAATGTCAAAGTGTAATAATTAAAAATGAAATGAAGGGAGTATAAGTTAGTACAAAGATGGTGAAAGAACATACCTTATGTTACATCCCCTCAAAAAAAAAACATACCTTATTGTTTCGGTATCGAAAACGGTGCCGGACCCTTTGAGAGTTGTCCGACAAGAGATGGATGTCCGTGAGGGATCTGCAACAATGACAAACGTGAGCTACCCTCGGGGGTGTTTCGAGGAAACCCCCTCCGACGCTCAAGTCAGCTAATACTCAAGAGGATTCTAGAGAGAGAGAGCTTAGAGAGAGATAGGCTATTTTTAGTATGTGAGAATGTACCTGCAGGAATAGTACTGGATGGCTATTTATAGGCGTACTATTCACCTGACATGGCGTGTAATCTTGTGACACTTGTACTGTTGTGATTGATCTTGTCAGAGGGAAGATTCCCTTTACTTTGTCGTTTTCTGTGGCCGCGACGGCAGTCTCGGCATGAAGACAAAAGATGATGAATTTGGATGGTCCCCCTTTTGAGAGTCCACGTCACCATAATTTGCTCTCGGCCAACATGCAATGTCCGCTAGCAAATTTGGGTTACACCCATACACTTATGTTACATATTAGGTAAACATGATCATCGTCTTTTTTCTCTTCATCATCTTCTTCCTTTATTGATTTGTTATTTTCTTAGTTTTCTTTATTGGGTAAAGTGTTTTGCTTCTAGTACTCTTGTGGGTTTTTTTTTTTATCAATCAAGTAGTATTTATGTTTCTTTCTATTGTAGATATCCTTGTTAATATGAAGATAATAATGCTCCATAATATTTGTCTTTGTCTTTTGGGCTTTTGGCTGGATTTACATACCCCCTGCGGCCCTGCCACATTAGCAAATTTAAGTTGGTGGATTGAGAGTCCTCCATATGGCATATGTCACTTTTATCTTTGAAATGTTTGTATCATTTAAAGATAGTATTCAATAAAATTCAATAATATAAGATATAGTTTCCACTATATCGTAGCATATGGCAGATTTACATCCAATGATTAGTCTTTTTTAAGATGCTAGATGTGATTTTTTTTTTTTTAATAAATTCTAATATGTCACGCTAACGTCTAAATCTTGTTGAGATTTTGCATCTTCCAATTAAACATTTTTTTAAAAAAACTAACATTAATTCATTGATTCAGAGTCATACGACATATATAATAGAAGTCAAAACTAAACAAATACATATCAAATGAAATAAATATAATTCTAATATAACAAAACCACGATCGTTGAATAGATCTAACACTTCTAAAAGCCCTCGTCTTTCACATTGTTGTCTGATGCAGCCTTCGGCAAGGGGATCTGTCAATTTTTTGTAGTTTTGAAGTAGAACCAGATTCAATTCAAGTGATTATAAACGAAGTCTTGACATCTGTTGCAACTCCGCGCAAATTTCGATCAACAAATCAATATCTTGACTAACACAAAAACCCAATAACAAATTCTCTAAACTCTCACATGGAGAGAGATAAAACCCAATATATGGGTAGACATAACCCAATATATGGGTAGAAAAACTCTCTATTAGAGAGATACTGAAGTTTATTAGAAACATAAACATATAATACTAGTAATAAAATAAGAAAAGGGGCTTACCACCGCCCAAAAGAGTGGTGGTAGCCCCTAGGTTGAAAATTAGGGTTTTGTAGGAGAGGAGAGAGAAGAGAGAAAAAAGGAGAGAGGAGGAGGCTTTTGACAATTCTTCCAATTAAACATTATTAACATCCTACCTCCATTCTTAATTAATCTACATACTTTATTTTTCAATGTAATCAAGAAGAAAGTAAAAGAATATAAGAGGAGAGAAGAAAAATATACTAATTGTAGAATTTTCTAACCTTTACAAAGTTTCAAGATCAACAAACCAAGAAATGCCATGTGAAAACCATCGTACGATTTTCTAACCTTTTCAAAGTTTTTAAATCAACAAAATCTAGTTTAGAATTTCAATTATTTTCTCTCTCTCTCAATGCTTAGCCTCACGTTCTTACCTCCAAATAAGAAAAAGCTTAATCTAGTTCTCTTCGTTTGGATTAACGCAATTAGGGATTTCAAAATTATTTGTTTCATTATTTTCTATTTCAATTTGCTCAAATTAGGAATTGTAAAACTAGTTTCATTATTTTCTATTTAAATTTTTCAACACTATATATATAAATTAGGTTTTCAATTGATGTTTATGTGTTTTACTCAATATTCGATTTGGATATATTTGAATTAGGGTGTTGTCTTTGATTTGTTTGATTTTAGTAGGTTAATTACTCACTTTAGTTGAATTCATTGAATTAGTCCTTGTGGTGGAGTACATAAAATTTGGAGCTTGAGGAGTTTCAAAAGCATTAGCTAATACGTAGTCTTGTATATATCTGCGTTAAATCTGAGCTAAGAGAGGTTTTCAGGAGTGACATTCTATTGAGTTGAACCAACGTAAAAGATTAATTATTTTAGCGTTCGTAACATATAGTGTTTTATTTAAACGCGTAGTTGATGGTAGCTCGTTTATTGCATATTTGGTGGTTCTGTTCGAGAAAACCAATTCTTGTCCTATTCATGAGAAAAATTGTGAACTCTTCAATTCATTTGTTATTTTAGAAACGTAAATGTTGCTTTTTTTTGTAGCTCGTACTTTATTTAATATGTGTTTTATTTATATTTTTCATTATAGTAATAATTAATTAGATAATTTTGCTTATGTTGTTTTTGGTTCTGTTTTTTTCTTGTTGATGTGCGCTTTCTCTAGCTTTGTACTTCTCTTTTGGGGGAATGTCTCCTCTTCTTCCCACAAAAATTGGTAAATGCTATATAAATATTATAGTTCTTATCTAATGTCCTAGCGTCCTTGTTATTAATAATTAATTAAGAAACTAAATACAAAAATATAGTTTCTTATCTAACGCTCCGAGCACCTGTTAGCGGGCTCGTAAATAAAAATATAAAAAGATAACTTTTATCAAAATTAAACATGTAATCTCTGTCAAAAAGTAAAAAAAGCTACATCGATTTGTGTGTCTCGTTCAGCTTTTTCCCCAAAAAGTACAATTGGTTGTACATAAGAACGCATGTTTGTATGTTCAACACGTTGATTATTATTAAATCAACCCATGTTTATGTATTTGATACACTTGTTATTGTTAAATTAACCCGTGTTTGTGTATGTAAATATGCTGAAATGACAATATTGTTCCTGTTAATCATGTGATCTTTGCCAAAAAGTAAAAAGTTGCATTGATTTTTGTGTCTCACTCTTCTTTTCCCCCTAAATGTATAAATGGTTATTTATAGGAACCTCTGTGTTCAGGATAATGATTATTGATAAATCAATTCATTTTTTTTATGCTTTATACACCTATCATTGTTAAATCAACCCATATTTTTCCATATTATTGGACACTCTAACCGCTCACGATTAGCTTTATCATTTTTCCTTCCCTGAGGCCTAAACTATAGCTTAATTCTAACCAGCCGCATAGCACAACACTGGGCCACTGCCCACTACTCCACTAGGTTGAATGTGCATATACAAGGGGAGTTGTATCTTGTATGGACTAAGAAATTGGGTCATAAAGGGCTTCAAGGCACACACGGAAGAAGATGCCCATTTAACATAGCCTTTTGCAATAACAATAATAAGTACGTTTTAAAGAACGAAATTCAAGATATGTACATAGAAATGAAATATATAGGGATTAATTGAATTTATTTTGGTCTTCTTATTTGGAGTTAGTTGAGTTTAATAACTTGAAAATAGTTTAAAAGTAGGAAATAATAAGAGAAAATCTCTCCTCAAAGTGCCTCAAGTGAGATTTTGAAATAAAAATCAAAACCACCAGACCAAATATTACTTGGTATGTTCTTCATAACTTAATAGAAGATAATAAAATCAAAATTAGTATATCATTTCATTCAAATATTTTTTCTACTTTAACTTTTTATTTATTCTCAAAAATATTAACAGGAAGAAGAAAAAAAACAGAGTACAAAGATCAAAATGTTATATTTATGAAAATAAAAATATGGAGAACTATACAGATCTCATGTTTAGCCATCAAGTACATGACAATGAGACTGCAATATAGTCTTTTTTAAATAAAAATCAAATAGTTACAACTAATTTACATGGACTTTCTCCTAAAATAAAACAAATATGAAATATCCAAAACCGCGTTATATTTTCATATATCCATCTAGATTATTATTTTCGATAATAAGTCGGTGTTCATCTTTCTCCCTCAAATTTTGGCATCCACAATCTCCTCATTCTCATTAAATCTCAATTACCGAGCACCGAACTACACACAGGGGTAAACTCGGAAAACCTAACCCCAAAATATTCTCTCTCCTAAACCACCTCCACCAATTTCACAAATCCCCCAAATCAATTTCTTCGTTGATCCTTCCTTCACCTCTTTATCGGAACCCTAGCTTTTTTTCTCTCTCTCTTCCAATGGAGATTTCTCCGGCGACGACGTCTCACGATTCTCAGATCCGGAGTTCAAACTCCGATGAAGCGTCGTCGAATGATGTTCCGAATGAAGAGATGCGAGAGGAGAGAGAATTCGCCGGCAATTTTCCGGCGACGTCTTCTACATCGTCGGTTTCTGTGAAAAATATGTACGATGATGATGACGATGAAGAGGATGTTTGTAGGATTTGTCGAAATCCTGGAGATGCTGATAATCCGTTGAGGTATCCTTGTGCGTGTAGCGGAAGTATCAAATTTGTTCATCAGGATTGTCTCCTTCAGTGGCTTAATCACAGTAATGCTCGACAGTGCGAGGTTTGAGTTCTCTTTTTTTTTTTAATTTTTTGCTGATTTTTCTTTGAATATTTGAAGAAATTGGAGAGTTTATGAATGTTTTATTGAAATTTGGTTACTATAGTTGATTTTTTCTAAACGGTTGATGAATTAGTAAAGTTATCTGCTTTCAACTTTTTATTTAATTGGATATGGATGGAAGATTCAACCTTGTAATTGCAGAATTTGTCTATGATTTTGGAGGAATGAATATTAGCATCTCTATCATGTAGTACTACTTGGAAGACGATAAGTTAGGGTTTTATTAGAGAGGTCATCACATCGGTATCATGCGTTATTTCTTGTTTGAAATGGTATTGGAAACATTAGGATGATGATGAATGGCTTCAGGCATCGTCGTAATGTGATGTTAATTTGTGATGGTAGTTAATCATGCTGTTGCAATGAAGCTGACTAGTCTATAAGAGTTTTGGACCATTTTTATGATGGGATAGTTCCCTCCAGTGTATTCCATCTCTGAACTTAGGGTTTAGTCTGTTTTACTTGAATTCGAAAGTGAAAATATTTTGCTTGAAATACTAACAAGCCGAATATAATTGGAGTATCTTGTTCAGTCGAGGTTTGGGAGATCCATAAGTGCACAACCCTACCCTAGTCATCTAAAACATTTGGTGAGGCCAAAGGCAATTTGCTTTGGTGTACATAGAATTGATTTATGTAGTATGATTACCCAAAACTTAGTTGCTTGTAATAGTTAGCTTCATAACTTGTGAATGTTGTTTGACATGCTTTTGAGTTTTGAGTTGTGTTCATGACACTTTTCTTTCCTTGATTACTGCCTGTGAACTTAATTGGTCGATTTCTATCTTTTTATTTATAATTTATGACACTGTTTGGAATTGTGTACAGGTTTGCAAGCATCCATTTGCATTCTCTCCTGTTTATGCCGAAGATGCCCCAACTAGACTTCCTTTTCGGGAGTTTGTGCTTGGCATAGGAAAGAAGACTTGTCATGTCCTGAAGTTCTTTCTGCGTCTGGGTTTTGTGCTATCTGTTTGGCTCTTGATTATCCCGTTCATCACCTTTTGGATTTGGCGGCTGGCTTTTGTTCGTAGTTTTTCTGAAGCCAATCGTTTATTCCTCAGTCATATGTCATTTACCGTTATTCTCACCGATTGTCTGCATGGCTTTCTTCTCTCCGCTAGCATTGTGTTTATTTTCCTTGGTGCTACATCTTTGAGAGATTATTTTAGACATATACGAGAAGCTCAAGGACAGGATGCAGATCGAGATGATGAAGGGGATAGGAATGGGGCCCGAGCTGTGAGAAGGCCTCTTGGACAAGCCAATAGAAATTTGCTTGCTGATGGCAATGTTGATGATGGAGAAGCTCAGGGAATTGCTGGGGCTGGTCAACTGATCAGACGAGCAGAAAATGTTGCTGCTCAATGGGAGAGACAGGCTGCTCGACTTGAGGTTCATGTTGATCAGATTTTTGATGGTCTGGATGATGCCGATGGTGCTGAAGATGTTCCCTTTGATGAACTTGTGGGCATGCAGGGTCCTGTTTTCCATCTGGTTGAGAATGCTTTTACTGTAAGTATCCGTTCTATTTTTCGGCTCACAATAATTCTTTAATTCCCCAACCCCAAATTTTCAGTATCACAAAGTTGTACTCAGCACGGAAAAAGGAATTCAACGAATTTTTGGCATTAGAAAAAGGATTATCGGCGATCATTATGTACTACCATTTTGAGCATAGAGTATAAGATCTAATTTAGGATGTCTAAGATACCAAAAGCTGAGCTCATTGGGACATGTTAGCTGAAACATCTGTGTAGTAGCATGCTTTGTCCTCTGCTAGCTCTGACTTCTTTTTTATGATTTGGCTGCAGGTTTTAGCAAGCAACATGATCTTTCTTGGAGTTGTTATCTTTACTCCTTTTTCTCTGGGACGTGTAATTCTACATTACGTATCATGGCTTTTCTCTTCGGCGACAAATCCAGTGCTTTCCACGGTCATGCCACTTACAGAATCAGCTCTCTCCTTAGCTAACATCACCCTGAAGAATGCTTTGACAGCTGTTACTAGTCCATCTTCTGAAAAATCAGAAAATCTCATTGATCATGTAGCTGATATATTGAGAGCAAATTCAAGTGAGCTGAATGTTTCTCCCAACAACAGTAGCAGCTCCCTGACCTCCGATGTCCTTCAAGGGGTGACTGCTGGAACGTCCAAGCTTTCTGATGTTACGACCCTGGCTGTTGGGTACATGTTTATTTTCTCTCTCATCGTTCTGTACTTTGGTATGATTGCATTAATTAGGTATACCAAAGGTGAGCCTTTAACAATGGGGAGGTTCCAAGGTATTGCTTCAGCAGCAGAGAATATTCCATCTCTTTTACGGCAGTTCTTTTCTGGCATGAGACATTTAATGACGATGATTAAGGTTGCTTTCCTTCTGGTTATCGAACTTGGCGTTTTTCCACTGATGTGTGGCTGGTGGCTGGATATCTGCACGATACGGATGTTTGGGAAATCAATGGCTCAAAGAGTTGAATTTTTTTCAGTCTCTCCTTTGGCGAGTTCCTTGGTTCATTGGGTTGTCGGGATATTCTACATGCTGCAGATCAGCATCTTTGTCAGCCTTCTTCGAGGGGTATGCTATCCTTTCCTTGAGATGTGCTTATGCTATATCAGTCTATCTTCTCATTTTTCTGACTTCTTTCTTGTTCGAATAGGTGTTGCGTAATGGAGTCCTGTATTTCCTTCGAGATCCAGCTGATCCTAATTACAATCCATTTCGCGATCTTATTGATGATCCTGTTCACAAACATGCACGCAGAGTGTTGCTTTCTGTAGCTGTTTATGGCAGTTTGATTGTGATGCTTGTTTTTCTGCCTGTTAAACTCGCAATGCGGATGACGCCCTCCATATTTCCACTTGATATCTCGTATGATCACATTTGATGTTTTAGAAGCTGTTGATGTCCAATACTGTGATTCTCAGTTTTGAAATCTGATTTTTCGTTTGCTAACTTGCTACTTACATCTGTCTTGCAGAGTATCAGATCCGTTTACTGAAATACCTGCTGACATACTGCTGTTTCAAATCTGCATTCCCTTTGCCATTGAGCATTTCAAATTGAGAACAACAATTAAGTCTCTTCTTCGGTATTGGTTCACTGCTGTTGGCTGGGCACTTGGCTTGACAGATTTTTTACTTCCTAAACCAGAGGACACAGTTGGTCAGGATAATGGCAATGGTGAAGCTGGCAGGCAGGACAGATTACATGGTGTACAGTTGGGGGGTGCACAGCAGGATCAAGCTCAGCTAGCAATGCTTCGTGATGCTCAAGACAATGATGCTCATGGCTCTGAAAATTCAGATGTGATGGAAGATTATGATGGAGAAGAACAATCTGATTCAGAGTAAGCTCTGCAGCCATTGCATTTGACTAAATGTGTTGAGCATTAGTATCAATCATACACATGCTGTTTGAAACCACTATTCATGATGATATTTTAGTCTTGTTTATTACCAATGTTTCTCGTTTTTGTGAATATAGTTCGCCGTGATGTTCACATTTGTTCTTGACTTTCATTCTTAAATTCAACTTTCTTCCAAAATTTCAGGCGGTACAGATTTGTATTTCGTATTGTGCTGCTCTTGGTGGTGGCCTGGATGACCTTACTTGTCTTCAATTCTGCATTAATTGTTATACCTGTATCTCTTGGAAGGGCTATCTTCAATTCCATCCCGGTTCTTCCTATATCACATGGCATAAAGTGCAATGGTATTTTTGTTACTTATTGTAATTCATTGTGTTCCTTTAACTGTTCTGGATACAAGTTCTAAGTATGTTCCTGATTGTTGTCTGCAGACCTGTATGCTTTCACCATTGGAAGCTACATTATTTGGACTGTCATCGCTGGTGTCAGATATACAATTGAGCAGGTGAAATCGGGAAGGGCTGCTGTTCTTTTTGGTCAGATCTGGAAGTGGTGTGGAATATTTTTCAAGAGTTTTGTACTTCTATCAATATGGGTAAGTTTTATGTGCTTTTCCCCCAAATCTCAACCATGCAGAAAAGGGAGAGAAAGAGGGAGGGGAGGGGGGGGGGTTAAGGAGGGTTGCACAGTACATTGTTAATGTATCACATCAGAATAATTACATAGAACTTTAAGCAAATTAGGGGTTGCTTCTTTTGGAGTGCGAAGAAGGGGGACGAGAATGAGAATTTCACCTTGATATTACTATGATATTACCTAAACAGGTGCATTAATTTGCTGTGGTAAAATTGACTAGTATCAATGGGTAGTGTAATTCAAACTGCACCAGGGAAAGGGGGTGTGTATGCTGTTGGATTAAAAGTTGTGTCTCAATATCTCCCTTTCTAAATCAATTTGGAAGTACATTATGGTGAAGATCAGATCAGTTTGATAAGTTTCTGTTCATATATCGAAGAGAAGAAGATTTGAAATATGAAGTTGTTCTAGTTAGGCTTTTGGTCCACGTTGGTTTTTATGCTGGTCCTTCAACATATAGTATAAAAATTGCCATAATCTAACTTTTGATTGTTGTGCTGTCCAGATATTTGTAATCCCTGTCTTGATAGGGCTTCTGTTTGAGCTTTTGGTGATTGTACCAATGCGAGTGCCAGTTGATGAAAGCCCTGTTTTCCTCCTGTACCAAGACTGGGCTTTGGGACTGATCTTTCTGAAGATATGGACAAGATTGGTGGGTATTTGATCATTTTGAATTTCTCGTTTATCTTTGATATTGTCATGTAATTGGTTCTTGGTGCAAAATGTGCAATGCAGATAAGGGTGATACACTTCTTGTGCTTGTGCATGAAATTTGTCACTCTTTCTTGGATGTTGTCCATATCTTGGCCTTGTATCTGAAATCTGTGAATGTTGCAAAATACTGTATTTCTGTGTTCAAGATATTGCATTCCCCATCCGCCACAGTCCACACAGCAATAATAAATTCATTTTTGGTTTTTTTTTTTGTTTTTTATGATCACTTGGAACCTAATTTTCTTCTAATGTTACAGGTTATGTTGGACCACATGATGCCCTTGGTAGATGAGAGCTGGAGAGCTAAATTTGAGAGAGTGAGAGAAGATGGTTTCTCAAGATTACAGGGTCTTTGGGTGCTGCGGGAGATAGTGCTACCTATCATACTGAAACTGTTAACAGCTCTCTGTGTACCTTATGTTTTAGCTCGAGGAGTATTTCCCGTTCTTGGTTACCCCTTGATTGTCAACTCGGCTGTCTACCGGTTTGCTTGGATAGGTTGCCTGTGCTTAAGCGTGTTATTTTTCTGTGCAAAGCGGTTCCATGTCTGGTTCACAAACTTGCACAATTCCATTCGTGATGACCGTTACCTGATAGGTCGCAGGCTTCATAATTTTGGGGAAGCCTCACTACAGAGGTCTTCGGAAGAAAAAGAAATTTCTAGCTTGCGACGGGATGATGTAATTAGACAAGATGACGTCGGTTTGAGATTAAGACGAGGCAACCAAGTTGATGCCTAATTGTAGATGCAATCTATGACGGAGTTAAAATCGATTTCTGGCATGTAGTGGTATACCTGCTTTGGAGAAGGTTGTGTTGAGTTAAAATGTAGATTGATTATTTAGTTTGTGCATATAACATGGTGTAGTAGTCAGAGAAAGAAGAGGAAATGTAATATTTTTTGTCCTATTACCTAGTTATTCTTCTTAGCTACCCAGCTGACAGCCTAGAGATAAGTATGCTCTTCTTATACATCTGTCCTGTTTCGTGGAAGAAATAAAACCCTGTTGGATTTCAGGTTCATACATGTTTAAGTGTGTCTTTTTCTCGAGTGCTGACTACTAAGGAGCTCGGTAGTTGCTTGTTGGGCCCTTGCGTGTTTTTGTGAAGGCATTTCAATATTCTAGCTAAACCTTGCAGGGTTCGAACATCAAATTATTGAGATTATCTACTTTTTTCGCAACAAAATAGATGTCTCACTTTTTAAATATGGTGGTAACAAAATGAATAATACATTTTCATTTTAGGTAATTATCTTTCTCCTATCATATAGATCTCTTTTTTCTTTCTTTTTATCTTTCTCCTCTTCAAAAAAAATTGCTTAGAAAAATGTGTTTTTGAAAGTGTAACGTTTATTTTGTTACAAAGGAAGTATTTCATTTTGTGTTTATTATCCTTTGTGTGTTGTGTGTAATTGGGGGTGGTTACAATATATTGGCCTAAAATTGTGTAGCGTTGTGAGCTATTGTTGGTCGAACCGTCGAAATGGAGGGAGAGAGGACAAGGAGAGAAGAGATGGGAGGTGTAGCAATGGCAGAGTGGTCGTTACTGGTAACTTTGTAAGGTACACAATAAACGTCCCTTGTGAGGGGAATTCGGCAATAGTGATGATTTTAGTGATAGTGAATTGGATTTGAAAACAGAAGAATTCGGCATTTGGTAAAATATGAGATGATTAGTGTCACACTTAAATTCAGCTCGTTTACTCTCTCACCTCTCATCACTCTTGTATCTACTTCCTACCATCAAATATTGACCCTTATCATTGGCAACCGTTGCCCACATTCCATAGGCATGAAAACCTATCAAAAAGTTAAGGAAGAAAAAATCATGGAGGAGTGTAATGGACCAAAATGAATTAGGCAAGACTTGTATAATCTGACACATTGAAGATCAAGCAAAGGAAGTGATAGTGTGGGTGATATATGGTGGAGTATATGAGAGAAATCAAGATGGTGGAAAGAGAATATGAAGCCCAAAGATTAATCTCAACCACTATAAATTCAGAAAGGTGTAGATGAAATATAATATAGTGCCAAATAGGAAACAAGAGCACAAACTATTGATGAACAATAATTTGGGGTGTGATTATTTGTGGTTCTTATAATTTGGGGTGTGATTATTTGTGGTTCTTAGGAAAAAACATACTTTCTCCTTTTTAAAATACTCTCTTCTCTTTGACATATTTTACAATTCTACAGAAGGAAAAATAATAGATCGCATAAGATATTAGATTCAACACGACATTTGGTTTTACAATATCAAACTTTCGTAATTTTTGCCTATTCTATTAAATTCACGTATCCGCACAAGGAATGTTTTAAGTAATACTTCTTCCGTTCCATAATAAGTAAGACACTTAATATTTTATAACGTTTTAAAATAAGTGAAACATACCTTAAATAGAAAAAAAAGTAACAAAATGACAAGAATACTCACCGCAAACTTGTGTGGTTTGCTTCTCTCTCCTCCTTTTAATAATGTAAAGGGTATATATAACTTTTTGGCTTTTGAAAGTGATGTTTATTAAATCTTGTGCCTAATCATATGTTTCCCTTATTATCAAACGGAGGAAGTATAAATTAGAAGGAGATATAATTTTTATTTTTTTGGCGAGAAGAGGAATTATTATACTTCCTCCGTTTTTTTTAGATGTTACACTTTCCTTAAATTGCATGTTTCTAAATAGATGTTACACTTTTTTTATTTTCTAAATTGGAAAGTTTTATGCTGTAAAATTACTCACTTACCGTTACTTATAAGGATTAATCAAAATTAAACTAACTTAATTTAACCTTATTATATACTAATCCAAAATTAATTAAACCTCCTCCCTTCTCTTCCACCACCCCTCCCACACCACCTCAGCTGCCCCATCCCTTCCCCCACCTCGAGCCTCCTTACCCACCACCACAGAAGCCCGGCGAATTCCCTCCACCACCACCCCACTCACCCGAAATCGCTACCCACTCACCCGAAATCGCTACCCACCCACCCGAAAATCCCACCCACCCACCCAAAACCCCACCCCACCCACCTGAAAACAAGACCCCACCCACGAAAACCTTCCCCACCACCCCCACCTACCGAAAACCACGACCAAACGAGCCGAAACTCGAAACTCGGGAGAGCAGCGACGACCAAACGAGCTGAAACTCGAGGGAAAACGAAGGGGGCCGACGAAGGTGCCGACGAAAAGCGCCTAAAACTAGAAAATTCCGATGGAAGAACGACTGAAAAAGCGAGAAAAACAAGCGACGAAAACAAAAAAAAAAAAACGAGCGACCAAAGAGGTGGGTAGGGATTTCGGCGATGGGGTGGGGTTTTCGGGTGGGTGGGTAGGGATTTCGGTGGGTGGGGTGGGCTTTCCGGTGGCTAGGTGGGGTTTTCGGGTGGGTGGGGTGGGGTTTTGGGTGGCTGGGTGGGTGGTTTGAATTTCAGGTGGGTGGTGGGGTGGTGGTGGGAATTCTCTGGGCTGCTAGGGTGGTGGTGGGGAACCCAAGTTGGGGTCCTCTTTTCTCTCTCCTCCCTTCCCTTAAACCCCATGTTAATTCTCTCCTAATTACTTCTCCAATTTTTGTCTAGGGAACCACAATTTTTGAAAGTGTAACATCTAAAAAAACGGAGGAAGTATAATAAATTGAGGTTTGAAGTTTTTCAAGGGTGGGATGGAAGTCTCATCCAAGACTAGGTCGAATTTTGCCTCTTTGTAGACCCAGTCCAATACAAAAAAAAAAGCACGAATTTATACCTAGTTTCTCCCTGCTCTAGCGATATGAGAAATCATCACTTCAACTTTCGGACTACCTTATTATGATGTGATCCGGATGAAATTAAAGACCGGTCACTCATATATAATCAATTCATTTTGAATGTTACCAGAAAACAGACTACTTTACCTGATTTTCCTATTTCAAATTATCAGTTCCTGAGAAAAGTTTGAAAACAATAATTATAACCAATATGCCCTAAATTATGTTACTTTTTTTTTATTTCTACAAGCCCAATGCTGCAATGCACCACAACTCTATAATATGATAGTTTCAGATATCAATGGAACAAACCACCTTAAAACAGGTCAAATGTGGAATGGAGTGAAACGAGAATAATTTCAAGCATTCAGTTATAGTTCAAATTTGAAAAAAGAAAATAAAGCCGCACCAGTGTCAAAAACAGAGCATAGATAAACACCACAAGAGTTGAAACAAATTTCTCAAGGACCTTGACATGCAAACAAGAACCAAAAGTCTCAATTCGACAACACCACACCTGAAATTTCTCAAATCCCAAAACAAGAAATCAAACTCAATTCTAGTTTAAGTTTCAGCAATGAAAGCCCATTGGCCTTAAGATAGGTTGTCATTCAATGACAAAGCAGAAAGCTGATCAGCAGGGCTGCTAGACGGCTGCTGCTGCTGCTGCTGCTGAGCAACATTCCTCAAGACTTCCATTGCCTCAGAGACCTTGGCCTTCAGGGCGTCTGGCGACTCCAACAAATGCAGGACTTCAGTCTGGTCCATCTCCAGCAGCATCCCGGTCACTTTAGCTGCCATTTCTGGCTCCAGCTGCTCCACCAATGGATACAGGTTCTCTCCCAACAGCTTAATTCACAAAAATCAAAGATTTAATACATAACTTAAGCAATAGCTATAAGTACTGCCTCACCTAAAAAATTCTATACAAGTTGTTTTGTCAATCAAAATAACTACTGAACAGTCAAAACTCAAAGTGGAAAACCATGGAAGCCTTATTATAATTTAGTTAACTAGGTTACTAGCAGTAGCATATGACTTACGAGTCTCTGATGCTCAGGAGTAGCATTAGCAAGCAGGGTGGCCAATGTGCCAACCGGAACAGTTGGAGACAGCGCAGCATCCCGTACTGGCATGCCACCCATATCAAATTGAACACCAGGGAGCATCCCTCCAGTGACACCAGGGATAGGACCATCTGGCAGCCCACGTGCAGGGGGGTAGCGATAACGTCCCCTAGGCAGCATCTAAAATTGAAGAAAAGAAGACATGAAAATCGAGAATTGAAGAAATCTTGAAAAAGAAAAATAGTCAAAAAGTGAAGGACGCATAGACGAGGACCAAGAAAGTGGGAGGAAGTTGCATATAAAGGACAAATCCAAGGTAAAAACTAAAACTCAAAAGTCAAAAGTAACCACCTGTGGCTGCATCATGGGAATGGGCTGCTGGGATTGCTGGACTGGAGCACCGCCTCCACGCCTGCCACCAGGGCGTTGCCCCTGCTGCCCTTGCTGGACCATTGGCATAAAGAAGTTTGGCACCGGAGCACCACCTCTTATACCAGGCATTAGTTGGTGCTGATATCCAAATGTGGGCTGATACAGCAAGAAAGAAAATCCATTAGTTATTATTCCTATGATGCCAATCAGACATCTGGAAAGAGCTAATGGGAGTTTATGGACTTGGAAATGACTGAGCTGGCAAAAAGTTTATACAAGCTCTGATCTTTCAATTACCCTTGATTTACAAGGATCCCTGTCAAGAACAACTTCATATATATGCCACAAACAAGGCCAGAAGTGCTAGAACATTGAGCAAAGTGCAAGTGCTACAAACATGAGAAACGAGCAAGGTAATTTCATGGTATAATAGCCATATTTCTAAAAAAATGCACAAATTGGATATGAGCATAACACCAATACACCATATGGGCCATGCTATAGCATTATCCTACTACCTAACACAGGAGAGTTGGGGTTTTCAGAAATGCAACCTTACTAGTTAAAAAAAAAAAGCCCTTTTCACCTTATTCTTACAACTGCCCAAAAGTATAAAAAAAAGTACTGCTACCAAGGATTAGATGTTGACAAATGTCCAGTATTATTGCAGTCAACGAATCTAGCCTATTAGCTGGTCTTCAGAGTTTATTTTGCTTGACAATGTAACACAAATGCAGAAGATGTCTTCTACTGCAATATCGTGTTTAACCGGACAAATCGGCAATTTTTGATAGTTCTAGAGAATAAAAGTAATAGGGAAAGGAAGAATAGTTTCAAGTGAAATACCAAATCACTCATTACCATCAATCCATCATAAAACCAAGAATCACAGACAAACTTTACTATTGAACTCCCTACGGCGAAGCAGAAAATGCAAAGATATATCACTAACGTTGATAAACCGACAAGATTTTTAGACCATCCCCATATAGATGCATCACCCATCATGGTATACATGTAACAGACACGCAGCAGAAAAGGCATATCAAACTGTTCTTATTTTTGTAACAAAAAAGGTAAGGGTTTCCCAAAAAAGCAAGCTTCAAACTTTGGTCGAAAGCAGTCCATATATTACAGAGGTGCATGTAAAAACACCCAAATCCCTAAACAGAAATGAGCAAAATAGGATGCAGATTCTCGGAAAAAAATGAAAATTTCAAGAAAGGCATAGAATTTCTTTATGCATAATAAACGGGAGAGAAAGAAAAAGGTTCCACAAGGATGTATTGATTCGAAAAAAATGTGCATAAACAGGAGTAAAAAAAGGTTCTACAAGGATGTATTTATTCCAAAAAAATGTTCCCTACTTTCCTCTTTAAGTCCAGTGTCCAGTGTGCAAAACAAGTATGCCTACAAGTCTGATATCTAAAAACACCTTATGTTCATTCGACAGGCAAAAACAGATAATATTGCACGCCCAAAAAATTATTATCACAAGGAGGCTATAGCATCATCAGGGAAGACATAATGCATAACCTCAAAAGTAACTTAGTGCTAGATGCACAATCATTTTATTCCAAGAGATAGAAGACATAATGGAAGAGAAATATCTAAGCAATCCCAAGAAGATGCATTCATGTTTAATTGAAAACAACAAGAATGCCTTCATCAGAATCATTCAGAACCAAAAGTCAGATTGAAGACAAAGATGATTGTATCCTGAAACGAAAAGAGTAGTTCCCGTTCCCTATTCGTCCTGGTCCCTGTGAAAGGTCCAGTCGATGGGAAAGAATCCATGTTACCCTAGGCTGTGAACAGAACTTGATAGATAAAAGGTTCGCGAGCTTTAGGATTGATTCCAAAACTTCCGTACGGCGGATTCACCCCCCCCCCCCCCACCCCCGCCTCAGGCTTTAGAGCTTGCGTAAATTTTTGAATCTACAAATTGTTATCATTTTACCAAAAAAAAATAGTTTTTGTACACACGGCTTCGCCCAATAATATAATTGTATGACAAATCCTTATAGATATCTTACCAAGATGTTGAATTTAATGAATCTATATATTTACTGCAACTCTACATTAATAATAATACGAGAAAAATGTGCAATGCAACCATGCCAAGAATCTTTAGGAACTCTTATGAAATATGTCAAGAGAAATGAACATGGTCACTTAAATGATATCACTTTAAAAATTACGGGTCAGAAATTACAAAATACTCATAATTTATGCGGCAAGATCAGATAGATATCTTACCACAGGAACACAATAAGTGGTCGAATATAAACCTTTTCAATGCTACAAGCCTACAAGAATAAATTAGCAGATCACCTGAGGTGGAATCATAGCAGGTGGTCCTTGCCCATAATAGATCTGCTGACCAAGCCCAGGACCAGCAGGAGGATAAATTGGCATTCTAGGACCAACAGATGGTGGCATTGCAAGAGGCCGCATTTGAGAAAATTGAGCCTGTACAGATATCAATGTTGAATTCAGCACAAAAATGAATATAACGCTGTACACTACTGTTTATGTCTTCCTTCTCAATCACTATATACTCTAAAGGATAAATATATGTAAATTTACTTAATACAAACTCAAATCTGCTTTGCAGGTCACGCGCACAAATGAAAGCGGAATCATGCATGCTAATTTTCATTTGGAGAAATGGAGGAGAAAGTCACATAATACAGATACAAAAAGGAACTGTGTAGCAAATCACAACCACCTTCAAGTAACCCCTGGACCACCTCACAAATGAAAGCGGAATCATGCATGCTAATTTTCATTTGGAGAAATGGAGGAGAAAGTCACATAATACAGATACAAAAAGGAACTGTGTAGCCAGGGAATTAAAACTCTCCCGTTCCGTTACAGAACGGCCGTTCTGTAACGGATTTTGGATTTGCCGTTCCGCGAAATCCCGTTACGGAACACCATAATAAAATTCACATACTTCTCGCCGCGTTGTCCGTTCTGTAACGCAAACTCGCCGCGTTAGAACGCTTTTATCCCAGTTACATCCGTTCTTTTAAAACATTGGCCATATTCGTTCTATGATTTAATTATATAGTTGATGAAACATGATATTCTATTAGATTTGATTATATTATGTTGTAATAATGCTTCATAAACTAAAAAGTGCAAATAAAGTTCAAACATATTTATGTGAATTTTTTTTTAAAAATTCACGCCGCGTCGGCCGCGAAACGTTCTATTTGCCCGTTACAAGCCGTTCCCGCGACAACGTTACCGTTCCCGCGACCGCGACCGCAACCGAGTTTTTTTTTCCCTGTGTGTAGCAAATCACAACCACCTTCAAGTAACCCCTGGACCACGTCCAGCCACCAGGATTATCTTATCAATTATCTTATCAATTGCAGTATTAATTATAGACACCTTACACCTATTCCTAGGTCCTTCACAAAAACACATTTAAGGTGACATACTTGGGAACATAAGATTCACAAGCAACTTGACACCAACTGCTACCCTTACAGTGTTTTTGGTTAACATTTGAGGTTTTGGTTTATTAAAATTGGAGGCAAAATGTATCCCTGCAACCACCTTCCTGCCCATCTCTTAACCCATTATCAGGGAAAAAAAATGCGCTCGCGATCGCGGTCGCGGGAACGGTCGCGGGAACGGCTTGTAACGGCGAAATAGAACGTTTCGCGGCTGACACAGCGTGATTTTTTTTAAAAAATTCACATTAACATGTTTTAACCTTATTTGCATTTTTATAGTTTATGAAGCATTATTACAACATAATATAATCAAATCTAATAGAATATCATGTTTTCTCAACTATATAATTAAATCATAAAAAAAAATTGGCCAATGTTTGAAAAGAACGGATGTAACGGGGATAAAATCGTTCTAACGCGGCGAGTTCACGTTACGGAACGGACAACGCGGCGGAAGTACGTGAATTTTATTATGGCGTTCCGTAACAGGATTTCGCGGAGCGGCAAATCCAAAATCTGTTACAGAACGGTCGTTCTGTAACGGAACGGGAGAGTTTTAATTCCCTGCCCATTATAGATTGAGAAAAATGATTCCTTCACTCTCCCTTCCTCCCACTACCTCCAAATTTCCTCAATCAAACAAACTATACGTAAACAGGAATTGTACACTACCCAGGAGTGTGAGATAAACAATTACCGTTGCTCACGTGCAGTGACAAATATACTTTTTTTGGTTTGGGAGGGGGATGGTAGAAACTAGAAAAGGAACTAATTAGTACCTCTGCAGTGTACCTACAAGCATGCAACTTTAAGAAATTTGAAAATCTAAGAAGGAATACAGAGAAACCTGGGGACTGGCAGCATGTACTAAATAATCTATATTTCGCACACTCTCAGACCTCTTAAAGTTGATTGACACCATACTAAAATAGAGACCAATACCTGCAGCCTTGCCCTTCTGTCCTCTTTACGTTGTGCAAGGGCAACATAGAGAGGCTTGTTGACAATCATCTTGCCATTCATCTCCATTAACTGTAAAAGAAAATATACGCATTAGACTATTACAACAATATTTATTCAGACAACATACAAACATCAGCTTACAGCACGAGTAGCCTCTTCAGCAGTCGAAAATGCAACAAAGCCCGATCCCTTGCTTACACCACTAGGGTCTCGCATAATCTGCAAAATTAGACCAAACATAAACCAGTTAAACATGCTAACTAACAGCACTCTAACAACCTCATTTAAGTTTCTATGCTTTCACCACTCAAATTGTCATTCAAGTATTTCTAATCTCAAAGGTAATCTTACAAGAAGTATTTAGCAGATACAAGAAATGGTGAACAATACAAGTAACTGATACACATAACTGACCTTGCATGAAGTAATTGTACCAAATTGAGTAAATAATTCTTTGAGTTTGTCATCATCCATGGTATCATCCAAATTTTTAATGTAGAGGTTTTTTCCCTGGTATTGGTCCACGACCTCTTTCACACTCTGGTCGAACTGATTTTTCAATTCAGCTTCCCTTTCTGCCTTTTTCTGGGCTTTTCCAACATACCACTCCTTACCGTCAACCATCTGTCCATTTAGTGCTTCCACAGCAATGGCAGCATCATCCGCGTTTTCGAAGTTAACAAACCCAAAGCATTTTGATTTGCCATCTACATCACGCATCACAACAGCGCTTGTAATTTTGCCATATTGACTAAACAGGTTTCTCATGTCATCATCAGAAGTTGCCTCCGCAAGATTCTTAACATACACATTTGTAAACTTTGTTTTGTCCAGGACATTTTCTCTTTCTTGCCTACGCTGAAAAGGCCCCACATATACTTGCTTGTCATTCAACAGCATGCCATTCAGCTTCTCTATTGCCGTTTGGGCAGACTCCTCAGTCTCATACTGCACAAAACCATGTCCTTTTGACTGCCCAGAGGAATCAGTAGCAACCTTGCAAGAGAGGATGGTCCCAAAAGTCGAAAATGTTTCATGCAGTGCTTTGTTGTCAATGGCCTTGTCCAAATTCTGAGGAAGAAAACAAAGACAATAAGAAAAACAGATATGAAAATAACTGGACAAGTGAACAAATGAAACTGGAAAAGACCACAAGCATAATAACATATAGGGACAGAACCAGGACCTTGATAAAGATGTTTCCAGCTCCACTCTTACGGATACTAGGATCACGATGAGAGTACATAATCCTGATAGGCTTGTTGTTTAGAGGAGTAAAATTCAAAACATCAATAGCTCTTGCAGCTGTCAACAACAGCAGTGAAGTCAGAAACATTTTATTTTAAGGAACAATATTCTTCAGTCTCACTGAAAAATCAACAACAATTTTCCTTTTCATGATTCGTAACCTTGAACCAGATGTGACTAAACATCAGTAAAATATAAACTTCCTAAACCAAACCCTGAAACCCCTAGATAAAATAACAAAAAGTAACAGAGAAAGCCGTGCATAAATAAAGCATCTAGAACATCAAATTCAGCAAAATCTTAATATTCCTGAGCGAGAATCCATTAGTGCTAAAACATCGAAACTGTACAGCACAGCCTTTCTATTGCAACAAGCATAGCACTACCACAAATAACAACTCAACCAATCTAAAATCTAAATACCATGAATCCATGACCATCTCATACCGCTAGATGAAAATGCAAAGCCAACAGGTGTCAAGATGTACTTATTACACGACATAACATAACTGAAGTTAAAACTGTCCAAACAATAGTAAGATGAATTTTGAATGCCACAACAAACATCTGATTTTGGAAACATTATACATAACAGATGACCAGATACAAAAACTGTGAAGCAACTAGCATTTAAAGAATGCAAGGTGCACCAGAATTGTCACAGCATGACTTCTCACACCATTGCCAAAAGACGAAAAAAAAGGATTAAAAAAATATGGGCTTCAGACAATAAATCCTCTAATCAAACAAAACTATTCAATGTGATTAATATGAAATTGCAAATGGTTATTCGGAATCCATAACCTAAATGGGTTGCACAGACACCTTTTAGAAGGGATAATATTTAACTTTTTCCAATAAACTACCAAGTCATAAAAAGAGAGAGCCATATCATGTCAGCGTAATTACACCTGAGACCTCGATTTGTGATAGTCTGACATAAGCAACCCAATTTGTAGGGGAAATGCCACCTCAAGTCAACTGAAGTCTAATTCTCTTCTATACCTTTGAGGTAACAAGACGCATTTCATTGGAATCCAAGTATTGCTAATTGTTGACAGCAACGACATGATAACTGTGTCATACATGATGTACCATGTATCATCCACATTTCACAAGTGATCATGCACTAGAAACAATCCTAAAACTACTCCATGAAGTACATCACTTCAATTCAAGACTGCACCTAATGTTCACTCATTCCCTTCCACCAATGTCACCAACAAAGATAAACCAAGGCCACTTAGATTTTTAAGACACCGTTTCTGATGACCATTCTATCTAGCATCAATAAAAGCCTCTACGTACAAAACTATCATTCACAATTATTTCTGATCTTATCATTCAATAACATACTTTCCACAATTTTTATATAGTAAATTCAGCAAAACCGCCGCCCTTCAATAATTCATTAAATTCTAGAAAGTGACACAGTGAAAAGGATCCCCTCAATATCAATATTCTCTACTTTCATCCGTTACAAGTCCGCACCCATGCCATAACATAATAGAGCAGAGTTCCACCCTTCCGATTTTATGTCATGTCACCCACAACTAATAAACTAATCAATGTCACTTCATAAAAAAAAAAATCAAAATCCCCACAATCCTGTCTCCAAAGATAGAAAAATAATCAGTCAACCAAATCCAGATAAATCACAGTTAATAACCACAAAAATCAATCCAATCAACAGCTCAGAATCCAAACTTTCACCCACATCAATACTAAAACTCAGACCATTATCACCGCATGCACTAATCACCCATTGATATCTTCAAAATCCAACATCTTTTTACCAAGTTAGCCATTACAGAAAAGTCAAAAGTAAACCCTTTTAATCATCACAATCACAATCAACAAATTCACAATCAAAAAATCCACAATCCAATTCATATCAAACCTAACAAAACCCACATAATGCATAAACAAAATATATACAACATCAAAATTAAAAACTTTTGTGGGACAAAAAACCCAAAAAAAAAAAGAAGAGAGAGACTAACCATCTTGTGGGTTAGCAAAATTGACATAACCATAACCAAGTGAACGACGAGTGGTCAAATCTCTGCAAACCCTAACCGAAACCACCTGACCCAATTGATTAAACACATCATAAAGCTGTGAATCACTCACATTCATCTCCAAATCACCCACATACAACGACGTCGTTACAAACTGTCCCGCCGCCGCACCTCCACCGGGGGACCCACCACCACCGGAAGCGCCACCGGGAACCGCCGGAACACCACCATTGGGCTGCAATTGAACTTGAGCCATTTTTTTGCTCCGAAAAACCCTAAAAATTTAAGGATGGGAAAAAAATTATAATTTTTTTGGGTTTTCAAAATTTTCGAATTTTTTTCCGTTTTTTTAGTATAAACCCACTTCCCTCTCCTCTGATTATTCGGGAACAAATAAAACACTGATATTAATATATAAAAAATAAAACCTTTAAATTCCTTTTTTTTTTGTAAAATTCAGTGAAACGTTTTTTTTTTTGGGATTTTTAAGTGAGAGATAAAGAGAGGAGAGGGAAGGGTAAAAAAGAGGCGGAGTACGCCGGAGATAGAGGATCGCCGCCGGAAACGTCGGCGGCGACGACGGAGGAGAGAGAAAATGGAGAGAATTTAAGAGAGAGAAAGAGAAAGCAACTGTGAGAAACACAATGAGAGAGAAAGAGAAATTAGAGGGTTTGTTTGTTGGTGAATTAAATAGGGATGAAGGAATTTATTTGGAACGTTGGATGTATTTTTGAGATAGAATTTTAGCCCTTGATTTTAAGGGTATGTGGGGTATGATGTTTGCTGATGTGGTGGAAAAGTGTTATAAGCCAAACAGGATTCTTTATAGTTGATGACTTCCGAGTAATTTAAGGGGCGGTTTTATGTTGTGTTTGGGGTTAGGATAATAATGATATCCATTATGATATTATTATTGTTATTATCATTATTTTGTACTAGTTTTATATGCACGCGATGCATGCGAAGATATATAGAAAATTAATTTTTTTTTAGGAAATGTAAAAAATTAAATTAATTATGAATTATATCTAATAAATTAGAGATATTTGAATTGTTGATGGTTTTCTTCCTGTAATACCTTTTTTATTTTTTAAATTAATTAGGTAGTTTCTTTTTTAATTTTTACATTTTCTTTTTTTAATTAAAGTAAGTAGTTAGAATAGAGATGAAGTGAGGGTAAAATAGGATTTCTAATATTTTGGTATCCTACCCCTCTTCCCATATAGAATAGAGATATATAAAAACCGATTTTGATAATAATATGATATTATATCAACTTATGTTTTTAGATAAGTACAACAATTTTACTTTTACGCTTATTAATAGATAACTTTCACCATTAATGTTTATAATTATATATTTGTAAAAATGATAGAAAAGTTAATATTACTAATAACATTTATGATCAATTTTTTTATATATTAATATAAAAAAGGGTCAAAGTGAAAGAAGTGTGAATAGTGCAAAAGTCAAAGTTTTTACACTTGAAAAGAAATAGAGAAAGTATACATTATACAGTCCTATTCTACGGTTGAGAGTAAGTAGAGGTAATGAAGATTGGTGCATAGATTTAGCTATTTGTTTTTATCTTTGTTGAATTATTCTAGTAATTCGTATCTAGTTCTATATATGATAATTGCATTGTGCTCTCTATCTCCTTAGATAGCAAATAATCAGGAGAATTATATCTTTAATTGACTGTGTCATCTATATCAGTTTTGTTAAGCAAAGTTTTTTTGAAAATAACTACACCTATGTACCAAAGATTACCTTTTATAAAACTAGCTTTTTCTGCACGCTATGCGTACGGTGACATTTTAGGCATAACTATTAATCGGTATAAAAAGAAATGAAAAATAAAATTATGAAAGTACGTATTTACGTTCACCTTCATTTGGTGAGTAAAAAGTATTTAAATACTTACAACTATTATCTAAAAACATTTTTGAAGTAACTATAAGTGATAAAATTGTATATCCAAGTAATAAAAACTGAATTTTTTTTGCGATTTGTATTTGTGATTAATTTTGTATATGAGTTGTCTTTGTAATAAGAATGTCATTTTTTTATTATCCATGGTATTAATTTTTGGTAAGTTCTTCATTACGAATTTTTTAAATTTATTGGATTTAATTTGATTGAATCTTTTTTATTGACAAGTTTATGTGATTGATAAATTTTATGAGTTGATTGGGTTCAATAGACATTTGGTTGATTTTTTTTTGGTAAGTTTTATGTGTGTAATGATTTTAACTTTTATGTTGTGGAAGGGTGAATATGTAAATTCAAATGGGACACCGTTGCTCCCCCTGGCTTATATAGTAGAGATCATGTGTGATTGGTGTTATTAATGTTTAAGCATTGCTTTATGGCTTTAGTTCATTATATATCATAACCCTACGAGTTACGTATATCATTTTTCATATAAGGATATATTTAAATTCTCATTCTATGATTAAGAGTTGGGTAACGTATTATTAATTAGAAGGTCGTTAGCATTGATGAGAAACTATCCATAAATATTAATTATTTCTTTTGTTGTGAGATACGTTTGATACAATGTACCTGCTTTAGTAACGCTCTACTCTAATCTATTACAACCCCCATATGGTCATACCCCATGCTTTTTCCCGGACGAATACATTTATTATGGGAAAAAATTACAACATATAATATTATATTCTAGGTACAAATTTTTAGATAGCCTTGAAATTAGAATTATGTATCATATACTCCTTATTGATGATACTATGTGGTAAGTGATAACTTTGAGAATTTAAAAGAGGATTAAGTTTAACAACTTGGTGGATGCATGAGATTAATAAAGTTTGCCTTAGACTTTGGCAATTATAAAAAGTTGCTAGTAGACTTTCAAAGCTCTTTGCAAGTTTGAATCTTCGACAAATAACAAATATGAATTTCCAAATCACTAGATATATAAATTAAGATGGAGTGGTTGAGATATATAAAACTATTCCAATAGCTTTTTGTAATTTTAAGCTTAAAGTCAATCCTTACTGATGTCATGAAACAATTTGTTCATTCACATATTATATGTATGGAGTTACCACAAATACAGGTGAAAACATCGAATCTTAGTAAAATAAGCATATAGTTAGGACTTAGGAGGCGTTTGGTAAAGGGGTTAAGGAAAGGGAAAAGTAGTAGATTGATTTCATTTCATTAAAAGTTGTTTGATTGCGTGGTTTTATCTTTTATCCCCCCCAATTACCCCGAATCCCTCTAACTTGATTCTATACCCCTCCCTCCACCACACTTAAATATGAGATTTTCAAAAGCATTGAGCATTTACTTTGACCAACCAAACCCCTCAACAACTACCCCCTCCAACATCCCACCAATACCACCCTTACCCTCACCTCCACTACCCTTAATATCTACATCCCCACCGCACCCACCACCGTAGTCTCACCACCACTATGCATAACCAAAACTCCACCCACCCAACGCCACTACCACCATCGCCAATACCACCAATTCTTCCGATGGAATTCACGTTAGATGACGACAACTTCGACGACGGCTTTTTTAACGAAGTCGACAAATTATAAGTTGTCGCCACTTCTTCCACCCAATCGCCGCAACAACACCACCACCATCTATACTAATATATTAAAAGGCGTGCCTAAGCCAGAAACGGTGCCACGTGGCGCTCTCCCTAAGGGAGTTTTACTCCATGCAATCCACAACAATAAAAAAAATTAGAAATTGCATAGTGTAAGGTTTGATCCCGGAGCCTCAAGAACATACACTAAAGTCTTAACCACTAGACCAACTAATAATTAGTGTTATCATCTTAAATTATAATATCAATAAATGAAAATTTTCCTAATCCGGGGCATAGCCCGGACCTAATAACTAGTTCTTTTAATTCAAAACCACCCAGTCTTACCTTCCTCTGCAATTATGAAACAACCCCAATTAGAAGGTTGTTAGCATTTATTAGAACGTTGTTAGGATAATCTTACGAGTTGCATATTTTAATTTTCATACAAGGATATATTAAAATTATCATCCTATGATCAAGAGATGAGTAACGTATTACTAATTATAAGGTTGTTAGCATTTATGAGAAAACATTCATAAATATTGTATATTTATTTTTGCTTTGAGACAGATTTGATATAATGTACCTACTTTAGTAACGCTCTACTTTGTTACAACACCCATATGGTCATACTCCGTGCTTTACTACTTCAGACAAATACATTTATTATGGGAAATAAAATACAACATATAATATTATATGTTAGGTGAAAAAAATAGATAGCTCTAAAATCAGTATTATGTATCATGCACTTCTTATTGATCATACTATGTGGTAATTGGTAACTTTAAAATTTTAAACGTTATTAAGCTTAAGAACTTGGTGAATGAATGAGATTAATAAAGTTTGACTTGGACCCGAGCAATTATAAATAGTTACTAGTAGACTTTCAAAGTTCTTCACAAGTTAAATTTGAATCTTCAACAAACAAATATGAATTTTCAAACCACTTAATATATAAAATGAAGATGGAGTGGCGGAGAGATATAAAAATATTCCAATAGCTTTTAATACTTGTAAGGTTTAAGTCAAACCTTATTAATGTCATCAACTTGTTTAATGACATACTATAATAAGTCTCGTAAAAAAATGACATATTAAAAATGCGATTTACCAAATTTATGGGTGTAATATCGATTTATAGAAATAAGTATAGAGTCACATGATATAGTTTTTCATTTACTAGAATGCGAAAAAAGTTTGTTCATTTTGGGCAAAAGTGTTTCCTCGTTTTTATTAAATGAGTAGAAAATTTTGCACATTTGAGAAAGTATGTTCAATTGGGTGAATGCGCAAAAGTGATTAAAAGTGAGTAGAATTTTGCTCACCTAGATAATATCAAATGAGCAATAAGTTTACTATGATTTTCTTTCATCTTTGACATGATCCTCTTGCTCTATCCTCCATGATTCCCTATCATTTTCCCTTGTGCTCTTAACCATCTTCACCTTTTATGTTCTCAATCATATATATTCTCTTTATTATATTTCCCATTAAACATGTAAATATATAGTTTATATTTTTAAAAGCTTAACTAATCACCTTCTAACCAACAATTTAGATACGTGCAGTCTTATAAAGTGTAAGATACAATACCTTTAACTAGGAATGACAACGGGTCGGACTTGGACCGGATTATGCATAATCCGACTCCGACCCTACAGAAAGCCGGATTTTAAATCCGATTACGACTCCGAGACCCGGCTTTGAAAATCCGAATCCGACCCGACCTAAAATCCGGACATCCGACTCCGAGATCCGACCCGACTTAAAATACGGACATCCGACTTAAATTCCGAACATCCGACTCCGAACCTGATCCGACTTATTTTTCTTCCAATTTTTAAATCATTTTTTCTGTGGGAAAAGCCTATATAATACAATTGGATGAAAGTCGAAGTCAGATTATACATAAATAATACATTACATAAATAAGAAAAAAGGATTGATTGACTCAAAGTCGGAGTCGGATGTCGGATTATTTTATGAGATCCGACTCCGACCCTCCTCCGACTCGGAGTCGGATTTTTTAAACGGAGTCGGAGTCGGAGTCGGTTTACTTTTTTGTCGGAGTCAACTCGGATTTTTTCCTTCAGATCGAAGCGGACTAGGGTTGGATTCGGATTGGATTGCCATCCCTACCTTTAACACCTATAAGGACCATATAACTTATTATATGATATGATATTTTAAATAAGAATAAAAATGATTGCAAACATGAAGCTTGGTGAGTGCTATATATGAGTGTGTAATATGGGATAATGACATATGTGATTTTGATAGATTCAATTTAGTCTTAACATGTTTTTTCGTTTATTGAGTTTGTTAAATAATTTACGTTTTTTTGAGTGAAACTTATATTATCTTGAGTAATATTTCATGTTCACTATTTTAAATTAACACCTTGTTTTAATATATATATATAGAAGTGAGTTCATATGAGAATGCATACGTACATGAGAAATGAGAATGATATTGACGCGCTATAACTCTTATGAATTGGTGATGTAACTCTAATGAAAGAGTGATATAACTCCAAAAAAAAATAGTATTAGAAAAAAATTCAAAATTTGATTTTTTTTTTTTGGCTCTAAATTTTTTAGGTGGGTATAACTCTAATGAACAAGTGTTGTAACTCCAATGCAATCGTATGGTTGAGATTCATTCTCATTTCTCATGTAAGGAGCATTCTCATGTGATCTTGCCCATGTATATATATATATATATGTTTAAGTTCATATGAGAACCACCCTTATGGTGAGAACCGTAAGAACCACTCATTTCTTCTCATTTTATGAAGATTTTGATCATTTCATAATATTTTTGCTTATTTTTTGTTTCTCTTATTTTATAGTTTTGCTCATTTAACAATTTTATGTTTATTTATCAACGTTTTTGCTCATTTTATGTTTTGCTCATTTTACTTTTTTTTCTCATTGAACTTTTTTATGCTCATTTTACGTTTTTCTTCTTTTACATTTTTGTTGATTTTACGTTTTAGATAACTTCATGTTTTCTACTCATTTTATGTTTATGCTCATTTGTTACTTTTTTTTGCTCATTTTAGGAAATTTTTGCTCATTTTAAGTGGTTCTCACGGTTCTCACCATAAGAGAGAGTTCTCATTAGAACCCAACCCTATATATATATATATATATATATATATTATATATATATTATATATATATATATTATATATATATATATTATATATATTATAGGTTTAAGTTCATATGAGAACCACCCTTATGGTGAGAACCACTCATTTTTCCTCATTTTATGAAGATTTTGATCATTTCATAACATTTTTGCTCATTTTTTGTTTCACTTATTTTATAATTTTGCTCATTTAAAATTTTGTGCTCATTTATCAACGTTTTTGCTCATTCTACGTTTTGCTCATTTTACTTTTTTTCTCATTTAACTTTTTTGCTCATTTTACGTTTTCTTCTTTTACATTTTTGTACATTTTACGTTTTTGATAAGTTAATGTTTCTACTCATTTTATGTTTCCCCTTATTTATTACTTTTTTTTTGCTCATTTTATGAAGTTTTTGCTCATTTTAAGTGGTTCTCACCATAAGAGGGTTCTCACTGGAACCCAACCCTATATATATATATATATTATAATATATATATATATATATATATATATATATATATATATATATATATATATATTGCAAGTTTCTAAATTTGTCCCGTATTATTAACACCCACTATGAATATGGACGAAGAATCATGAAGTATGTGCGTGCCTAGATTATTTTCTTGCATTTTTAGAAACTTATTTACACTCTAAACACATTTACAATCAATCTCCCTTCTATTCTCTCACTTCTTTTTTCTTAATATATCTACGTGATCATGTAGTTTAATCAAATGATTTACATGGAATATAAAAGTATATATATCTAGCAAGTATCTCCTATTGCGGCGGATTTAGAGAACTTGAAATGAGGGAGCAAAATAAACATTGACTTGTTATCACAATTAGTGAAAGAATAAGTTGATGAGAATCTTTATAGTAGACCTGGGTGTACCATGCTCATGGTACACCCAAGGCTATTTTCAGCAAATGAGTAAAATCAGCATATGAGCAAAATGAGCAAATGAGTAAATAAGCAAATGAGTAAATGAGCAAATGAGTAAAATGAGCAAATGAGCAAAATGAACAAGCATTTCTACTCATTTAAAAAAATGAGCACACCTTTACCCAAACTTTATCATTTGCTCATCATCTTCTTCCTTAATTTCAGATCTGAAAAATTCTTTTTTTTCGCGAATTTTAGATCTCCATTGTTGTGTTTGGAAGGAAGGAGGTGAGAGAGAACTACTGAAACAACAACAAAAGAACAACAACAACAACAGATCATTTGCTCATCATTTCTACTCATTTAAGAAAATGAGCACACTTTTACCCAAACTTTATCATTTGCTCATCATCTTCTTCCTTAATTTCAAATCTGAAAATTTCTTTTTTTTTGCGAATTTTAGATCTCCATTGTTGTGTTTGGAAGGAAGGAGATGAGAGAGAACTACTGAAACAACAACAACAGAACAACAACAACAACAACAGAACAACAACAACAACAAATCAATCGAACAAATGAACAACAATGAGCAAAAAAACAAGAACAGAACAAATGATCGAACAAATTACAAATTGCATCACTAATTAGATAAATTTAGGGCAAAAATTTACCTGAATTAGTTTTTGATTGCATGCCAATAGTAAGTATTTCACTGAATGAAGAAATTTGCAATTCTCTTGTTGATTAGCATGTTTGAATTGATTCCGCCATTAATGATTCGCACAAATGAGTTGAATCCGCCACTGTTGATTTGCAAAAATGAGCGAAATTAGCTTATGAATCATCGTTAATAAAAATGCTTTTAATAAAAAAAATTGCAACTCTGATTTAGATGTTTGAGTTAAATCGGCCATGAATGATTAGCAAGGTTGTGTTGGTTCCTCCATTTTTTCTGTTTCTAAGCTTTGGAAGGAAGAAGGAGAAAGAACAATTATTGCCCCAAAATTACCAGCGTGCCCCTTAAGTTGCAATTAACTACGAAAATGCCCCTGGATGTACCATGAGCATGGTACACCCGGGTGTACCATGAGTGGACTCTAAGTTGATCTCTATACTTGAAGAAAATAAAAGTGTTTTACAAGTATATTAAAATTGGTCTCTTTTTAAAAAATATTAAAATAAAGTTGGTAATTTTATTTTACTTTTTTTGCTTAGTATTTTCTAAAATGTGGCTATGTTAAAAATTTGCAATTTTTCTTGCCCCTCCTTTAATTTATAACAATTGTTGTGCAATATATGATCTCTAATTGTTTTACATCTATCCCCACTAATCAATATTATATATTTAAAGTTTTAGAAAATATGATGTAGTTGCTTCCCATGAGGGCTAAGTAGATCTGCCTTATAATTTCTCACTCCTTCTAAAAAAAACCTCGGCTAGTCATAGTTCTTCCTTTAAAGGTTATCATCCACCATTTTGCTGTAACAACCCATAAGGACGGGGTGTTACATTTGCGGCGATGCTAATTCTCAATTTCTTGTTTAATTTCAAACATCCAAAAATCATTTATGTTTAATTTCTTTCACTATATAATTAAGACTTTGTTGTTCCATCTATTGGTGGATCTTTGTCATTTTTAGGAGTTTCAACATACCCGGTTTTCAAATGATAGGTATTGATGATTCATTAATAATTTATCATGTGCTTTTACAATGTTCATCAATTTTTTCGTCTGTCATTTACTAAGTCAATATAAACTTTTTTTCTTTCCAAATACACTAAATGGAGTGACTTCTCTCATCCTCATTACCGTTACAAGCAGTGTTAAACAAAATCTCTTTAACTAGCATATGTGTAGAGATGTTATCCTCAACAAAGATCTTCCTATTCATCTGTGTGCATATAACGTAGATTGCTTCGGTGGAAAACATAACATAAACTCTTGAGCTGGCTCTTCCCCTTGGACTTTAATGATATTAGTTCTACTTTCCTCCTCAAAGCAAGTTGCTGGCTGGTCGGAACCGTTGCAACACCCCACCCCATACCTTAATCTAATAATTGCACTAAAAAAACAAGTGACGAACAAACTCCACATCTTCGGAACATAGACAATATATAACATTACAATCAAAGTTTCATTCTCTTCAGTAGCCAGTCGATTTTGAAGAGTAATCCACAAAACAAACTTGCTCTTTTAGGCTTGCTTTGTTGTTACAAATTAATTTTCTCCAAGCCAGTCTCTCAACATCTCCTTGTAACAAATTGTAAGCCTCTTTGATGTTGAACTTATTATTACTAATAACATCATAACCCCCTACAATATCAAGCAACTCTCTAGATTTAATAATCTTTCTAAAAATTCTGGATATTGTTACTATTTATAGTAACATTACAAATTATTGTGGAAACTGTATGACTTTAGTGTCCATAAAAAAGAGTAAATGTACTAAATTACCGTTTATAAAATCAACAGACATCATATACATTGCAACTATATTATATATGGGAACTATTGAGTACTTTGGCGTCGACCCTTTTTTTTATCAATATACTCCTAACTAAAATAGAAAACTACACAAAAATTATTAAAAAAGGTCTAATTTTAATATAAAAGTAGACCTAATCACTAAATGTATTAAACTAGTCACCGAAAGAAATTATCATAGTTATTTTGCTAATTCTCTTTTTAATATTGGGCTTATCATTGCCTATTTTTAATTTAAAGTGGGCGGTCTCTTACAAAACAAACTCAAACTATAACGCCGGTACTCTATAGTTTTTTTTAAAACATGGGAAGACCGGTCTAACATATGACAAAATTTTTACCCTTTATCGTTCGACTTCACCTGCATAGCGTGCAAATAAGTCTAGTAAGGTCTTGTTTGGTTGTATGTAGGAAGTCATACTTCCTAGGAAGTTATTTTTTCCATGTAGTTAAAATTCCTAGGAAGTGTAAAATTGTGTTTGGTTGATAATGGGAAGTTCTACTTACCTAGGGGGACCTAGGTAAGTAACTTCCTCCATTTTGGAGGAAGTAGAACTTCCTAGAAAGTGCAAATTCCCATGATTTTGTCAACCAAACAACTTCATATAATTCTACTTCATAGGAATTTGCACTTCCCATGATTTGTTTTGTCAACCAAACAACGCCTAAAAATCTAAATGGCAACCCCAAAAAACTTATTACAACGGGCAATTTTTTACAGGATTTCTAACAAAGTTAATCCAACGCAAAATCGAAAATTGTAGTCAGAGTAATCCCTAAATTTAGAACAGTAGTCAAGTAAAATTCATTCAATAAACATCCATAATCATCCTTAAACCACAACACAAGTGTGTGTTTGTTTGTTTATCAAATTTCCCCATCTCATAAAAATGCTTATCCAATCAATTTGCCTGAGAAAACTGTGCACTGCTCATACTCAAACTATGAGCACCGCAACAATGGCTGCAATCTCACTGGCTCACTCCACCTTCTTCTCTAAACCTTCACTCTTCCTCTGCACTAATCGTGTTGCTGCACTCGCTTTCTCCACTGTATCTGCTGTCTCATCCGACAACAACCTACGCACTAAAAAATGGAGACAATCTGTGTCAGCTTCTGCTGTTGAACTTGGTGGTGTTAAGATTGCTAGAGAAGGTTTGGTTTACTACCCATAATTTACTTCTTCTTGTAATTTAGTTTAATTGCTGTAATTTGAATTTAGTTTGCGATTTCATAACTTGGGTTGATTTTATTTAACTCTAATTAGTTGTGTAAATTGATGTATTTCAATGGTGTGTTTCGTGCCCACTGTTTTATTTCGGCACTTGGGTTGCAGATAAGCATATACATTTTTTTAAAGAGTATCAAGGTAGGAACTTTTGACATAATCACGCGTTAGTCAATGTAATTAATGTTTATTTATTGCTTAATATTTTCATTTTTAGGTTCTTATATCAATTCTCTTGTTGTATTTATCAATCTATTATGAATATTGACTTTGCATAGGGAAGGGTTTATTGAAAAATTATGCAACTATTGAACCATTTGGGTGGTATATGTTTGTTAGTTTTACATGGGTATAGAAAATGAAATTCTTGGAGATGTTAGGTTTAATGGTTACATACAAGAGAAGGAAAAATGATTTGATGTCGTATGATTGATGATTCTATAGTTTGCTTTTGCCTGGTTTACTAATGTATATGATGGGGATTCAGATGTGGTGCGCGATGATCCCACAAACAATGTCCCTGATGCAATTTTCACGAAGCTTGGGATGCAGCTACACCGGCAGGGCCGACACCCGCTTGGCATTTTAAAGAATGCAATATATGACTATTTTGATGCGAATTATTCCAACAAGTTTGAGAAATTTGACGATTTTTGTCCAATTGTTTCTGTGAAAGCGGTATGCTCTTAAACTTGATTGTGATCATTAGCAAATTTTCTGCACGCCTTGTCTGATTTTACACGTGCTGGAACCATTATGTATTAGTGATTACTTGTTTATATCCCTGCTATAGGGCTCCCGTCTATGGTTAGATCATCCTTGTACTGCTAAGCAGGCCTTGGGGTTATCTATTTCCCTGTCTAAGGCTTCCCTCTATGTGAAATTTGAGGATCACCCCCACCTCCACCCCCTCTAGAAAACAATAACAATAAATATAAACAACAAGTTGTTGGTGTTGATTAAATTTATTATAGAGTTTTGTCGGACTTGCTCGCAGGAAGCTACGTTGTTATATGAGAAAGGAACTGGATATAACTGGAAAATTTTGTTGTTATACCAGATTTTTTAAAATTGATTATTCAACAAGGTTAATTTCTGTATCTGCATTTCTCATTAATCCAATAAGGTGCGAGATGAAGAACTTATGAGAAAACTAATTTTATTTGGTGTGTCATTGTTGTCCTGGTTTCTTTGCATCATTTTGCTTAAATATGTATATAGTATAGTCCATAGTTATATAATCTGCATCTATGTAACCTCAGAAAATTACTTTGCAGAATTTTGATGATGTCTTGGTTCCTGCTGATCATGTAAGCAGGAGTTATAATGATACATACTATGTTGACTCCCAAACTGTTTTGAGGTGTCATACGAGTGCGCATCAAGCTGAACTGCTGAGAAGTGGACACACTAATTTCCTTGTAACTGGAGATGTCTATCGTAGAGACTCGATTGACTCTACCCACTATCCAGTGTTCCATCAGGTTCGTATTCTGCATTTTCTAAGAAACATGATTTTTTTCACTAGTCTATTGAGTTAACCTCACATCTTCTGATGTACTATGGTTACAGATGGAAGGTGTTCGTGTATTTTCCCCTGATGATTGGGAGTCATCTGGCCTGGATGCTACAACTTACACAGCTCAGGATCTGAAGACATGTCTGGAGGGGTTGGCACGCCACTTATTTGGTAAATACTCGTATATCTGTTGGTTCTATTAAATGCCAAACCAGATCTTCATAGATGCATGCATGATGAGATTAACATGCATATTAGTTTGAAGGATATGAATAGGTAAATGCCAGTAAGAATCAGCTTTTGTTTGATAAAGAGCAGCCTTGATTGTAATTCTTTTGTTGAATATATGGACTTTAGGATGTATTACCCCATTACTGTTGGCTTCTATGTAAAAAAACAGCGCATGGAATTGTGAGTTTACATTAAAAATTCATGTTTTCCGTTCCTTTTATGTTGTCTTTTGTTTGAAGCAGCACTACCAAGAGGTGGATAGTATGCAAATCTTTGTTTAGAAGTTCCATTTAGTTGTTCTTCCATCCTTAACAACTTGATAATTATACCAGCTCATTCTATTTTCTGTATCTTCATAATTTCACCTCTTAGTTACAGTAAAATGTCCAGATGTCTCATAGATTTAAGAGGAGCTACTTCTACCTGATGAATATCCCCAACTGTTTTCCTAGAGTTGTGCTCCTTGAGACTGTGAAATACTGGCCCAGCTATGTTGGTCTTTTACTGCACAATATACTAACATACATTATTATATCTTTGGGTTTTGCTATATGGTGTCCCAGTCTTTTATTTATCTTTGTATCTTAGAACTTTTTAATAATAAAGCTGTCCTTGTACCCACTTTCCCTAAAAAAATCCACACGATACCTCTCGTCATTTTGAAAGTTAATTTTGTAGACCTATTATAACATAAATTTATCTTTTAGATGAAATTTAAAGCCGGAATTCCGAGGTATTACTAACCTGTAACAATTCCACCTTGCCCTCCCATAACGAGGACCTACCACCGACGTGGCAAGAAGAGCACACAGCTAGGGAATGGGGAGTAACGGTCATCTACAAGAATCAGAGTGTCAGCCCAATCTGTTACATAACCTTGCATCTGTCTCATATTATTGCCCAATCTCGTTGCCTAGTTGATGTAAATATCTTCTCAGAATGGTGGAAGAATTTATCAGTTATGTAACAACGAGCTACCAAGTATTAACCTTTAATACTGTACCATGTGGAAATCTCAAAGGAAGGAGGGTATGGCGTTGAATATAAGAAAACACATGGGACCCCAAATGGAATCCCAATATCTTTTGTTACATTGAAGTCCTCTAAAATTGTCTCTTATATCTTGGCATATCCCTTTTTCACAAAGTATGCCAATTTATCAGTCTGATAAATCCTGGTAAATTAGTAGTTCATAATCCAATGTAATCTGACATATTTATTTATCACATCCAATTTACATCTTAACAGATACGTAAATGACAGACTAAGCTGTCCAAATATCATCCTCACATGTGCTGTTAATAATGTTACTATGCCAAAGAATATCATTACCTATGACTCGCACAAAAGTAAGAAAGAGTCAGCATGGAAAATTTAAAAATCAAGGTAAAGCATGAGAACTAGCAATATGCTTGTAGATAGCAATTGTGTAAGGATGCAAATAACTTTTCTTATCAATTACTTTTGTCTTCTTAAGATAGGAATGTAGACCTGTTTTTGTTTACCTCTTTTTTTGGTAGAGGACCACGGACATTCATTTCATTTGTTCAGATATATGACTTATGCATATAAGATTCATTAAATTTGGGTGTTGGGTTGTCTTTTGTTGGATCCTAAACTTTTAGTACAATTCACATTTAAGTATATTAAAAAAATTAAATCCAATCTGTCCATTCACTTTGTAAAATCTTTGCAATTCTATGATTGATTAAGATTTTTCTGCAGCCCTACCCTCAAGATGCTAAAGTCTCCTTGTAGACTCCCTCTAATTTTAGATGCTATTGCTTGCTTAATTTCCTCTTTTGTGAAACAACTTGCACTAGAACTGCCTCTTTGTTGTCAGTGTCATGATTTAGGAATCTGTATACATGACAATAAACTTTTCCAAGAATGAAGCACCAATAATAATAACCGCCGTATTATCACGTGTTACATGTTGCTAGATGTAACCCTACTATATTTCCACGTGGCATTTGCAGGTGCTGTAGAGATGCGGTGGGTGGATACATATTTTCCTTTCACCAGTCCGTCATTTGAACTTGAAATATTTTTCCAGGTAATATAGATGGTTGTCTATTATGTATATCATTCTTTCTAAATGTATTTGTTCTGTCCTGTTGGCTGCTTTAGTGCCTGAAACTCTTCAACAGTGAATTTGTTGTTGTAGACGCAACTGCACACATACTGCTCCTGTTAACAAAAGACTGTCTCTCCTGATGCTTCAATAAAGAGAGTTGTGTCTTGTAGTCTCCGCAATGTAACGTCAAGCAGTAGTGTGATATGATGAAATAGATTATCTGGGAGTGTTGATTCAAGTAAGAGTGTTTTATCCAAACTGCAAATAAGAGTACCTTCACCTTGTATTGAGGCGAGGAAACTGCTTTTCCATGTTGTATTATCCTTTTGCTTCAGCTGCTCATTTCTTTGCTGTATCTACCATCTGTTGCTAGGTGAATTATAGTGAATCCATTAGTCTAATCTCAAAAGAAAAATTGGTTATGGAGTACTATGTTTAAAGTTTATGGCTTTTCTATTAATTAATTAATGGCTTTGGACCCTTGGTTTACACTTTGATAATTTTCTGGTCTTATTTTACTGGCCAAATGGGTACACTTTTAGGCTCATATCATAAGCTTATGTTCTAGCATGTTAATGGATGGGTAATGTTGGGGGGGGGGGGGGGTTGAGGCATTTAGTAGAAGGGTGTCAGGATATTGCCCAACAGGGTCAGTCATGAATAAAATAAAGTGATAGTTAATATAGATCTGTCTGGTAGCTTAGTAAATCCTTTTTTATTATTTAAGTACTAAAAACCCCTATCCCCTCAGAATTTCCTAATATGTTTGGATGAAGAGGGGAAAAGAGTTCTACTCCTTTTTTTTAATTGTTTGGTCGTAGTCCAGAATGAAGCCCCTCATTCCAACGGCCCAACCACCATACTGACTCCTCCTTCATCACTGCATATCTTATGCTGCCATGACCACACACCCCTTTTTTCGAATCTCTGTCCTTGCTGCCACCACGCCAACCCCTTATCTTTGTACGCCACCATTGAAGTTCTTTCATTCTACCATTAGATCTGTGACAACTTGGTGTTTCCTCCACCACAGGTGGTTGGATTCGACTCAATGGAGGTTGTATTTGATCGCTGAGGTTCTGCATTGGGACCTTGGTTGCTGAATTCGACCACCAAAGGTCTGTCTGTTGTTACTTCAGTCACGAAGTTCTGGGTCTCATCTACCATCTCTCTCTCTCTCTCTCACTTTGTGATAGTGGTTGAAGTTGTACAGTGGAATTGGTGGTTAGCGCTTTGATTGTGGTGTTGGTTTTGGGCACAGGCAGTGTGGTGGGACCATGGGAGTCCTAGGATGGCAATTGGTCGCGGGGTGGTGTTTGTGAAGATGGCTGGTCTCACTAGCGGTAGGAGTTCGGTGAAGGGTGGCTCGCTCATGAAGGGAGGGTATGGTGGTGAACATGACTCAGATCAGGATAAAGGCATTTGGGGTACTTCATTCATCCAAAGTGGGTAAATTAAACAAAAGAAGAGTAGACCCAGTACCAAATGCCCCCTAATTACATTGGAGTAATGGCGATGGCGATGGCGATGGCGATGTCGATGTCAGCTGCCTACCTTTATATTCTTGACAGGGATATAGATGTTTAGTATTCTTCATACAGTTATTTTCTCTTCCCGAGGCTCAATATTTCTAGTCCCTGGACTCAATAAGATGGGGTTCACCCTTCCCCGAGAATAACAAATGTTAGATGTTTGTGCCTGCCTTGGCATGTGGTGAAAAATCAAATTTTGGTATATAATATTTTTATTTCTATTTCTGGGCTGGCCAGTGGCTTTCTGTGTTAATGTGTTTGTGAATCCTTTGTAATCAAACTTGAATCTGTGACTAACCAATTGTCATGATTATTTTTTGGCAGGAAGAGTGGTTGGAAGTGTTGGGCTGCGGGGTAATGGAGCGGGAGATATTAAATAGAAGTGGTAAAACAGAAAACTATGCCTGGGCATTCGGATTGGGATTAGAGAGGCTAGCAATGGTCTTATTTGACATACCTGATATTCGGCTTTTCTGGTCGACTGATGAGCGGTTTACTTCTCAGGTCCTGGTTCATTACTTCTCCTGTGAATGTAATCTTTGTCTGGGAACTTTGCTGTCAGAACATTCTTTATATTAATTGGTTATCCTGACTGGGTTTGAATGATACAGTTCGCTAAAGGTCAGCTTGGAGTTAAATTTAAGCCATATTCAAAGGTAATGCAACTAGAAAATTCAGAAACAATTTTCTTCAATTTTGAAATCTCGTTTCGTTTTTCTTTTGGTAAAAGTCCATCAAGCAAAATTGGAACTGGTAATTCTATGTTAAAAAGAGTACAAAGTTGAATTGTATGAGAATAAATATTTTGGTTTATGATTTCAAGCAGGTGCTTAAAAGTGCCTTTGACTTTGTGAGATTGAAGTACTTGAAGAAATTTACGAGGCAGAAAAGTTTTCTGGGATGCTAATTAATTTTTTTTTTTTGTACGATTCAAGGGTCAAAATTGTTTCCTGAAGTTAAAAGTTTTCAATTTTTAATGGTGTTATTCTAAGGAACCTCCTTAATGCTTCGCAATTTGAACTTATTTTTGGATTATCTCTCTTTTTTAAAATTTGATTACTCTGTCTCCAGAGTTACCCCACTTCATTTTCCTCAAACTTCAGTGGTATATGGCTTATATTATCATTGTTTATCAAATGTTGGATTGCATTTTCTGCTGCTAAATAATAGATGTTTTGTTGATGCAGTTCCCTCCCTGCTACAAAGATGTGAGTTTTTGGATAAATGAGTCTTTTACCGAGAACAACTTATGTGAAGTGGTTCGAGGCATTGCAGGAGACCTCGTGGAAGAGGTATGCATCCATCTCCCCTCTTTCCAACAGTTACTATTCCTTCTGTTTTGTTACTACTTACAAAACAAACCACTTTCACCCTTCTGCTGTAAAGTTGGCCGGTTCACTCAATGCTTTCTTCGGCTATTTGAATTGGTGGAATCTTATTCATTTACTTTGTTTATTCTATTTAAGATTCTTGTAGGGAAATAGGTAGTACCCTTATAGTGTAAGGTTGCAGGGATAAACTTTGTTGGGGATCGGAGGTGGAAGTCTTTGGGATATGTAGGGAAAGTATTAGTATCTTGAAGTGCAAGGTTGCAGGGATAAACTCTATCAGGGGTTAGAGGTGGAAGTCATTGGCACGTGTATCCTCCTCTTGTATAAGCTACAAAAAGTGAGGCTGTTACAGTTAGATTGTGTATTTGTATTCTGCATTTGAACAGTTAGATTATAAATAGAGTAATGAAATTGTGTGAAATGTTTCATGGATTGTCTCATTTTGATGTCCATGGTACTGCATGTTCATTGGAAACATGTGGTTTCTTATTAAGCTTCCACAATGACTCATTATTACCTCTGGAGGTGGTAATGAGTGATGATTAAACTTTTATGAAGAAAAAACACATGCTTGATATTGAGATGCATTATCATAGAAGTCGCTGAATATATTGATTTACCAAACACTTGCTAGAATCTGTTGCCAATACAACAATTAGATGTTTTAAGATTGATCTGCTAAATTATTTTTAATTTTCAGGTAAAATTGATTGATAACTTTACCAATAAGAAAGGCTTGACAAGTCATTGCTATCGAATTGCTTATCGATCCATGGAGCGTTCTCTTACAGACGAGGAAATAAATGGGTTACAGGTAAATGCTTCATCTGGTTGGCACTTGGACACTGTCGTTTTAAGTTAAATGGACCAAATATGCAATATTGGATATACCTTTATTATGTGATAACGGGAAGTGTAGGTGAAAGTCGTGTTTTCCTAAACGTAAACCTTCAGTTCAGGAATCAGGACCACATTCTAAATGATGTTAATTTTCAGCTATAGATAGAGGAGTTTGGATGTGTTACTGGCTGGAGTTCCCCTCTAGGAGTGAATTTTCTCCTTTGTGGCGGGATCAGTTTCCTGTAATGACAGGGTGCTTAGATCTCATCATCTTGCCTAACTCTCTTACTGAAGGAAACTTTTTTTCCCTGATAAGTAATGAAGACATATATTTGAAGGACACCAAAGAGGTTTCACGTTTATACAAGAGGATGGCTAAGGATTACTTCTGTCGTCAAGCTATCATGTAACAATTGATATACTGGATACTTTGCTTCCACTTACTGATCATTTTCGCATGTATTCTTATGCAGTCCAAAGTGAGAGAGGTGGTGGAGGAGAAGCTGAAGGTTGTTTTAAGATAAGATTTGTGGCGCCAAGATCTATGGCTTGGACTTCTGCCTTGTAAATTTCTTCACTCACTATAATCTTTATATCAAAGTTCCTTTTTGCCAAGCAAAATCATTAGTAGTATTTAGCCTATGTTTTTCCTGGTTTCACATGCTTGAGAATCCTAGAACTGATCCAAATTTCAGAGTAGATAATGCTGTATCAGCATTTTAGATTATGATCTATATTCTGGAACTCAGCAACTAGTTTTACATTGTTATTCGTGGACGTCTACTGTTTTTGAAGTGCATTGTAAGTTTGAGCTTGGATTTATTGGCCTATATGTGTTTAGTTTGAGTCCTAATTGATGCCTAGAGTGATTGTGCTTTATTTGTATTTTAATTTTCATGTAAGCAGCTTGCTGATTCTAATTGCATATCCTATTATTTGTATGTAGAATATAAGTTTGGTACTTCCTGGACGAATAATACTGGGTTAATACTCCTGTGGTTTGGGTAGGTAGGCATCACTCTGGGTAAAGCATGATACCAATCAAATTTAGCTGATTCAAGATTTTCGCCAAGACCTGGCCCGGGGGGGGGGGGGGGGGGCTATTAAGATATTCCCTAGAATTTCCATTTTTTTTGCTTATACATTGTCATATGGTCTGGTTTGCTGGCCTATCTTAGATCTATTTGTAGTTGACCCTTGTAGGCAATTGAAACTTTGAAAGTGGTTGAAATGTGAAACGAAGAAAGATAAATTGCAGCAAACCAAATTGATGAAAGTTGCAAGTTCTGGGAAGTAGGAATAATGGTCTCCATTAGAATTTGCAAAGATATAGCAGAAGGAAGAGGAAGAAAAAGCATCTTCGACCTTATCTTGGTCTCTTTTCTATGCTTTGGAAAACAGAAGTAAATATCTTAGGAAGGAACCAACAAACTGCCAAGTCCATAAGACATAAAGAAGTTGTCTTTTTTCTTTCTTTTCCCCCCTTTTATAATTAGGCTCCGTTTGGTAGGGCGTAAAATGTTTTCCCGGAAAACTGTTTTCCTCTATTTTCAGTTTTACATTGTTTGGTTGGCAAAAGAGTGTAAAACCATTTTCCTTTGGGGTAAAATTACTCTCCCAAGGATGGAAAACCATTTTCCTTTCAAAATAAAGGGAAAACTATTTTCCTTCTCTCTCTTGTACACTCCTCTCACTACCTCCTTACTTTCCCTTTCATTTTCCTTTCATTTCATCATTTTTTTACATCGAACCAAACAACGGAAAACTAATTTTGGAATTGTGTTTTCCATTGTAAATTGTTTTCCATGAAAATCATTTTACACTGAAAATATTTTGCGCCCTACCAAACGGAGCCTTAAAGAGGGAAATAGCCAAGGAAGTGCAAAAATTCGCATCCAGCGAGGTAAGAAAGTATATGAAGAATAACAAGAAAGCTGGGGAACTTGGACTAGGTTATTTTCTTATCAAGAGTGACTTTTCTATGTTCAGACTCTCTTAGGTCTCAAGCATACATCTTCACAACTCTGCTACAAGTGCACTTCATATAGAACTAATACCTTCTTCAATCCCTTAATCTCTTTCCGCACCATTACTTCTCGACGTGCCTTTCTGTAACACCCTGCTTTACTTAATTTTCTTGAGATGTGTTCAGTACTCCGATTTCTTAATTTCAACAGTGATTAAAATATTTGAAATCGAGGTCAACAGTTTCTCACTATAAAATTGCTGGCCAAATGCAGGCCATGTATCATCAGCAGGCTGTCTGAGGTAGCTTCTCCTGTTGATTTGCATCCACAGTGAATAATGGCCCCCAAAGGATTGCATGTTCAAGAATTAGCAGCCGAGCAAGCCAAAATTCTTTGTTCAAATCTTGATGCCTAACCATTCTCTACCTTTTGCATCTTTATCACCCCTTATTCCCTTCTCCTTGGTGGAGGAAATACAGATGAGCTATGTTTTTGCTTTAAAAACATACTTCCTCTGGTTTTTAATAGTTGTACCCAAAGGACTTTTGCTAATACGCAACTTTGAGCATTACTACTTTAAATTGTGTATGAGTAAAATTTGTTAAAAGTTGATTATAGGAAAATATACATTGAGATAAATCAACTAAATCTCGCATGACTATATCTTTTCTTATGTATACATAGTTAAAGAGGGTCAAAGTAGAGAATGTGAATAGTGTCAAATGTTAATATGGTAAATGGAGGAAGTATGTATCTACCAGACCTGGTTTGGCTGAGTTTAGCCATTTCGTGCACTCCATTTATTGAGGCTTCTTTCTCTGAGCCTTATCCTGAATACTTCTGTTACACAATGGAACACAGTCTATATCAAAGCATCCATATCAAAGCCCACTTCTGACATGCTAGAACTTTGGGTATTAAGGGGAAGAGAAGTGCCTGTTGTTCTTCACTCTTGAGGTTCAGCATCCATATCAAAGCAGAACTTTGTGAAATATACTAGATGAAAGGTGATATGTTAGACCTTTTAAATGATTGCTTATGAAGCTGCTTAGTTCTTAGATAAATATGCAAGAGCAAGTAGTATATAGCAATAGATTTTGCATACAGTTGAGTACCATTATTGAAAATGTAAATGCAACACTAATTTTTTTGGTGCATAAGAGAACACTTTACTGTATGTTTCTCGGAAGCCTGTGAAAGATCTTCAGCCCACTTCTGACATGCTAGAATTGTTTCTAATTAACCTCAAAGAAGTTGGTGTTGTATATATGCAAGAGAGACACTTGATATACTGTCTATATTTGTTGCATGAGAAGTGCCTTTCAGATTATGTACAACTTCAGATTTCTCTCTTCTTTTTTTGGTGTGGATACTTCCATCTTATTACAATGACAACAGTTTGGTCATTTGCATATCCAAGAGGAGAAAGACCGGGGGGGGGGGGGGAGAGAAACAGGAAAGAGGATGTTAGTTAGACTTTGATTGTTATCATCACTTTTCTTGCTTTTGAAGGTTATAAGTCCTCAGCTCATTGATGAATGCACTTAAGTCAAAATATGATGAACCACCCTCTTCAACAGCTTTCCATGCCAATTCCTTAAACTTAGTTGCTCTATTTCTCCTCTCGGCTGCCTCTTTTCCCGCCATTATTTCTCGCAATGCCTTCTGGATAGATTCCTGCTTCACGATATCCTCTACGGAAAGCATCTTATTCCACTTTTTAACTCCCACAGGGATGCCAGTCTTTGAACCTGAGTCACCAATTTTTCATTGTAGAATTGCTCAGCAAAAATAGGCCATGTAACCATTGGCACACCAGTGGTGATCCCTTCTAGTGTTGAATTCCACCCACAGTGAGTCAGAAAAGCTCCTATGGCTTCATGCTCCAAAATTAACACTCGTGGAGCCCACCCTCTTATTATGAGGCCTTTGTCTTCCATCCGTTGTTCGAATCCTGGTGGAAACAAATCTTCACTCTTTTCATCATCATTGTTCTTCATGACCCAGATGAATTCTTGTCCTGAAGCTTCTAGAGCCATTGCAATCTCATGCAGTTGAGGAGCTATAAGGTTTGCTATGCTTCCAAAACAGATGTAGATTACCGTATCCGGCCTTTTCAAGTTAAGCCATTCCAAGCACTCTTGTTTGTTTATTGAAGCCTCTTTGCCTCTCTGAGCTTTATCCTCGATGCTTTTGTTGCACATGGATACAGGACCTATATTCCATGCTCTCCGTCCCAATTCTTTCCTAAAAAACTCAGCGTAGTATGGTTCCAACTCATAGAAGCTATTTACAATTACCCCATAACCCTTGAGCTCTGATTCCTTGTTTTTCATTATCATCCTTTTGAACTCTGTTTCCTCATTTATGCATAAATCGTCTGGAAGCTGTGATCTTGTCAATTGGACTTCATGGGGAATGGAAGGAATAACAAAGGGCTCTTCATCAGATGAAACATTCTCATAAGGCTTGTATAGCCATAAAATTTCTGTCACGCACAGGGAAAAGAAGCTAGTCCCATGGAAGACTACCCTTGGGATGCCAAACTTGGCTGCAGAGTCAGTTACTCATGGGTAAAGCATATCTGCCACGAGGCAGTTGGGTCTGATCTTCTCTAAGTATTGCTCAAGCTGCTTGCTTAACATGGCTGCAGCTTCAAAGAACTTGGGGACCAATCTACTCCCCACAGCATTCTCCAAGTTCTCGCATCCTTCGGGAAGGCCAGCTTCTTGTGCTGGGAACCTGAACTGTTCTATGTTGATAATTGGGCCTCCGTTCTGGCTGATCCTGATAGGTGTGGTGAAGGTGGGCATATTGAGAGGGGTGGATAATGGTTGTCCTCACACCGCGATCTGCAAAGAGCCTTGCTATATCAATTGTTGGAAGCATGTGGCCTTGGGCCATAAATGGGAAAAAAACTACATGGAGCTGTTGAGGCTCATCCCCCATACTGATTGTTACTGACTGTAACCTTGGTATTGTTGGAAATGAGATTATAGGATGAACTTTAGATTTCACATACGTGGTCGGGCCTTTGAGCTATTGATACTGTTGCCTATTGGGTCTTCTCTCTTCAGCTGCGTTTACTCTTATGGAGCGTGGCGGTGGCAGGACAGTCTCATTATGATAATGTTCGTGTTTGAGTACACGTGAAAGAATATTTGTAAGGATGTAGTGGATTGAAGAACTGAGGTAGGAGAACCTACTGGTGATTATGTATAGATTAGTTGTGAGAGATCACAAGGCTTATATAGTTAGAAACTTTTCAGTGAGATTTGAGTAAATCTGGAGCTGGGTTTCTGTTAACAGCATTATTGTACCCATAAAGCAAAATTTAGGAGATTTGAGTGAATCTCTGAGATGGTTCCTGTTAGCTAGCATTATCTTCTTCGTGATGCAAAAAGTTGGGAAGATAGGTATGACATGTTTCCACATTCGCGTTGTCGTGGTTATAACTTTAAATATAGGTCAAATATAGAATAAAACAAATAGTGTACCCTTAATAACCTTTTAAATAATTGTCATTAGACAGGAAGATCTCTTTAAGGACTATCTAACTTTCACTTTATTATTCAACTTGGGGTGAGAATTTTCTGGAATTTCCACTCATGATACACTTTGAAAGGGACCCTTGATGTACTGTCTTGAAACTTTTATTTAAGGAAATACCTTTCGGGATATAGATGAGCTAAGCGACTAGATTGTGTGTGTGAAATTGTGAATAGCCCCATCTTTTGCAGCTTGATAATTTGCATATTCAAAATATAATCAAGGACATATATAGAAGAGGTAAAAGAAACACAGGAAGAGAAGGTATAGAGCTAAATTTTTACACTAATTGCTCGAGGGCGAGTGGGCGTGATAATTTCTATAAACTTCTTTGCTCTGACTGTCCGCTCCATTGCTTCTTCTCCATTATTTCTTGTACACGGAGAAGATATGGAAGGAAAGAAGGTTTTTTTGTTTACAGTGTTCTTGAAGCTCAATTGCCTGGTCACCTGTCAAGGATAGGTTCAATCTTGCGTGGTTAATTAGTTTTAGACTATTGTTGAAGGGCATCCATGTTTTTGTCTGCCTTTTTATTTCATATTTTGAACGATCCAACAAATAAAAGAGGACAAATTACAGGGGAGGTAGAATTATGGAGGACTTTAATGGAGGATAAGAATTGAACTTTAATTATTTTTAAAGGCTACTCTTGCTCTTGGAGACGATAGCCCCTTAACTCATTTATCAATGCAGTTAGGTCGGAATATGATGAGCCACCTTCTTCTACAGCCATATATGCCTTTTTCCTTCAACTTTTTTGCTCTTTTTCTTCTCTCCTCCGCCTCTTTTCCCACCATAACTTCTCTTAGCGCTTTCTCTATAGCATCGCACTTAATGAGATCCTCTAATGAAGGTGTCCTACTCCACTTCTTAGCTCCTACAGGAACACCAGTCTTCAGAATCTGATTGACCAACTTTTCGTTATAAAATTGTTCAGCGAAAATAGGCCACGTAACTCCGTCTACACCAGCTGAGATCCCTTCTAATATCGAATTCCATCCACAGTGTGTCATGAATGCTCGTATAGCTTCATGCTCTAAGATCAATACCTGGGGAGCCCATCCTGTTATTATGAAGCCTTTCCCTTCCATCCGTTGCTTGAATCCTGTTGGCAGCCACTCTTCACCTTTTACTACCCAGATGAAGTCTTCTCCTGATGCTTCTAGAGCCATTGCAATCTCATGCAGTTGAGGAGCTATGAAGCTTGTTGTACTGCCAAAACAGATGTAAGTAACAGAATCAGGCTTCTTTGAGTCCAGCCATTCCAAGCACTCGTGCTCATCTATCAAAGCCTGTTTGTCTCCCTGATTCTTATCCTCTATGCTTCTGTTGCTCAGTGAAACTGGACCTACGTTCCATGACCTCATTCCCAATTCTTTCCTATAAAACTTTGCATAATCTGGTTCCAACTCATAAAAGCTGTTTATAATCACTCCATAACTCTTAAGCTCTGATTCCTTGATATTTGCTGTCGTCCTTTTGTAGTCTGTCTCCTCATTTTCCCTTATTTCCTCGGAGATCTGCAATCTTCTCAATTGTATCTCATGGGGGAGAAGAGGAAGAACAAAAGGCTCTTCATCAGAGGAGACATTGTTAAAGGGCTCATACAGCCTAATAATTTCTTGAGCACAAAGGGCAAAGGTGCTGATTCCATGAAAAACTAGCCTAGGGATGTTAAACTTGGCTGCCGAGTCAGTCACCCATGGAAAGAACATGTCAGCAACAAGGCAGTTAGGTCGGACCTTCTCTAAATACTTCTCAAGCTGCTCGTTTAGCAACTCAGTAGCTTCGAAGAACTTGTCGAAAAACTCAGGTCTTAATACTTGCTCCAGGTTATCAAAACCTTCTGGCAAGCCAATTTCTTGTGCAGGAAACTTGAACACCTCAATGTTAAAGATTGGGGTTCTGGTTGTCTTGTTAATTTCAATGGCTTTATTGAAGGTGGCGATGTTGAGCTGCGTGGTGATAATGGTTGCTTTTACATTGTCGCGAGCTGCAAAGAGCCTCGCTATATCGAGCATTGGAATCATATGGCCATGTGCCATGAATGGGAACAGAACTACATGGAACTCTTGAGGTTCAGCACTCATTTTGATCTTTGGTTAGTATTGAGAGACTCTGCAGTGGCGTATTACTGTACGGATGAGAAAAATTCAAATAAAACAAAATACAATACTTGAGTTAAGTTTCTTGTTTCAAATTACATTTCACAACATTTAATTCCAAATTCAACTAATTTCAATTCACAACCTCTATTTCAATTTTACAATCTCTACTTTCAATTCAAGTAATCTCAATTTCAATTCAAGTAATGAAGTAATCTCTAATTTCAATTCAAGTAATTTCAATTCAACTATTCAAGTAATGAAGTAATTAGTAATTAGTAATCTCTAATTTCAATTCAACATTTAAATCTCTAAGTTCAATTCAAGTAACCTATCCTTTATAAATTAGCAGAAATTATAAAAAAATTAAAAAAAAAAAAAACAGAAAGTGGCGACGGGAGTAAGGAGTTACAGACTTACACTTACAGTGAGTTCTGCTTCTTACTGCCGGCGGTGGCGTCTCGTGGCGACAAGAAGAAGTGAAGAACTACGGGCCTCCGGCAAAGGGCGACAACAACCGACAAGGGCGACAACGTCTTCAAATGTTAATATGGTAAATGGAGGAAGTATGTATCTACCAGACCTGGTTTGGCTGAGTTTAGCCATTTCGTGCACTCCATTTATTGAGGCTTCTTTCTCTGAGCCTTATCCTGAATACTTCTGTTACACAATGGAACACAGTCTATATCAAAGCATCCATATCAAAGCCCACTTCTGACATGCTAGAACTTTGGGTATTAAGGGGAAGAGAAGTGCCTGTTGTTCTTCACTCTTGAGGTTCAGCATCCATATCAAAGCAGAACTTTGTGAAATATACTAGATGAAAGGTGATATGTTAGACCTTTTAAATGATTGCTTATGAAGCTGCTTAGTTCTTAGATAAATATGCAAGAGCAAGTAGTATATAGCAATAGATTTTGCATACAGTTGAGTACCATTATTGAAAATGTAAATGCAACACTAATTTTTTTGGTGCATAAGAGAACACTTTACTGTATGTTTCTCGGAAGCCTGTGAAAGATCTTCAGCCCACTTCTGACATGCTAGAATTGTTTCTAATTAACCTCAAAGAAGTTGGTGTTGTATATATGCAAGAGAGACACTTGATATACTGTCTATATTTGTTGCATGAGAAGTGCCTTTCAGATTATGTACAACTTCAGATTTCTCTCTTTTTTTTGGTGTGGATACTTCCATCTTATTACAATGACAACAGTTTGGTCATTTGCATATCCAAGAGGAGAAAGACCGGGGGGGGGGGAGGAGGAAATACAGGAAAGAGGATGTTAGTTAGACTTTGATTGTTATCATCACTTTTCTTGCTTTTGAAGGTTATAAGTCCTCAGCTCATTGATGAATGCACTTAAGTCAAAATATGATGAACCACCCTCTTCAACAGCTTTCCATGCCAATTCCTTAAACTTAGTTGCTCTATTTCTCCTCTCGGCTGCCTCTTTTCCCGCCATTATTTCTCGCAATGCCTTCTGGATAGATTCCTGCTTCACGATATCCTCTACGGAAAGCATCTTATTCCACTTTTTAACTCCCACAGGGATGCCAGTCTTTAGAACCTGAGTCACCAATTTTTCATTGTAGAATTGCTCAGCAAAAATAGGCCATGTAACCATTGGCACACCAGTGGTGATCCCTTCTAGTGTTGAATTCCACCCACAGTGAGTCAGAAAAGCTCCTATGGCTTCATGCTCCAAAATTAACACTTGTGGAGCCCACCCTCTTATTATGAGGCCTTTGTCTTCCATCCGTTGTTCGAATCCTGGTGGAAACAAATCTTCACTCTTTTCATCATCATTGTTCTTCATGACCCAGATGAATTCTTGTCCTGAAGCTTCTAGAGCCATTGCAATCTCATGCAGTTGAGGAGCTATAAGGTTTGCTATGCTTCCAAAACAGATGTAGATTACCGTATCCGGCCTTTTCAAGTTAAGCCATTCCAAGCACTCTTGTTTGTTTATTGAAGCCTCTTTGCCTCTCTGAGCTTTATCCTCGATGCTTTTGTTGCACATGGATACAGGACCTATATTCCATGCTCTCCGTCCCAATTCTTTCCTAAAAAACTCAGCGTAGTATGGTTCCAACTCATAGAAGCTATTTACAATTACCCCATAACCCTTGAGCTCTGATTCCTTGTTTTTCATTATCATCCTTTTGAACTCTGTTTCCTCATTTATGCATAAATCGTCTGGAAGCTGTGATCTTGTCAATTGGACTTCATGGGGAATGGAAGGAATAACAAAGGGCTCTTCATCAGATGAAACATTCTCATAAGGCTTGTATAGCCATAAAATTTCTGTCACGCACAGGGAAAAGAAGCTAGTCCCATGGAAGACTACCCTTGGGATGCCAAACTTGGCTGCAGAGTCAGTTACTCATGGGTAAAGCATATCTGCCACGAGGCAGTTGGGTCTGATCTTCTCTAAGTATTGCTCAAGCTGCTTGCTTAACATGGCTGCAGCTTCAAAGAACTTGGGGACCAATCTATCCCCACAGCATTCTCCAAGTTCTCGCATCCTTCGGGAAGGCCAGCTTCTTGTGCTGGGAACCTGAACTGTTCTATGTTGATAATTGGGCCTCCGTTCTGGCTGATCCTGATAGGTGTGGTGAAGGTGGGCATATTGAGAGGGGTGGTGATAATGGTTGTCCTCACACCGCGATCTGCAAAGAGCCTTGCTATATCAATTGTTGGAAGCATGTGGCCTTGGGCCATAAATGGGAAAAAAACTACATGGAGCTGTTGAGGCTCATCCCCCATACTGATTGTTACTGACTGTAACCTTGGTATTGTTGGAAATGAGATTATAGGATGAACTTTAGATTTCACATACGTGGTCGGGCCTTTGAGCTATTGATACTGTTGCCTATTGGGTCTTCTCTCTTCAGCTGCGTTTACTCTTATGGAGCGTGGCGGTGGCAGGACAGTCTCATTATGATAATGTTCGTGTTTGAGTACACGTGAAAGAATATTTGTAAGGATGTAGTGGATTGAAGAACTGAGGTAGGAGAACCTACTGGTGATTATGTATAGATTAGTTGTGAGAGATCACAAGGCTTATATAGTTAGAAACTTTTCAGTGAGATTTGAGTAAATCTGGAGCTGGGTTTCTGTTAACAGCATTATTGTACCCATAAAGCAAAATTTAGGAGATTTGAGTGAATCTCTGAGATGGTTCCTGTTAGCTAGCATTATCTTCTTCGTGATGCAAAAAGTTGGGAAGATAGGTATGACATGTTTCCACATTCGCGTTGTCGTGGTTATAATTTAAATATAGGTCAAATATAGAATAAAACAAATAGTGTACCCTTAATAACCTTTTAAATAATTGTCATTAGACAGGAAGATCTCTTTAAGGACTATCTAACTTTCACTTTATTATTCAACTTGGGAGGTGAGAATTTTCTGGAATTTCCACTCATGATACACTTTGAAAGGGACCCTTGATGTACTGTCTTGAAACTTTTATTTAAGGAAATACCTTTCGGGATATAGATGAGCTAAGCGACTAGATTGTGTGTGTGAAATTGTGAATAGCCCCATCTTTTGCAGCTTGATAATTTGCATATTCAAAATATAATCAAGGACATATATAGAAGAGGTAAAAGAAAACACAGGAAGAGAAGGTATAGAGCTAAATTTTTACACTAATTGCTCGAGGGCGAGTGGGCGTGATAATTTCTATAAACTTCTTTGCTCTGACTGTCCGCTCCATTGCTTCTTCTCCATTATTTCTTGTACACGGAGAAGATATGGAAGGAAAGAAGGTTTTTTTGTTTACAGTGTTCTTGAAGCTCAATTGCCTGGTCACCTGTCAAGGATAGGTTCAATCTTGCGTGGTTAATTAGTTTTAGACTATTGTTGAAGGGCATCCATGTTTTTGTCTGCCTTTTTATTTCATATTTTGAACGATCCAACAAATAAAAGAGGACAAATTACAGGGGAGGTAGAATTATGGAGGACTTTAATGGAGGATAAGAATTGAACTTTAATTATTTTTAAAGGCTACTCTTGCTCTTGGAGACGATAGCCCCTTAACTCATTTATCAATGCAGTTAGGTCGGAATATGATGAGCCACCTTCTTCTACAGCCATATATGCCTTTTTCTTCAACTTTTTTGCTCTTTTTCTTCTCTCCTCCGCCTCTTTTCCCACCATAACTTCTCTTAGCGCTTTCTCTATAGCATCGCACTTAATGAGATCCTCTAATGAAGGTGTCCTACTCCACTTCTTAGCTCCTACAGGAACACCAGTCTTCAGAATCTGATTGACCAACTTTTCGTTATAAAATTGTTCAGCGAAAATAGGCCACGTAACCATCGGTACACCAGCTGAGATCCCTTCTAATATCGAATTCCATCCACAGTGTGTCATGAATGCTCGTATAGCTTCATGCTCTAAGATCAATACCTGGGGAGCCCATCCTGTTATTATGAAGCCTTTCCCTTCCATCCGTTGCTTGAATCCTGTTGGCAGCCACTCTTCACCTTTTACTACCCAGATGAAGTCTTCTCCTGATGCTTCTAGAGCCATTGCAATCTCATGCAGTTGAGGAGCTATGAAGCTTGTTGTACTGCCAAAACAGATGTAAGTAACAGAATCAGGCTTCTTTGAGTCCAGCCATTCCAAGCACTCGTGCTCATCTATCAAAGCCTGTTTGTCTCCCTGATTCTTATCCTCTATGCTTCTGTTGCTCAGTGAAACTGGACCTACGTTCCATGACCTCATTCCCAATTCTTTCCTATAAAACTTTGCATAATCTGGTTCCAACTCATAAAAGCTGTTTATAATCACTCCATAACTCTTAAGCTCTGATTCCTTGATATTTGCTGTCGTCCTTTTGTAGTCTGTCTCCTCATTTTCCCTTATTTCCTCGGAGATCTGCAATCTTCTCAATTGTATCTCATGGGGGAGAAGAGGAAGAACAAAAGGCTCTTCATCAGAGGAGACATTGTTAAAGGGCTCATACAGCCTAATAATTTCTTGAGCACAAAGGGCAAAGGTGCTGATTCCATGAAAACTAGCCTAGGGATGTTAAACTTGGCTGCCGAGTCAGTCACCCATGGAAAGAACATGTCAGCAACAAGGCAGTTAGGTCGGACCTTCTCTAAATACTTCTCAAGCTGCTCGTTTAGCAACTCAGTAGCTTCGAAGAACTTGTCGAAAAACTCAGGTCTTAATACTTGCTCCAGGTTATCAAAACCTTCTGGCAAGCCAATTTCTTGTGCAGGAAACTTGAACACCTCAATGTTAAAGATTGGGGTTCTGGTTGTCTTGTTAATTTCAATGGCTTTATTGAAGGTGGCGATGTTGAGCTGCGTGGTGATAATGGTTGCTTTTACATTGTCGCGAGCTGCAAAGAGCCTCGCTATATCGAGCATTGGAATCATATGGCCATGTGCCATGAATGGGAACAGAACTACATGGAACTCTTGAGGTTCAGCACTCATTTTGATCTTTGGTTAGTATTGAGACTCTGCAGTGGCGTATTACTGTACGGATGAGAAAAATTCAAATAAAACAAAATACAATACTTGAGTTAAGTTTCTTGTTTCAAATTACATTTCACAACATTTAATTCCAAATTCAACTAATTTCAATTCACAACCTCTATTTCAATTTTACAATCTCTACTTTCAATTCAAGTAATCTCAATTTCAATTCAAGTAATGAAGTAATCTCTAATTTCAATTCAAGTAATTTCAATTCAACTATTCAAGTAATGAAGTAATTAGTAATTAGTAATCTCTAATTTCAATTCAACATTTAAATCTCTAAGTTCAATTCAAGTAACCTATCCTTTATAAATTAGCAGAAATTATAAAAAAATTAAAAAAAAAAAAAACAGAAAGTGGCGACGGGAGTAAGGAGTTACAGACTTACACTTACAGTGAGTTCTGCTTCTTACTGCCGGCGGTGGCGTCTCGTGGCGACAAGAAGAAGTGAAGAACTACGGGCCTCCGGCAAAGGGCGACAACAACCGACAAGGGCGACAACGTCTTCAATAATTCTGGGCTGCAAAGTGTGAAAAGAAAGAAGCCAAGAAGGAGAGAGAAAAGAAAAAAGAAACGTTAGACTGACCAGAGGAGAGAGAAAGAAGGGGAGTAATTTTGATCTTTGGTTAGTATTGAGAGGAAAGTTTTGAGAGTGCTAGTGAGAATGAAACTTTTTGAGTTATAATTTGGTATATGTATAGATAGTCCATAACTTATAATGGCTTGGAGCTCCAATAAAAATGAGGTAAGACAGTCATTTATTTTGAGTATCTTTAGTAGTTTATGACTTTGGAGTTTCAAGAAACCGAAAGTCTTATATTTTAGCCTTTGAGGTCAGAGAATTCGAATATTGCAATGTGCTCCGTGTGTTATGAATAAATTAGTAACATACATACTCATACATGCCTACATGTATTTTATTTGGTCAGACCTCACTTTGTCAGTTTATATTACTATAAGGGTTAGTATCTGGTATGTTGTCAATTTTCAGAGGTTAAGAAAAACACGCTAGTATTTGATCTGATTTTCCCTTATCTTATGTTATGATCCTTAGTGTTTATCTTTAATATTCTGATGATTGATGAATATATCATACTAGCTTTTCACCCGTGCAAAAATGCACGGGAGGTTTTATGTAGAAATGATTTGGAGCCATGTATAATGTACGACAATATTATTTTGTATACTTAATAGTTGTTTTTATTCGAAATATATTGAATCCGTGATTATTAGAATCCATGTATTTAAGATTAAAAGAATATAAAAAGTAAAATTATATTTAATATATATATAAATCCTTTGTTACAACATTTTGAACTTTAAAAATATTGTAATCGTGATATATACATTTATAATTACGTAAATGAAACAAAAAACACATTAAAATGCGGGGGAATACTTTGTTTATAAATTTAAGATTTTAGGATGTTTCTCCGAAATCATGATTTGAATAGTAGCTGGTTGATTTCAAGTTTTCATAATCATATCGTGTATTAAAAATAAATTTTAAAACCGACTTACGACCCATATGTATGTTCATGATTGATGTAGCTAATGTCATGATAAAACATGTGACCAGCCAACTTTTTTTTTGTTGCTTAGCAAAGGTTTGTTTTCTCTTAGTTGGTTTTAGGTTGTAACTGTTTGCTCTAATTAATATAATTACTTGCTTAGCAAAAAAAACTTTCTTAAAACAAAAAAAGTTAAATGAAGAAGCTTTTGTTCTGCCTATCGTTTTATACAGAGGCTTATATAAAAACACAATGCGCAGCACTACTGTCACTCAATCATGCAACAACTTTCACTCCTTGCTTTCTGCAGTTTCGCTCAACTCCTCTCTCTTATTAAACTATCTTATTACATTTTTTTTATGATATGATTATCCAAATTGTATTAAAAAACAATCTCAAAGTTTATATAGCATGATTTTCATCAAAGTGAATGGGGTTATTTCTAAATTCTAAGTAAAAAATTAATTTAAAGAGACAATCACTCAAGAAAATTATACAAATATGGCATTTTTTTTCTTGATTTGCCTTTATTTCTTAATCACCATATGACCTGTTCTTTTCCATATTCTTTTCGATTTTTAGAATTGTATTGTAGAACAATTTCAAACTTCTATATTTACATTCCAACATACTCGTGAATGAGGTGTATCTCGTAATTTTAGGTTGAAATATTTATTATGGCCTTGTGATTAAAAATTTAGAAACTTGTAATGAGAATAGTTTAAAACTGGCTTACGACCCTTGTGCTGTAAGATTATGACTTGTGAATTATCTATAATTAGTAGTATGATTGTTCTTATTTTATTAGAACGGGCCTTATAAAAAAAGGACCTTCTTAGAGTCATTTATTTAACTTTAACTAACTTTTTAGCGGTAAAACTTGTCTCATAGATACTTTAAACTCACGTAATTTTATGCCATTGTTCCTTATAGTCAATTTTAAATGTCTATATCAATTTCTTTACACACAAAACAAAGTATAGCCCCCCCCTAATACCATGGTTCTCATGTGTGAGTGGACATAATTTATGCTACTAATAAATTTGATCGAAAATTTTTAGTATAGGTTTTTGACCCCTGCAAATTACATGGGAATGATAAGTATAAGATTTTATGATAGTTTCCCAAAAATATGTTGTAAAGTTCATAAATATTTACCGAAATATTATAATTAAGCCTATGTATTAAATATTATTTAATCAAAGTAAAGAGTGATTACGTTTTCCATCATTTTTTTAAAAAAACATGTGAGTTAATTTATCAAATAGACAATATATTTCATTTATATATCTTTCATTAAGACGCTCCTTATTGGGATCTAGATTTCGAGCACCAAGTCAATAACTCTTGTATGATTTTTAGTACTGAAATTATGATTGGTTGTACTGTTAGATATATCCGATAAAGGGCTCTTATGAGTTAACAATATAATTTTTTTTCTTATTGTTATGTAGCACAATCCACAAAAATATTCTTCAACTATATCTAAAAGCATACATCATATATCAAGTACGTACATTATGCATCAAAAAAGAAAAACCAATTTTTTAACCTAATAATTAGTTATGTATACATCAAAAAATAAAAACCATAGTAATATGTTTAAAAATTATTTTTTTTATATATAACCTTAATATCAACTTATACAATAAGATATCAGACTTTATTTTCAACTCTTTATATTAAGCTTTATATACAATACTTTATAAGTTGTTACACTTTATAACAAACTTATACAATTGTTTGTATTCAGATTATTTAGGGAACTTAAATGAGATACATTCTTATTTGCATTCTACTATATATATTAAACTTCTTTATGAACAATTATCCATTACCAACCGCCATTCTTCTTCCTCTTCGATTTTCCATCAAAACCCTCCAAAAATTAAGTCCAAAAAATACGCCTATCATCTTCTAAAATCTAGAACTTCAAGCAAATCAAATTACAATATCTCATTTATAAGTAGCTACATTTTTATACTTTAAAGCCACAAATTATCGATCAAAATTATACTCCAACATCTTGAATTGTTATCTTCTCAAGTCATCGATTTTTGCAACAACAACAATTATAAAACTCACGCATGTGGTTTTGTGAAGAAATTAAGCCTTTGATTATCTTTATCTTCTTCTCATTTGAAGCATGGTTACTATAATCCCTTAATGCAACCAAGGTGTACATCATTCGATCTACAAAGTGAAGAAGATTTAAAGACCGCATGCAAAACCACAAATCTGTGAAGCATTGGATTGAATGGAGTTCGAATTTTTTCTAAATGGGTCATATTATAGGTTGGAATTATTTGGTAAGTTTATTTTAAAAAAATGATTTTGGCTAATTATGATGAAATTTCCATGATTTTATGTTTGCATGTAGTTTTTAGCAATTAGATATATCTTATAATTATAATACTAAAATGAGTCATATAATTCCTAAAATTGATAACAGTGAGTGAGGAGAATCAAATTCAAATTATTTGAAACAATAACATGAGGTTGAAATGAAATAGTGAATATGCCAATCTATAGAAATATTCTAATTTATTACAGTTAGTGAGTGAGAAACCTATTAAAAAAATCAAAATTCTAAGTTTTAACAGTTAGTGAAAATTAATTTAATATATTAGTAGTATAACTGTCATTTAGGAATTTAGAATTGAAATTAAATTAGGATGAATGCACATTTTAATTTTCTGGACAATCAGTTTATATTAGGGTGTGATTACATGAACATCTTATATAATAACATTTTTTACCTTTATTTTTCCGCAACTATAATAACAATTCTTGGTGGGTGAATTTTGAATTTTAAATAAAAATATTTAATTATATTTGACCGGTAGCTATAATTTAGGCAGTTGCTTAAAACTTCCCACACTAATATCATTGTTTGATTTCAAGGTAGTTTTTTTTGGAAGGAAATTATCACGCCATGTGACATCAAAATTTTTGTATATAATAGAGTGTCAAATTTGGCGATGACACGTGGCAGATGTAGTAATAGCATGACACGTAGGCGAAATTAACATTGAACAATGCTGGCTTGACACGTAAGCAAAATGAACCTTGTTTTATATATATATATATAGAAGATACTTCCTATAGATATTAACAATCATTTTCAAAACTCTATATTCTCAACTGTAACAAGTTTGCTTTATTGAAAGTTATTTTGGTTTGACGTTGCTTCACTTTGGGTGGACGGTGGACAAGCACTTTGAGTTGAGTTTGTATTGATTTAAATGGGTTGGGAAAAAGCAAAAAATCCAAACTTACCTATTTATTTAGATAGGTTGTAATACTCGGCTCTAATCCAACCTATCATTACACGAGTTATTTTTGTAAACTCGCTTAAATTGTTAAATCATTTTGTGAAAAACTAAATTTCCAAAAGAAGTATGCATGTTTAAACCTAGGAGCTTTGAGCTTTTCCTGATTGCTTGACCTAATTCTGAAACTAGATTAGTGTAATTTCGGTCCGACCCGGAATTGACCCAATCTGAACCAAAGTAAACTGATTAGGAATTTAATAGTATTTGAATTTTTAAGTTTTTACACCCAAGCAAGCAAAGAAGAAGAGAGTCAATTTTTCATCCCTTGCCTAGCGGTAGTTGCTAGTATATGAGCTTCATACTATCATTTTGATGTACATAATAAGGACTTGAGTATTCTTGTCCAGGATCTAAGAGTATGTTTTTAGCACATTGTTTTCGACAGAATTTTCCAGGATTTCAAGAAATTTAAGGTGTGATTATGATAATTTATCAGATGAACAAGAAGAATCTGAAGATATGAAGCAGAATTTTGAGATGTGAAAGTAAAATGAATAGGAGAAAGAATAATTAATCAGGATTCAGATCAAGTTTGAGACACATGAGTTTAGCAGAATAAGGAGTTTTAGGATCTCATATTTTCACAAATGAATTCATGATCGATCAACAAGAATTCATATCACAATTTTTGAGTGGTTATTTCAATCAGATAACAAGAATCAGAAGTAGCTTGATTTCAGCTGTTCGAAAGAAACGAAAGAAAAGATGAAGCATGATTTTACAGAACTCAAAACTTTGGATTTTAGAATGTGTAAAACATCAGCGGTTCATTGCAGTAATGTTGGCAGCTCTAATACCATGTCAAGAACTGAAGCTTAGCTAAAGTTAGTATGAGGTGTGATCAACCTCCACTAGAGAACTTAGAGAAGTTTAGAGAATTTCTAGAGAGAATTTTAGAGAGAATAGAATATGTTTTTATTGCATTAACTTAATTGAAACTAGGGAATTACAGCTTATGGATATTTATATACTTTACAACAAGAAGGATTAAACAAAGAAGAAATAAGCTAGAAATCTATAACTAACTTTGCTGAGATGGCAAGTTAGTAGCAGTAGAAAAAGAATCTGTTGAGCTATATTCAACAAATTGTTATATGCTACTGTTGCTCTTGTAGGCGATTGGCGCTTAATTCATTCATCAATGCAGTTAAGTCTGAATATGATGAACCATCTTCTTCAACAGCCTTATATGCCAAAATTTTCAGCTTTTTTGCTCTTGTTCTTCTCTCCTCTGCCTCTGTTCCCACCATAATATCTGTCAATGCTTTCTGTATAGCTTCCATCTTAATGATATCCTCTATAGAAGGTGTCCTACTCCACTTCTTCGCTCCGACAGGGACACCAGTATTTAAAATCTGGTTTACCAACTTTTCGTTGTAGAATTGTTCGGCAAAAATAGGCCATGTAACCATTGGCACGCCAGCTGAGATCCCTTCTAGTGTTGAATTCCACCCGCAGTGAGTCACAAAAGCTCCTATGGCTTCATGCTCTAGGATTAGCACCTGCGGAACCCACCCCCTAATAACTAATCCTTTCCCTTCCGTCCGTTGTTCAAATCCTGGTGGCAGCCACTCTTTACTTCTTCCATTCTCATCGTTCTTTACGATCCAGATGAATTCTTGCCCTGACGCTTCTAGGGCCAGTGCCACCTCATGCAGTTGAGGAGCTATGAAACTTGCTGTACTTCCAAAACAGATGTAAACTACCGAATCAGGTTTCTTTGAGTTAAGCCATTTCAAGCACTCATGTTGATCGATCAAAGGTTCTTTCTCTCTTTGAGATTTTTCTTTTACACTTCTGTTGCTTAATGAAACAGGGCCTATATTCCAAGTCTTCCTTCCCAATTCTTTTTTGAAGAACTCTGCATAATCTGGCTCTAACTCATAAAAGCTGTTAACAAGCACTCCATAACTTTTGATCTCTGAGTCCTTCAAACTATCCATCCTCTTTTCGAATTCTGTTCCGTCATATTTCCACAAATCTTCTGGGATCTGCAATCTTCTCATCTGTATATCATGGGGGAGTGAAGGAAGAACAAATGGCTCTTTGTCAGATGTGACATTCTTAAAAGGCTTATATAGCCTAACAATCTCTTGAGCACAAAGGGCAAAGTTGCTAGTACCGTGAAAGACTAGCCTTGGGATGTTGAACTTGGCTGCTGACTCAGTTGCCCAAGGGAAAAACATATCAGCAACAAGGCAGTTAGGTCGTATCTTCTCTAAGTATTGCTCGAGCTGCTCGTTTAGCATCCCTGCAGCTTTGAAGAATTTGTTGAGTAACTCAGGTTTCATTACTTTCTCCAAATTTTCAAAACCTTCAGGTAAGCCAACTTCTTGTGCAGGAAACCTGAACACCTCAATATTAACGATTGGGGCACTGCTTTCCATGTTGCTTTCATTGTCTTTGGTGAAGTTGGTGACGTTGAGTGGGGTGGTAATAATGGTAGCCTTCACATTATCGCGAGCTGCAAAGAGCCGCGCTATATCAAGGATCGGAATCATATGGCCATGCGCCATGAATGGAAATAGAACTACATGAAACTCTTCAGCACCCATATTGATCTGTGCTATAAAATTTAGTATGACAATTGGGATATGAGATAGTGAGTATGAACTTTAGTTTTATAAGTTGGTACATAAACTCTAATGGGTTGAAGCTTCAATATCAAAGAAGTTGGGACAAGTCCAATTTTAACTGGTAAGCGCCACAGATACATAAGCGCTTATGTCATCCGTTTTGTTTATCAGGACTTTACTATAAAGTTTGCAAATTCGTTATATCATACTACCTCTGTTTTTATTTAGTTGCAACGTTTTGACTTTCACGCTTGCCAATGTACAATTTCAAATCGTTTTGTCTCTAATTATATGTAAGTAAAAATTATAAAAATTTGATATTATGAAAGCTTACATCGAAACGAATCAAACAAGACCCCACATGACTATATTTTGTTTAACATATAAATCAATAAATGTGGTCAAATAAGAGAACATGAATAGTGCAATTTGTCAAACGTTGCAACGAAAAGAGAACGGAGGTAGTATGTAAAAGGTACGAGGATACTGACATGTCACTTGCTCATAAGTAATTTTCTTACCTAGAAGTTGCAAGTATTTTGGCCTCTGCCTTTGACAGTGAAGCATTTGGTTTTGGATGTGTATGAATTTGAAGTAAGAAGGACAATGCATCTTACCCCGAAACATCCAAGAAAGTGTACATAGTCTTAATCCTTTTCATGTAAGAAAATTTTGAATAGGAATTTTATGATTCATTTTAAGTGTACGACGAATTAGAATCGTCTTCTCTCAAGACTAAACTTGAGACAAACCAAGTACAAGCATTAGTATTTGGTATTTGCTCTGAGCTATTCAGAGACAAACCAAGTACAAGCATGACCGTGTTAACCCAAACCGTACCCAATGCGAACGAAGTGTTTCGACTTTCGACTGCTGTCCATCATAAGATTATACTGTTTTTCAGAGTAGTCTCTGAATAGTTCATCATATTTCCTTGATCTCAGGTCATGCTTTCTTAAAGCCATACGGTTCTCATGCAGCTCAGGTGAGCGTTGCTTTCAGAGACGTGTTAAGTTTTTAGTTAAAGTAGGAAATAGTTTGAATACTCTTTTAAGTTGTCATATTTTGGAGCAAGTGTAGAAATATGATACCTTAAAGAGCAGGGAAGTGTAAGCGCGTTACTAGAGGAGTTGAATAGTTGATTATCATTGCTTTCTGTTTGTCACGTCATGATATTCTTGTTATTAATGTTGTTGCTATTGTTATTATGTGTATGTCCAAGAGTTGCAATAGGAGAAATTCAAGGGGAGAGGGCAAAAGAAAACAAAGAGAAGATGAAACCTCAAAACTTTTTTAATTTTGCTATCTTAGGTGATGGGATTATGTAAATGGAAGCATTTTGGAAATAGGGAAAATTTTAGTATCCATCCATTTTCATTTTTCAGGTTTCATTAGCACCTGTATTGAACTTTGTTTACAATATATGACATAAATAAATAAGTTACAATTTATGAGGTGAATTATAATATGATCATCAAAGTGTGTGGTGCCAACCAGCGAGATTTTTGTAGATAGGTAAGATGAAATTCCTTGCAAGGAGGGGGAAAATGGGGATCCCTTCTGCAAGGAGTGAGACTCGATTCGGATCTTTTGAGATTGAAAGTGATACCAATATCACTAGACCATCACATGCTGTTTAGGTTTCATATCAGCCTAAAAAATTTCGAATTCTTATATTTGTCGTATAAGAATTGGTTAGGAAATACAATTGACTACATAATTTTGTTGATTTATGAAATGTACTACTTGGAAGAAGGGGGAAAATGGAGATCCCTTCTACAAGGAGTGACTCGATTCGGATTTTTGAGATTGTCGTTCACGAAGTTCAGTAATTTAGGTAACACTCTTAAAAGTTGAAACATAAATACAGGGGGAAAGGCAGGGAAGGTCTACTTGTCACTTGTCATTGACTCTTATGACCAGAACGATCTTTTTTTACTTCCTCCGTTTCTTTTTACTCGCTACACTTCTCATTTCACGGACTCCTAGGCAATTTTTGGAGAAGAGAGAGGTAGAGAGTAAAAAGAAAAGGGATCTATATGGGAGGAGAGAGATAGAGAGAGTTTATTGCCCAAAAAAGAAGTGTAGCAAGTAATGTGAAACTTCCCATAATGGAAAGTGTAGCGAGTAAAAAGGAACGGAAGAAGTAATAAATTGCTCGGATGGAAGATTCTTGAAGTGCTATATATGATTACAATTTACATGGTCTGATTGTTGTTCATATCTTTTTATGATACATGTGACTTGCACTGACTGATGCAATTAAGACTATGGTCCACTTCCCCTCAAAAACCGTGGTTGGTCCACATTTAGCATTGTCACTCAAATGAGACTGTTACATTGTGGAGTCTAATAAGTGAAGTGGTCAGCAATTTATGGAGCAGTTTTTGTAGAATTAAGAAATGAATTAGGATTCTAGGAGAGTGAAATCAAGGGAACATGATTCAATTAAAATACCTTCATAGCTACCTCTTGCAGATCAAGTTTCTCAAGTCTTAACTGTATGTGTGCCATAGATACTTCTATTCTGGTGTTGTTAACAATCAGCAGAACTACTGTTTTCTTTCGGATGCTAAAATTTCGCTTTTTCAATGATCAAATCTCAGAAAGTTGGAAGGTTTTAACGACTTACTAGGAATAGCAATTGGTCAGATCGGAGTTTTCTCCACCATATCAAATCCACCTCTATTCAAAATCAGATTTTTGGATCGGATTTGGATTGTATTTTGGATTTGAATCAGATCATTTTTCCTCGAACTGGGTCAGACTTTAGTAAAAATTGATTATCTTTCAAAAACCAGTGTTACCTGATTCGCTATCTAATTCGCCTTTTGAATTCGTCAACTCGCCCAAAATAAGCCAAAAATGAACCAAAACCGACCATAACGCGCTTTTCTCAATTCGCGATTCGCTGGGGAATTAGGGAATTAGGTAACACTGTTCAAAACTGTATCATATCTTTTTATCTCTCTAGATAGCTTAGCTCTTCACCTTTTTATCATGGTACAAGGACATGCTGTGGTTCCAAGAAGATAAATTTTCCACAATAATTAAAATGTTGCATATCCAAGCAAGAACATAGCAAAGAAAGCAAAAACATATGGATAGAAGACAACAAAATGATTATGCACTAACATAAATCTTGATTTTAGGTTGATAAACCTCTCAACTCATCTATTAATGCACTCAAATCTGAATATGAAGAACCACCTTCTTGTAAAGCCTTCCATGCCATTTCCTTGTACTCTTTAGCTCTAGTTCTCCTCTCCTCAGCTTCATTCCCCTCCATTATTTCTCTCAAAGCTTTCTGTATGTCATTTTTTTTCACAACATACTCCTCAGAAGGTTTGAAAGCCCACTTCTTAGCTCCAACGGGGATCCCAATCCTCAAAACCCGAGTGATCAATTTTTCGTTGAGGAATTGCTCGGCGAACACAGGCCATGTAACCATTGGCACGCCTGCTGCGATCCCTTCTATTGTCGAGTTCCATCCACAATGAGTCACAAAGGCTCCTATGACTTCATGCTCTAAGATCAACACTTGTGGAGCCCATCCTCTTATAATTAAACCTTTTCCTTCCATTCTTTCCTCGAATTCTCCAAGATCATCTTCATTCCTTACTACCCATATAAAGTCTTTTCCAGAAGCTTCTAAACCCATGGCAATCTCATTTAGCTGAGAAGGTATCATGTGCATCGTGCTTCCGAAACAGATGTAAATCACGGAATTAGGCTTCTTTGAGTTAAGCCATTTTAAGCATTCGTGTTCATCTATTGAAGCTTGTTTCCCTCTTTGAGCTTTTTCTTCATTGCTTCTATTGTAAAGTGAAACAGGACCAATATTCCATGCCCTCCTTCCTAAATCTTTCCTAAAATATTCGGCATAATCTGGTTCTAACTCATAAAAGCTGTTGACAAGCACACCATAACACTTGAGCTCGGATTCTTTGATCGCTTTGGATCTTTTTTTGTAGTCACTATCCCCGCCATTCTTCCATAATTCCTCTGAGAACTGTAACCTTGTTAGCTCAATTTCGTGCGGAAGATGAGGAAGAAGAAATGGTTCCTCGTCAGATGATGCATTGTTATAAGGCTCATGTAGTCTAATTATTTCTAAAGCACAAAGTGCAAACAAGCAATGTCCATGGAAAACTAGTCTAGGAATGTTGAACTTAGCTGCAGAATCAGTAGCCCAAGGGAAGAACATATCAGCTACAAGACAGTTGGGTTGTGTTTTCTCTAGGAAGTGCTCGAGTTGATCTCTTAGCATTGCTGCAGCCTTAAAGAATCGGTCCGTTATTCCAGGACCAAGTGCTTGCTCTAGGTTCTCACATCCTTCAGGTAGACCAAATGCTTGAGCTTGGAAATTGAATACCTCAACATTGATTGTTGGGGCACTAGATTTGTTTCCTTTTTCGATGGCGGTAAGAAAGGTGGGTGCGTTGCGAGGGGTGGTGATGAGGGTTGTCTTGACACCGCGAGCAGCAAAGAGCCTCGCGATGTCAAGAGTTGGGATCATGTGGCCATGGGCCATGAATGGGAATAGGACTATATGGAGCTGTTGTGATTTATCATCCATAATTATATGATCAATGAATTGTTCACTTGTGAAATTTAAGAGGTGAACAAGTTAGATGGAAATGTGTTAGTAGATTGATATGAGAATGGGATGGAGAAAACTATGTTGTTTGTGTGTATATATTGCACATCAAAAGATATGGGCTTTGTTGGAGATACCTAGAAACAAGGGAAGCTAAACAAGGGAAGCAAAATTCAAGTTGGATGGTCTTATCTTTTCATAAGTATTAATGATTGAATTAATGTGAAGATTGTTTATGCCATGACGTCGCATTGCATAAGGACATAGGCATAAGTGCATATTGCATAAGATGATGTGAAACAGTCTCGTGATCTCGTCTAGGTCTTTTATATGCTGAGTTAGTCTTGTTTGAACCTGGTCGGTAATAATATTATTGTGGATCAAAGCCACTTATTTAACATAGAGTTTTCACACTTGTTAATGTACAACTTTAACTGTTATTATTTTTAATTACTTTTTAGTAAAAATTATAAAAATTTATTATTTTAAAAGAATATATCAACATGAATCTAGCAAGACCTACATGATTATATTTTTCTTTGCGTAAAAATCACCATAGATAAGGAAGAGTGATGGCTGATTAGTGTAAAATTTCATTTGTTACAATAGAAAAAGAACGAAGTATTATTTTATACATATATCAATTAAAAACAAGGGTAACTAGTGTGACTTTTGTTTGTGGACGAGGACTACTACTCTATTAGCATTATTGTATTCAAGACAGCTGTGGAAGGTCCAGGCTCACAACTTCCGTATCCAATTAAATGAACTTTTTCTTTCATTCTTGTTGTGGCTGTCTGGCTGATTGCTCAATATTAAATAATTTCTAGGAAGACAGGACCATATTTTCACTACAGAAAAATATCAGACCCTATTTCTGAATGGCAACGATCGTATTTCAAAGGGTGCAGAATTGGGAGTTGAAGAAATTAAAAAGTGTTAAAAAGTACTCCCTCCACTAATAACATAGTGTTGTTTTCTTTTTCGATGTTCGAAACCATAATGTTTGTTTCTTTTTATTAATTCTAATTTTTTCGTGATTTGCTTAAAAATGGAAAACAAGCACTAATAATCATGCAGTCTAGCATGGTAATTGATAAAGTATAGATCTATTCCTGGGGCCTCAACCATCAGGTTAAGCTTTTGGTTGAGTTGGTCCTTTGCCATGGTATTAAGAGACAGCGTGACAAAAAGGTCAGAAGTTTGAATCTCATCTACCGCTCCTTTCTTAGTGAAATATTTCAAGCCCAAAGGGTTGTTGTGTGAGGGGGCGTGATAATATGATGAGCCATCCTCTTCAACAGCCTTCATTATATTGCCATTTCCTTTAACACTTTGCCCTCTTTTTCCTCTCTTGAGCCTCATCCCCCTCCATTATCTCTTGCAACGCTTTTTGTATCGCATCTCGCTTGACTACATCATGTATTGAACGGATTATACTCCACTTCTTAACTCCAATAGGAACTCCTATCCTTAAAATCCCGGTCACCAAATTTCCTTGTAGAATTGCTCGGCAAAACCTGGTCTTGTAACCATTGGAACACGAGCACATATGCCTTCTAGTATCGAGTTCCACCCACAATGAGTCACAAAAGCTCCTATGGCTTCATGCTCTAAAATTAAGAGCTGTGGTGCCCACCCTCTTAGTATTAGGCCTTTACCTTCTATCCTCTGTTTGAACTCTGAAAGCAACCAATCTTCACTATTATCGTCCTCAACATACTTCACGACCCAAATGAATTCTTGTTTAGAAGCTTCTAAAGCCATGCGATCTCATGCAACTGAGACTGTATGACATGATTTAAGCTTCCAAAACATATATAAATGATAGATCCTTTACGCTTCGAGTTAAGCCATATTAAGCACTCATCTTCATTCCTAGAAGCTTGTTTTCGGCCTCTTTGTGCTTTATCTTCAATACTCCCCTTGCAAAGCGAAACAGGACTTTTATATGCCATGCCCTCCTTCCTTATTCTTTACTGAAAAAGTCTGCATACTTAGGTTCCAACTCGAGCTGCAAATAGCTTTGCTATGTCTAGGGCAGGGAGTATGTGACCTTGTGCCATAAATGGGAAGATGATTACATGGAGCTGTTGAAGTTCATCAGCCATATTATGACGTTTTAAAGTTTGAAAATGTGGAGGTGAACTAATGGAAATTTGGAAGTATATTTACTAGATTACAATGGAAATTAAACCATGTAGGACTTGTGAAATGTTATAGCATGATCTCTAATGTAAGGCGTGTATTATATGGAGTCTACTAAGTGGTCAGCATTTTATGTAGTAACAGTTGTGGGAAAGGACTAGTAGGAGAAAGTGGCATAAATTATTGACATGTACAGAAAAACCAATTCATCTTTACAATAGTGGTCATCTTCTTTTTTGTTGGTTTTACACTTTTATGATAAGAAGAATCCAAAATGTGGAATGTAGCAGGGGAAATGATATCAGCTCATTACATTTTTGGTGTTCAATATGGAGATCATGACAGTGATCTTTGCAATTTTTAGTAAAACCTTACATAGTTAATCATGTACTTATGGAGTATAGTGATCTCGCAACTCATTAATCAATGAGCATAAGTCGCGGTATGATGAACCATCTTCTTCCATAGCCTTTCTTGCCATTTCTTTCAAATTCTTTGCTCTGTTCCTCATTGCTTGAGTTTCATCTCCCTCCATTATGTTTTTGATCGCTTTCTCAATATCGTTGTGCTCTACAACATCCTCAATGGAATGCACCGCTTTCCATTTCTTAGCTCCGACAGGGGTTCCAATCTTCAGAATGTGGTTCACCAACTTTTCGTTGTAGAATTGCTCCGCAAAGAGTGGCCATGTAACCATTGGTATGCCAGCAGAGATCGCTTCTAGTGTCGAGTTCCATCCACAATGAGTCACAAATGCTCCTGTGGCTTCATGCTCCAAGATTAACACCTGTGGCACCCATCCTCCTATTAGTAATCCTTTTCCTTGAGTCCTTTTCTTAAATCCTAGTGGCAACCATTCTTCATTCTTTGCAATTCGATCATCCCTTAGCACCCATATAAAATCATATTCTAGAGCTTCTAAAGCCTTTGCTATCTCTTGTAGTTGAGGGACTATGAAGTTAGCTAAGCTTCCAAAACATATATAAATCACTGAGTTTGGTTTTCTCAAGTTAAGCCATTTTAAACACTCGTGCTCGTTCATAGAAGCTTCTCCTCCCCCTCTTTGTGCCTTATCCTTAAGGCTCTTATTACACGAGGAAACAGGGCCTATATGCCATGCCCTTCTCCCCAATTTTTTCTTAAAGAAATCAACATAATCAGGTTCTAACTCATAGAAGCTATTAACAATCACCCCATAGCATTGGAGCTCTGATTCTTGTATCTTTTCGTGCCTTTTCTTCAGCTCAGATTGCTCGTGTTTCATCAAATCTTCAGGGATTTGTGACCGGGTAAGTGTAATTTCATTAGGAAAGTACGGAATAACAAATGGATCCTCGTCAGAAGAGACGTGTTTGTAAGGCTGGTACACCATAATCATGTCTTTAGTACAATGTGCAAAGAAGCTAATCCCATGAAAGATTAGCCTAGGAATGTTAAACTTAGCTGCACATTCAGTTGCCCATGGGAAGAACATATCAGCCACAAGGAAATGTGGTCGCGACTTCTCTAAGTATTGCTCAAGCTGCTGTCTAAGCATTGCTGCAGACTTGATGAACTTCTCTGCCATTTCTATAGATTTCATGGCTTGCCCTAAATTCTCACATCCTTCTGGCAACCCATTTTCTAGTGATGGAAACCTAAACACTTCGATTTCTATACTCGGGTGTCCAGTTTCATTGGCGCGGGCAAAGATAGGGAAGTTCCTAGGGGTGGTAATGATGGTTGCCTTGATACCACGAGCTGCGAAGAGGGTGGCGGTATCAAGCATTGGGATCATGTGGCCGTGAGCCATGAATGGGAAGAACACTATATGGAGCTTATCTTTAGGTTTTAAGCTCATTCTTTCTGAAAGTAGCAAGTTTTTTTTTGAGAGGTTCTGAAAGTATAGTTTAGAAGGAAGTAGTCATAGAATATGTAAAGATTGAATTGCTAGATTATCATGGAAGAACATATGATTGTAAGAGTATATTGATGTTGCAAAAATGAGATTTCTAAGTGATTATGTGAAGCAAGTATGAAGTAGTTAGGTTGCCACGTGATAATGTTAAAACTTATAGAAGGAAACAAAGATTACAGCAAGAAGAATGCAATGTATGATCAGCAGCAGCAGGAGAATAAAACTATTTCAATTGAAATTTGTTAGAATATAGATTAATATAATACTTTCTTTGTCTCTATCTAAAAGGAGTAGACCACATTTGATTGAGATTCTTTACATTAAAAAAAAAAAATTGATTGGGGTTCTCTTAAAATAATTCTAATGAAGTACTTCAATTATTCTTGCCTGTGTTTGTTTTTATAGCTCTACCATGTTTAGTAATCTTTCATTAGAGTTTTAGTTAAAAATATTATATAGGGTAATATAAATCCGGATTGGGCAAAGTCTTAGTTTTTTCTTTCCTTATAAAATATATAGAGTAATATAGTCAGTAAAATTTGAATATTTCAAATTAAATGTGGTCTGGGTTCCCTCTATGCCATAGGAAATCCTCAAAAAATAAACTTAACTTCATAATTGACAAGTAGCGGCAAGCTGACTTCTTGGAAAGCCAAAAGCTTGAACAAGGCAGGGAGGACCATGCATTCTAATCAATGCTACCTTCAGGATATTCCTAAATCCTATATGCATATGATAGACTTTTCCATGGTCATTAAATTCAAATTAGACTCTCTATGCAGTAATTTTTTCTGGAATAGCAATGAAAATAAGAAAAGAATTTCTTGGATCGCTTGGAAAAATATTTGTACTCCTAAGAGTGAGGGGGGGCTTGGCCTGGTTACACATAAAAACATGAACAACGTTAGCCTTGCTCACCTTTGTTGGAAGCTGGATAATACTCCCTCCGTTTCCTAAAGATCTTCCCTCTTTCCGTTTAAGGGTGTTTCCAAAAGATCTTCCCTCTTTTGCTTTATTCCTTATTTGGCAAAACAAATTTCCCTATTTACCCTCTCATGTCACTATCATATGGTCCACCATTACATTATTAATTCAATTTTACTCCCTTTCTCTCTCCTACTTTAACCCCTTTTTATTTGTTTATTTATCTTAACCCCTTTCTCTCTCCTACTTTACTCACACCATGCCCCACACAACTTGATTTTCCTTGGTATCTGTAGGAACAGTAAGTGGGAAGATCTTTAGGAAACGGAGGGAGTAACACCTTGTGGGCCTCTAAGATTATCAAAGAAAAGTATTTTAACAAAAATCTCGAACCCCTCAGCTTAAAAAAAGGGTCTCATATTTGGAAAAACATTGGGGTGGGGTGGGAAAGTTACAAGCACAAAGTTGGTGATGGAAAAAGCATTAATCTCTGGCATGATAACTGGGTCAATGGAGATAGTTTAAGGTCACTAATTCATGGTCCTCTGCAACAAAATGAATTCTTTATAAAAGTCGAATTGCTAAAGTCCCATGATCTTTCTCGGATATCTTCCATTCCTCTAAGGAAATTGTGGATAGAGTCAAAACAATAAATTTCTCTACTAATCCTGATAACACGTTCTCTTCTTGGACTCACCTAGGTAATTTCAGTTCAAAAAAAGCTAGGGCCTTCCTTAATTCTTCTAAGAATGAGGAGTCTTGGGAATGGATCTGGAAAGGTCCGAGTCTCCCAAAACACCATCTATTTTTATGGCAAACTAGGTGGAACAGAATGCCAACTAATGGGAACATTAACTTCCGTATAAACACACACACCCAGGTGATTGCCCTTTTTGCCCGGATATAGAAGAAAATATGGACCACGTCCTTAGGAGTTGCCATAGAGCCGTAGAAATTTGGAGGAATGTGAACTTTGTTGTAATTAACAATTCCTATTTCAATATTGGCTAAATATTAACTTTAACAAAGACCATAATCAAACCCGCCTAAACGCTTCTGTAATCCCTTCCAAAGTCGGGTTCATATTTACAATCTGGGCAATATGGTTAAGACGTAATGCTTGGGTAATCAACAAAAAGAACATTCCTTCTTCCTCCTCTATTAAAAATTCCCGCTGGGTTGTCACTGAATGGTTCTATTCAAAGAACCAACCTAAAGTGGGTAAATCACCCGACACCCTCACTATCTTCCTGCCAATCCACCATAATATCCCCGCATTCCCATTACCCATATAATCTTTCACCTTCTATCTCATCCACGGTTCCAGCCCCTCTAATACGGCACCCCACCTCCAAATGTTATGAAAATAAATGTGGATAGCTCTTTCTTATTAAAATCAGAGAAATCTTGTCTAGCGGCAGTTTGCAGGGACTCCTATGGATTTGGATTGGAGGAATATGAACACATACTCCACAGATGTCCAAGAAGCGGAGATTCGTGCAATCTACATGAGCCTCAAGTGGGCAAAACAACAACAAATGGGAGTCGGCCATTGTTAGTTCAGATTATTGCAAGAATGCTATTGAGGAGATTAATAACAAACAGGTAATTAAAAGTAATACTTGTAATGTTGTTTATGATTGTAGGGAGTTGCTCCAAGGAACCGTAGGGCTCAAGCTATGGTATGAAGGTAGAGAGACAAATAGGATTGCTGATGCTCTAGCAAAATACTTCCTTCGTTTTTTTATAGATGCTACATTTCCTTTAAATGGAAATGTCATAATAGATGCTACATACCATAAATGGATTCCTTTTCGCCATAAAAAAATCTTAAAATACTATGAAAAAGTTGGTGGTCTCCCACCTTCTCTTTTAAAATACTCATATTTTTTCCTTAACAAATATTTTTTTTATTCAAAAAGTGGTGGTCTCATACTTTCTCTCTGTACCTTCCACTTTCTCTATGTAGCAAGAATAAAAACACGGAGGAAGTATGCAAAAGGGAGGGCAACAATTCCAAATTCTTTGCAAGTATTTCCTTCCGTCCCCGGTTTGTAGTACAATATTACTAGAAGAAGAACAAATTTGTAATTTGCCAGCCATGGAATTTGATGATCATGGCTGAGAGGTCTTGTAAAACTTTGGTAACTTTGGTAACTTTAGTAATCTAATGTTCGCTTTTAACCAAAAAATATATATATAAAATTGGACGTATCAAGATTTGTTGAAAGCCAAATAAGCAACAAAGTAAAATAAAAGTAATGATATATTAGGACATCACGGAGTAGAAATGCTACACATTGCTAAAATAGGGAGTATGATGATATGATGTGATTTTGTGGAAGGAAAGATTATGCTAAGATATGATCGAGGTTTTCTTTTTCATCAAATATATGCTGACTTTATTGATTTGAACATTATGGGATGGTATTGGTAGGTGATATTTTTGTCCCTTGTCTGTTGTCATCACACCATCTCATATTATAACATAGTATTTTGAATCGTTGGATATTTCAGGTCAATTATAATTTCAAACATATAATAATTCATAAATTTTATGATTGATTGTACTCGCTTTTTCTAGTTTTTTATCTAATGTGAAATTTAAAAATTAAACGTTGTAATATGATTAGTTTATTTGAAAAAAAACTTCCAAAGAATTGGAGATAATAACAATTTCAATGAAATAAGGGTAAGATAATGTTATTACCTTAATAAAAGTGTTGGAAATCAAAAAATTTATTTATATCTTTATATTAACATGTAAATATATAATTATAGGACTTTATTATGTTTACTCAGAAACCTTAAACATTGAAATTTGCATTAAATTGGTGATTAAATATTCACATTTCGATCATTTTAAAGGTCATGTGTTGGGTTCCTAATAGGTACATATTAAATAACATCATAGACATGTGTAATTTGAGAAGAATATATGTTGCATATATATTAAAGAGTGTCATATGACACCGTTGATAGTAACACCTTATTATGTTAGTATAGATGATGATGTATAACTTAATTTTGAATATTTAATTACATGTTAGAACTTATCCATATATGTAAGGGTATTTTTAACTTGAAGGAGACTCACAATGATCATACTACTAGAATATTGTTTCAAAGATGAGGCGGAATGATATTCATTTCCAATTGTGACAAAAATGAGTTTTGCCATTAATTCTTTTCTTCTTTGTAAATATTTATAGTAGTAATTGGTTGGGTTAAAGACTTGAAGACCTCTTAGATAATTATAGTGCGTGCATTTTAATATGGTACTATCTGGTAGTTGGTTAAACTAGCCAAACATTTGTTTTTCTTTTTTAGCATATAAAATAGCCAACGAGTACTTATTAGAAAAAAATTCCAAAATCTTATATTACCAAAAAATACATAATAGGAGGTAGAGGTGGTAGTTCAGTGGAGTATCATCCTGAATTTTAGAACATTGTCCAATGTTCAAATCCTCATCCTAACAATATGTTGGGCATTTACTTCTGGGTTGTTTAGCCTTGTACCCAGCCTCTAAACTGGCATGTCCGGCAAGCTAATAACCTAACAGAGGTTGATCTTTGGACCAATTATCTTTCCTAATAAAAAGAGTACATAATAGTACAACTTTTAATAATTTGGTACTCCAAGCAACATGTTCACCTTTACTAAAAGAAAACATTTACACACAATATGAGCTTACATTTTATTATAGTAGGTAATAATCCAAACCTCACACTAGGAATTGGCAAGGAGCCATTACTACAATAACTCCTCTCCCAAAACAACATACATAGGAAACATGGATGACTTCTGCAGTGCTGCAGGAAACTCAAAACAAAGCATAGTATAGAACTGTAGACAGTAGAAAGTAGCAAGCATAAAGTCCTATATAGCAATCGTATGATATATTGATACATGCATATATATATCTTTTATGATCTCCAAGAGTGAGCCTGTTGAGAATCGAACCTAAGCCTTTCGCCTCGAATTCGGAAGCTTGAATACTTGCTCCAATCCTCTATCTCACGTTATGATACAGAGAAGATCATACATTCAATAAAATTTATATAGCACTCCTATATGAGAATGTTGAGGCCATATCATTAGCAGATAATTGATCATTAGTTGGAGCTTCATAACGCACTGGAGGGGCTGGTCTTGGATAATGTGGTGGTGGAAAATGTGGCCTCTCTAAAGCAATATTATTGTTTCCAACTTCCGTTGTAGATGTTACGTATCTCATGTTACAATTATTACCTGCATAGATGTATGACATCATTAGTTTTATATAACTGTTACATGATCATATAATTCTTATGTATCTGGTGGATGTCGTCTAACTTAGTTGGTAAAGTTTTATAATGGGGGTGGTACCAGCTAAGACTTGAGATCGGATCCTGTCTACATCATTACGCTTAGTCGTTCATTTACACCAAAAAAAATTGCATTATACCAATTTTTCCAAGGTTAAAAGTTCGTCTAATACTTTTTTTTTAGTTCGCACTTTTACATAAATATGACATTTCAACTTTCAAGTTTAATTTGTTAATACACAATCACAACTTTGATCACATATTTTTATTTATTTATTTGCAAAAGTTATAATAAATTGATGTTATATATTTTAACAATATACATTGAGACTAATTAGATACATTTTACTTCAGAACATTTGCAAAATTATGTGTACATATATTAATAGTTTTAAAGTCAAAATATTATTACTAAATGGATAAGTATGTATTATGAAAAAAGCATGTGAAATTTTAATGAGTTTTCCAACCATAACTAAAAATGAAATACTAATAAACAAAGCTAATTTTGCATTTAGTTAACGAAATAATTAAAATCAACTGGAGTAGAGTTTTTTTAGTTTTTGAAAGATTGTGCGACTGGGATGCATCTGGTCAGTGGTCAGTGGTCAATGGTCAACTGATCAATATGTCTTAACTCAAGATTCAAGAATATGAGCAAGAGGGATTTTGGGGGGCTGGTAATTGGGCTGGCCTTGCACTTAAGGTTGGTGGCCAAACCCAAGGCTCATATCATATAGTCATATGTACCTAACTTTGTACATGGTACGCGTAAAATCTCTTTATTTTATTTTTTTTCTCACTTTTCTGTGCATATCTGTCACTCTCAATGCACATTTTTGAACTTAAATATCTTTTATTATATATTAATAAAAATTATAACGATTGATTATTAATAATGTACTAATTGAGACGAATCAAACATGACCCTAGTTGACTATATTTTTTCTTATAAATTGAGAAGATTCTCTCTAAACTTGAATAATGTCAAGATTTTAAGTGAGAACGATAAAAAAAAAACAGAGGGAGTGCTTTATATTTTTAAAGAGTGGCAAGGAGATGTGTCAAAAGCCCAGCTATACCGGCAAGCTCTTCGGAGGGAGGGGGGGGGGGGGGAAGAGGGTAAGGATAAGGGAATCTCATCCTTAAAACGTCTCTAGTGTGATCCCTCTTTTGCGCAAATGCAGTGATTGACACAGGACCGGTTGTGAATAAGGTGGAGCGCTTACTGTCATCCGAGCTGAGTTCCATGCTGGCGGAACCTTTCAGACGCGAGGAAGTTTCAGAAGCTCTCAAACAAATGCATCCAACCAAGGCTCCGGGACCGGATGGTTTGTGCGCGATGTTTTATCAGAAATACTGGGCGACAGTGGGTGATGATGTAACAAAAAAAGTGCTTGACTTCTTGAATAATGGAGGTAACATTAGTGATTTAAATCATACCTATCTTGTTTTAATTCCCAAGAAAAAAGAGTGTGAGACCCCCGCGGATTATAGACCCATTAGCCTTTGCAATGTTATTTACAAACTTGCCTCTAAAGTACTTGCAAACCGTCTCAAAAAAGTCCTTCCGAGTATTATTAATGCGTCACAGAGTGGTTTTGTCCCTGGTAGATTGATCACAGATAATATTTTGGTCGCCTATGAGTGTTTCCACTACTTGAGGAAAAAGAAGAAAGGGAAGGAGGGGTTTATGGGACTCAAACTCGATATGAGTAAAGCTTATGATAGAGTAGAGTGGGTTTTCCTTGAAGAAATGATGCAGAAACTGGGGTTCCCGGATATTTTTGTGCGACTTATTCTGGAATGTGTGACTACATCCTCTTTCTCGATTTTGTTGAATGGTCAGCCTACTCGGCAATTTCGGCCAACTCGGGGCCTCCGGCAGGGTGATCCTTTATCACCCTTTCTTTTCATTATATGTGCAGAAGGCTTCTCTACGCTGCTCCGAGATGCAGAAGCAAGGAAGGAAATTCATGGGTTGAAGATTGGGAAAAAAGTGGATGCCATATCTCACCTCTTTTTTGCAGATGATAGTTTGTTGTTCACAAGGGCAAATGAAGGAGAGGCCGAAAAGATTCTTGAAATTCTCACCACCTATGAAGCGGCTTCGGGACAGAAGTTGAATATGGAGAAATCGGAAGTGACTTTTAGCCGAAATATTGAACAAGAAAAGCAACAATCGCTTCAGACGAAGTTATCCTGTAAGGCTGTGGAGAGTCACGATAAGTATCTGGGGCTACCAACTTTTGTTAGTGGCTCTAAGAAGAAGGTTTTTAAACATATTCACGAGCGTGTGCTGAAAAAGCTTAAAGGGTGGAAAGAGGGTTTTATGTCTCAAGCAGGAAGAGAGGTATTGATTAAAGCTGTTGCACAAGCCTTACCAACATATGCTATGCAGTGTTTCAAGTTACCTGTAACAATGTTAACTGAGATTGAGGGTCTATTTAGAAGTTTTTTCTGGGGGCAAAAAAAAGATGAAAGGAAGATGGCTTGGGTGGGGTGGACAAAGATGTATGATGCGAAAAAAGGTGGAGGGATGGGAATGAGAAATTTGCAGGTGTTTAATGACGCATTGTTAGCGAAACAAGCTTGGCGCATATTACGATACCCGAACTCACTGATGGCTAAGACACTGAAGGGTAAGTACTTCCCAAACAGCTCCTTCTTGGAAGCCAAGCTGAGCCCGATGGCTAGCTTCACGTGGCGTTCCATTTGGGCTGCTCGTGACTTATTACAAAAGGGGCTAAGGAAGGTGGTGGGGAGTGGACATAGCGTGGATATATGGGCAGATCCCTGGGTCCCTAACTTGACCAATTTCCGCCCTATGCTGACTACTAGAACTGTACCGGAAGAGACGCGCAAAGTTAGTGACATTATATGTAATGGAAGATGGGATACCACTAAACTTCACTCTCTCTTTCATCCTTGGGAAATTGAGGCCATTACTCGCATCCCGATATCGCAGGTTGTAACGGAGGACAAATGGGCGTGGCATTTAACGAAGCATGGAGAATTCACAGTCCGGAGTGCGTACTTTCAAGCACTTGAGGCGAAGAAGATCGTAACAGCCTCATCATCGAAGGGGAAGGCAGGGGGTATTTGGACGAAGTTGTGGAAAGCTCATGTACCCACTAAAATCAAAAATTTTGGGTGGAGGGCCCTTCATAATGGCCTGGCAGTGAAGGACAACTTGGTGCGAAGAGGCTTGGGGGATGATAAAAGGTGTCCGACATGTGGCGAGGGGGAGGAAACCACAATGCACACTCTTGTCCTGTGCGGTGAAGCGCGGTTGATATGGCGCCTTTCTCCACTCCGGTTAGATATCCAAGGGGCTGAAAGGATGGACTTCTTCCAATGGTGTGAACACCTTGTACAGGTTGTGAGGGAGGACAGCTGGTGGGACTTATTTTGGAGCTTGCTTTGGGGGATATGGCTCAGGCGTAACGCATGGAATTTTGACCGAAAACGTGTCGAGCTTAGGGAAGTCAGCGAGCGCGCACTTAGATGCACTCTCGAGTTTAAAGAGGTGAATGAGAATGACAAGGCAAGTAGGGGCGAGTTGGATAAAGGGGGAAGAAAGTGGCAGAGGCCTAGGGAAGGAACCTTTAAACTCAATGTTGATGCAGCAGTGTTTGAGGAAGGTAGAATTGGCTATGGTGGTGTGGTCAGGGACTGTCTGGGTGAGGTGGTCATGGCGTGTTGTGGCACTCTTGAAGGCAGGTTTGAGGCGGATATTGCAGAGGCGTTGGCCGCTCGTTCAGCTCTCGCGCTTGTGTGGGAGGCGGGCTATCGAGTGAGCATAGTGGAGAGCGATTGTCTCAAATTAGTAGCGCACCTACAAAAGAAATCAGTGGAGATATCTAGTTTCGGTAATATTGTTCAGGACATCCTAGCTTTTAGTACTGGCAGGCCTTGTCTTTCCTTTATGCATATTTGTAGAAGTGGTAACAAGGTTGCGCATAGTCTTGCGAAGATGAGTAGATCCCTTTATTCCACTCGTGTGTGGCTAGATGACTACCCTATAGAAATTCAATCTTGTATTTCGGAGGATTTGATTAATGATGAATATTAGTGGTGTGTGTTTTCCCGTCAAAAAAAAAAACAGTTCTATTGTATCATAATAATTTGATTACGGTGTAATAATTATCCAACCTTCCAATGTTCTATCAAATTATGCTATTTGTAGAAGATAAATGAACACTAAAATTGAAATAAAGTAGGTTTTTTTACGGAAGCGATGTTAAACAAATACTCCCTCCGTCCTATAATATAGTGCCTACTTCATTTTTGGTGGGTCAAACTTTAAAATCTTTGACCGAATATTTTCATTTGTATATATAAAAAAAAAACATATTAATGTGGGATCTTGTTAGATTCGTCTCGATGTGTAGTTTCATAATATCAACTTTTTATATTTTTTATTAATACGAAATTGAAGATATTAAAGGTCAAAGTTATGTTTTGGAGACCATGTAAAAAAGAAACAAGCAATGGGAAGGATGGAGTATATGAAAGTACAAAAAAAAATCACTCACTTGAATCTACACCATAACGTGTTGGAGAAGCTGGCTCTGGATAAGGTGGCGGCGAACTTGCAGGCCTCTCTAAATCTCTCAAAGAATCAACATAATAACGGTTATCAGCACCTCCTGCAACATGCATACAAAATCAAGAATAAGTATCTTAAGTATGATAACATGGTAGCTATTAGCCTATTATTAAAAGTTCAAACCTTGCAAATTAGGGTTCTATATGATCAATCCTTAATTTCAATTGAATAACCTTAACGATGATCATTAAGATTTATGAAATGGGGAAGTATAATATGAGTAAAGAAAAATAGCATAAACATGATCATGAAGTATTATATTAACATCATTTTACCAGCAAGCCTAGCAGCTTCAGCAATTGTGGATGCTGGGATGTAAGAAATGAAGGACATGAGAATAATAGAGGTGATTAAAAAAGGTTTCACCATGTTGATCGACTTAGTTTTTTTAAGAGCACTGAGGATCCTAGGAAACAAAGGATTTTTTAGAAACAAATGTTCAAGAGGTGTGTATTTATATACTATATAATATGTCGATTTCAATTCCATGCAATATGCAATAATGTTACACATAGTACGTAAATACATGCACTATTGCACCATCAAATCCTTGTTGCACGATCGAACTTTTCTTTACAAAAGAAAAATGGTCCTGCAACAATCTTTACCTTTACTAAAGCTGTTTTTCTCGTACAGATGGCCCATGCAAAGTTGAAAATCCTATCTTAGGACTTCTAGAACTTAAGGGGTCGTTTGGTTCGAATTAGGAAATGGAAACGGAGTGGAATGGAGATAAGGGTGGAATGACAATGAAATATGTTATTTTTAACATTTGTTTGTTTCAACTCAAGAATGGAAACATTTTTCTACTACTCCCTTTCTCATTGTTTGGTTCACATTTCTAATGGATTCATATTTTTTAATATTATCATAATACCCTAAAAATTATAACTTTCTAGAACACGATAATTTTCTACCCACATCAAAATAATTCAATCCCATTTCATGAGTCAAACAAAATCGATATACCTAAAATCAATATTTTTCCGACATACATGAAAACTTAGGATCACAAAAAAGCAAAAAAAAAAAGAAAAGAAAAAGAAACAGCAGGCACTATGGGTATGTTGTAATATAATTTGTGTTGAATGTAAGGGCTACACCGTAAGGTCTGTTTGCAATGTAAAGGAGGACATTTATCTACATCTCATTTTTTGTTTTTCAGAGTGAGATTTCTTCGATTACGGAGATAATATACACTATACATACTAAAAAACATCATCACTTGAGATATTGTTAGATATAGTTCATGCATATTTTCGCCAATCTCTTCGATTATACCGCCGATTCGAACATCTGCCATTGTTGATTTGAGTGAAAGTGTTGAAATTTTAACTGGGAAATTCGTCTAATTTTTGTAAATTGGGAAACCCTATTTTTTTTGGATTTGTTTTGAAGACATGGAAGAGAGAGGGGTGCGAACAGAGGAGAGAGAAAGAGGTGCGAACAGAGGAGAGAGAGAGGTGCGAGGAGAGAGAGAGAGGGGTGCGAACAGAAGAGAGAGAGGTGTGGACAGAGGAGAGATAGTGAGTTGTTTGAGGAAGGTAACAGATTGTTTCCTTTGGTGAGAGGAGGGTTTCAAATTAATGGATTCAGAATTGGGCTAGTAAGGGAGTGAAATAAGTTAGCAACCCAACCAAACATATTAAAAGGGAGTCCATTACCTTAATCCGTTTCTAAGCCCAAAAAACCTCTAACCAAACAGGCCCTAAGAGTGTTTATTTTTATTGAACTTCTTTTTTTTGTTCAAGAAGGTAACAATAACATTAAAGCAACTTAGTCATGGCTCTCAAATAGCTTCACACAATCTGATCTAACAAGAGTTTAACAAAAACTAGGGGGAAAAGGAACGTCTGATCTCTAGTTTCATTCATCCTATCCAAAGTCTTCCTACAATTTTTTGCAAGTTCATCAATAGTTGGTTATTGAACGAACTTAACTTATTTGAACTTATCAGACTTTATATCTGAACTAATCTAAACGTATAAGATCACTTTAAATTAACTTTTTTTGTTTTAATAAGGTTGAAAATAAGGCGAACATAACATGCTCATAAAAACAGGATTCGATCCCAAATCTTAGGTACCTGCCCAAAACTTTACCAACTAAGTTAGATGACAATCAATTATGTAACTTTATGTTAGCCTTAACAGTTTAGTTAACAAATGATTATGGAACTACGTTAATCGTAACTTAATTGTTAAGAATCGGTTAACTTTACAAACCTAGCTCTTTTGGCACACTTGTGTGGACGCCAGTAAAAAGGATCTAAAGTTCTATGATTTATTTGTTAGGAGGTTGCATATACAAACATGCATCACAATTTAAATGTGACATGCACTTGTCTACTTTAACTATCCTCTCTTTTGGATAAGTGTCCCCTTTTGCTTTCTTCTCTCTTTTTTTACAATTTATGTATTTCCTTGCACCTTTCTTATTCTATGATTGATGTTTATCCCTCGTGCTTTTTATCTTCTTTTTCGTTTCACATAGTTATTTGTCTATTAATAAAATAATTACATAATAAAAGGTGTCATTAATAGAAATGTATGTTCAATATCTGTATATGTATGGTGGAAAAGTGAAGGTGTTATAAGTAAATATATATAATAGCTAAAGCAAGTGTCATATATAGATAGGATGAGATCACATGTTTCATTGTGCGTCTCAACTTATATCCCATCTTCCCATAAGTTTGACACAACATAGTTTGAAGTTGGTTAAGGATATATAGTTGATCAACGAGTGACTTATAGATTGTTGGGTATTGATGTGGAGATGGTAAATAGAGTGGCGTGTGTGTTTGGTGTGTGTATGGAATAGCAACATAAAGCTCATGCAACCCGCAGGTTTTGGAAGCCTTCTCACACCCACGTCCGCAGCCGAAGAGGGTGGAAGAGACTCGAACTTTCTGCCAGCCCACATAAAATTTCGCCCAGCATCATTTGCTTCTTCTTTTCGGTTTTCTTGTTTTACTTTAGTTTCCTTAGTTAATTAGGATGCCTAAATTATAACCCTATTATAAATATGTTTGTAGCGGTTATTATTCATGTGATGCCAAAATATAAGAGAGAAAAATATTCTTCAATCTAGAGAGACTAGAGAACCTAGAGAGAGAGGTCTGAGAGTTTAGAGAGATTAAAGATTTCTCCTTGTATCATCATCTCATATTAAAAAACCCAGTGCAGTTTTCGTGGTCTTGTCCCTATTCAAAGGGTTTCCACGTTAAATTTTCGTGTGTTCTTTATTGCTTTTTTTTCTTATTTCCTTCGTATATTATACTTTATTGTTCGACTTATTAGCGCCTATGATACATATTCCTAACAAGTGATATCAAGAGCTAGGTTGAATCGTTGTGTGGTTGGATCGTGCTGAATAGGTATAATGGATCACATAAAGGTGAGGATCGATAAATTCGATGGTAAGCATTTCAGTTTCTGGAAGATGCAGATTGAGGATTATCTATACCAGAAAGACTTATACCAACCTCTGTCAGAAAAGAAGCCTGCTGCAATTAAAGATGAAGATTAGGCAACATTGGATCGAAAAGGACTAGGTGTGGTTCGGTTGACATTAGCAAAGAGTGTTGCTTTTAATGTCAAGGACGTTAAAACAACGGTGGGGTTGATCAAGACTCTTTCAGACATGTACGAGAAGCCTTATGTTGTGAATAAGGTATATTTGATGCGTTGTTTGTTTGAACTTGAGATGATTGTTGGTGAATCTGCTGCTGACTTTATTAATGAATTTAGTACAATTATTAATCAATTGGCCTCTGTGAAAATTACCTTTGAAGATGAGGTAAAAGCTTTGATTTTTTTTCTCTTTACCAAAAGAGTGCGAGACCGTAGTTGCTGCCTTTAGTGATTCCATAGGGAAGGAAGCAGTAAAGTTGGATGATGTTAGGGATTTGGTATTGAGTGAGAGTACTCGCATAAGGATTCCAGAGAATCATCCGGTGGAGCATATAGCATTGAGGGTATAGGGAAGAGACAACATGGGAGATCTAAACGGGGAAAATTCAGGGAAAGAGCAGTGGAAGACTTGGTAAGTCAAAAGTGGAGTATTGGGGAAGAAAAAGAAGAATGAGGATCAAGATAGTGATGAAGAGAGTGATGCTTCGACAAACTGTGTAACGGAGTATGTTTCTGATGCTTTGGTGGTAAGAAGTGCAGAGAGCTCAACTGGTTCATGGATCTCGGATTTGGGTTCTTCGTTTCATTCTTCGCCTTGTAAGGAGTTTTTTCAAAATCTGAAATTTGAGAAACTCGGAAAAGTGTACCTTGCATATGATAGACCATTTGAGATTGAAGGCAAGGGAGACGTGAGCGTGAAGCTTGCAAGTGGGGATGTGTTTGAGTTGAAGGATATCAAGTTCATCCGTGACTTGAAGAAAAACTTGATATCAATTAGTCAACTTGACAAGTCCGGCTACAAGGTAGTTTTCGAAGGTGTTTCCTGGAAAGTTGCTAAGGGTGTTATGGTATTAGCTCGAGGTGCAAGTAAGGGAACGATGTACACCTTGGGGAACACGACAAAGGTAGTTAAGGAATGGATGAAGAAAACTTCACGAAGAGTGTCGTTCAATCAAAATTTTGTATACAGTAGGCCTGTGAAGAAGAACCGTGGTGGTAAAGTCGGTGTCTCTTCGACTAAAGTGGATTGTGGAACGAACATGGTGAAAAAGGCATACATGAGTGTGGTGCGTGAGAAGTCGAGCCTAGAGAAAGATGTTTTGTTCAGGTGCGAGCATTGTCGGGATACTCGTAGAACTATGAAGAGTCCTTATGGTTCGCATTGTGATAGAGACTCCGGGTCGAGTGAGGCCTCGGTGTTGCTTTCTCTGTGAGTAGGAAGTGTGGTTCTTCACTAGGTGAAGTATAGAGAGTGATGATGACAAGTTGAGATTGTGCTACATATTTATTGGGGGTTATGTTCTTCACTTTTACCGATCTTCAGATGGGAAATTGTTGGGTATTGATATGGAGATGGTAAATGGAGTGGCGTGTGTGTTTGTGTGGAGTGTAGCTTGGTGTATGTCACTAGTGGAAAAATGAATAAGGGCTGCGCTAAAAAAGACATGTAGGGCTGCCCTTTTTGACAGCAGCCCTTTCAGTAGCAGCCCTTCACTTTTTAAGTAGGGCTGCGCTAGAAAAGCGCAGCCCTTAAGCTAGAAGGGCTGCGCTAGTTAGGAAAAAGCGCAGCCCTTCTAGCCCAGAAGGGCTGCGCTAGTTAGGAAAAAGCGCAGCCCTTCTAGCTCTAGAAGGGCTGCGCTTTTTCCTAGCTAGCGCAGCCTTTCCTACCAAAAAAAAATAAAAAAAAAAATTTTTTTTGACATTTTTTTACTCATAATCTCACATTTTCTGAAATTAAACAGAAGAGAAGAGAAACGAAACGAAAATACTAAACCCAAAACAATAAAAAGAATGAAACGAAAATGAAAAAAAGGAACAAAAACTAATATACAAAGAGAAGTATACAAGAACATTAATCAAAACAAAGATGAAAATACAAGAAATTATATACAAAGAGAAGTATACAAGAACATTAATCAAAATAAACAAAGAGAAGTATACAAGAACATTAATCAAAATAAACAAAGAGAATTATATAAGAACATTAATCAAAACAAAGAGAAGTATACAAGAACATTAATCAAAATATATAAACAAAGAGAAGTATACAAGAACATTATAGATCTGAAAATACAAGAACTACCTCCAAACATTAACCTAATAATGTTTAAATACATAAAACAAAACCCTAATACATAATTTAAGGGAAAAAAATTTCGGAAAAACTTAAAATGGCTATTTGGAGGCTTAAACGAACTCGGATGGCTTAAAAAGCCTAAACGTCACGGCTAGCGGTGTGTTTGACTCGTTGGCTCGTTCCGCTTCCGAAAAGGTATCACAATAGGCAATCGGACTCCGTCGCCATGTTTAGTGCAAATCATTTCAAGGTTTTGTCGCAAATGTTTATGGGAGTTTTTGAGAGAGAAGAGAGGATGAGAGAGAAAGAGGATGAGAGAGAAGGAGGAAAGGAATAATGAGGGACGTGAGAGAGGAGAGAGAATGAGGGATAATATATTTGACGAATCCCCGCTCAATATTTCAAAGCCCGCGATTCCGAAATTTCAAATTTTTTAAGGAAGGGCTGCGCTTTTTTAAAAAAGCGCAGCCCTACTAAGCAGAAGGGCTGCGCCTTTTAAAAAAGCGCAGCCCTACTAAGTGAAGGGCTGCGCTTTTTAAAAAAGCGCAGCCCTTCACTTAGTAGGGCTGCGCTTTTTTAAAAGGCGCAGCCCTTCTTACCTACAGAAGGGCTGCGCTTTTTTAAAAAAGCGCAGCCCTACTAGTGAAGGGCTGCGCTTTTTTCAAAATGCGCAGCCCTTCTGCTTAGTAGGGCTGCGCTTTTTTAAAAAAGCGCAGCCCTTCACTAGTAGGGATGCGCTTTTACGAAAAGCGCAGCCCTTCCTGTGCAGCCCTTTCTGTTTTTTCCCCTAGTGTGTGTATAGAGTAACAGCATAAATCTCACACATCCCGCAGGTTTTGGAAGCCTTCTCACACCCTCAACCTAGGAGGATGGAAGAGACTCGAACTTTCTGCCATCTTGGAGGTTTTAACCTACGCCCGCAGGAAATTCCGCCCAACATCATTTGCTTCTTCTTTTCGGTTTTCTTGGTTTATTATAGTTTTCTTGGTTATAATTAGGATGCCTAAATTATAACCCTAGTATATATACGTTTATATCTGTCATTGTTCATGTGATGCCAAAATATAAGAGAGAGAAATATTCTTCAATTTAGAGAGACTAGAGAACCTAAAGAGAGGTCAGACAATCCCGAAAGATTAAAAATTTCTCCTTTGTATCATCATCTCATATTAGAAGTCCTAGTGCAGTGTTCATGATTGTATCCCTGTTCAAAGGGTTTTCACGTTAAATCTTCGTGTGTTCTTTATTGCTTAGTTTCTTATTTTCTTCGTATATTATACTTTATTGTTCGATTTGTTAGCGCCTACAATACATATTCCTTACATAGATGTTGCTGGATCAAACAAGCCAATAACTTGAACGTCTTTGGTTGGTGGATTACATGGCAAAGCAGAAAACTAGAAAATCCAATATTTATTGTAGATTTTGTGCAACAAACCATCAATAAACTGTATATTTGCAATAAACCATACAAATAGAGCTTTTAAACTCCCACAAGGGATACTAACAAATCAAACTAACTCTAAACTCTCACTAGTGGAGACAAAAAGAACCCAATAATTGGGTAGAAGACTCTCAAACAAAAAGAGAAAAGAGAATTATTATTAACGAAAACTAGAAAAATAAGTGTATATAACGACTACAAATTGGGGTTTACCACCATTGAAAAGAATGGTGGCAGTCTCGAACTAGACGAAAATGGGCTAGGATTTATAGGGAGAAAAAAGAGAGAAAGAAAGAAGCGACTAGGAATTCTAAGAAGAAAGGGATCTTATTAAGTTTCTTTTTTTTGTTGGTGTTAGAGAGGTCACAAGGACAAGAGATGAGAATTTATCCCAAGATTTTGCTGGAACTGGCGGAGAAGCTCTAACTAACTAAATTATCCCTCACCCTCATCTTGTTAAATTTCTAATAATATGGAATTTCTTTTAATTTGTCACAATATGTAAAATTGTAATTTGTAATTTTTTTATAAATTTACTAATGCGTGTCTAAAGATATTAGTAATATTTAAAATCGTGCCATGGAGATAACTTATTATTTAAATTTTACATCGCAACCAACATAAATTTAAGACATATATAGTCTAGTTATTACAAACTCTAGATCTCAATAAGAGTGAGCTCTTGACTCTTCATTAGCTTTTTTTTAGCCACGAAGAAAAGCAACATATATCTCGTTGCAACATATATTCAAACAAGAAGGCGTAGTGTAAACATCATACAGTAGTATAACAGGCTATAGCGACCTTATTTCGACATATATACAACATTAAAATATTCAAGCAATATATTATATACTCATTACTTATAGAGGAATGATAAAACACTTATTGTGAGCTGTCAGAATATTTACTCACAATATTATTATTTTTCAAAAATTATTTTTATGTAATATAAAAAATTTTATGACTAAATAAAAATATAAAAAGGCAACTTTAAAAAGTGAACATGTGATTTCTGACATAAAACAAAAAAATTACATCGATTTACGTGTCTATTCAGCTTTTGTCCTCAAAAAAAATACATTTGCTTATTTGTAAGAATCCTTGTTTGTGTGTTCAAAGCCCTGTTTATTGATGAACCAACCCCTGTTGTGTCTTTGAAACCTCTGTTTGTGTATGTAAATGTGTTGAAATGACCATATTGTCCTTATTAAACATGTGATCTCGGCCAAAAAGCAAAAATTTATATTGATTTGCGTGTCCTATTTAGCTTTTGTCTTCAAAAGTACAATTGGTTATGTATAAGAACTCGTGTTTGTGTGTTTTTGAAACTCTAATTATTGATAAATTAACCTCTTTTTTTTTAGTTTGATACACTTGTTATTATTAAATCAACCCTTATATATTTGTGTGAGTGAACAAACTGACCACTCATAATGAACGTTTAATCACTACTCTCACTCCTTTTTTGCGGCAAATCTAGTTATCTAGATAATTAATTCTATCACTTAGAAAGCTACGTAACGCTCTGGCCGGTGGGGATGCTTTGGATGAGATGGTGGTTGTCTTTGGTGGACACTTTTATCGAAGTATATATATTCAAGTAAAGTACCTGTTGTTTAAATAACCTGCATCACACAAACTTCTTGAAAATTTAAGGGTTTTGTGTCATGCGTCAAATATGAAATTTATTAGAGGTGTTCATCAAAAGGTAACCGTACTAAAATGACATTTTGGTTCGGTAATCAAAAGTTTCAATTTGTTCTTTTTATGAATCGTAAATGCCTTAAACCGGTTGTCGCTTAACCGGATAATCGTGATTCTGTACGGCTTTCCGATTAATCATTAACCAATATTCAAGCTATACTATTATATTTTATGAACACCCCTATGCTCTACCGGGATATAAAACGAATCTCTAATTTCGTGCATTAATAGCTAATTTAATTTTTTTATTAAAAATAGTTGAAAAATGAATTAACTTTCTTAAATACTAGCTTCACATACTTCAACATTATTTTCATTTTTAACAAGGCCGAGACAACTTAGATTTAAAAGAATATATAGTAAAGATATATCAAGGATAAAGCTAAAATAAGCTATGAAAAAAAAAAGTATATAGATTAGAAGAAAAAATCTTGGATCAACAAATGTATTATCTATTAAACTCAAAGAACTTCAAAAGTAAGAAAATATATATAGGTGGTGCTCTTTAAAATTGGAGGCATTGAGGGAGCGCTCACTCTACTCATGCATCTGAGCATCTGAGACCCCTCTGCTGAATCATCTATCAAATTGTTATATATTAGTCTGATTAAACCTTTTAATTATTGTCACATGCAATTATTTTAAAATTTGTAGCATAACAATAATATTCAGGAATGGCTGTAGATCAGTACTTGAGCAACGTAGTGGTGTGGAGGGACCGGATATGGATACGAAGGTGGCGGGATTGCATGCCTCTCTAAGTGTCTCATAGAATTAATAAACCGGTTGTAAATACTCCCTGCGCCATGTATAAAATTTAGAATTGTATGTTGTAAGTTGTAACAACTAACAATGAGTAATTTTTGCTAATTACTAATGACGTTTTGGTTTAACTCTTCAAAAAAAAATGACGTTTTGGTTTAATGATAATGATTTAAATTGTTCAAATTCTTCCTTGTTATAGATATTTCGTTAACCTTTAAAATTTACAAGTGTTCAAATTAATGATGTAACAATAATATTATTGGAATTATTTAAATTAAAGACTTATAGTCATTGGATTTTCTATTTGCAATATATTAATTACATTACGATATTACAAATAGTTAAAGTTAAATATATATTTAGATATGAAAGTCATACATTTTTTTTAATCCATTGGAGCCACGAAGATAGTACATAAAAAGGGAGGGGTAATTCGAGCATGTGACCTATCGTTCACAACAGCTCAACATTAACCAATAGGCTAAGATATTCTTGGTATGAAAGTCATACATTGATATTGCTTTTATTGGTAATTGTATTGGTATATCTAATTACGTATCAATAAAACCCTTTGATAATTGTAGATATGCATAGAATTGAATCGAATATATTCTCTTCTATACTTCCTTCGTTTCATGCAACACTTTCAGTTTCACGTTTATCAATGCACAATCTACACCATTAATATCTCTAGTTATAATTTGGTAACAATTAAAATTATATATTAGATATTGGAACTGAGGAAATATTAATGAATAGGGATTGGTCAAAATAGATAAAATTTGTTTTAAAAAGAGCAAATTGAACAATAAGTATTGCAAGGAGGAACTATTATTTATCGAAATCAGGAAATTAAATAATCAATGAGCAATGAGTCCAAACATATATCCTTAATATTGTCCTTTTGTACAGCGAAACTAAGAGTGAACACCCTAAGCGCTGCCAAACCCGAGGGCTCGACGACCGCCTGAGTTGCCTCCGCGCCCTCACGGTGGTTGTCGAGCCCCTCCCCCCTTTTTTTTCCTGATTGATCCTCATCCCCTTCCTTCTGTATCTCCCATGTTCGTCGTCCCCTCCCCTTGTCTCCTTCCTCAATCGTCCCCCTATTTGTGTCTTCCTACGAGTCTTTTTCCTCCGTGTCTTCCTCCTTTCTGTCTTTCCCTTGTAGTTGCGTTGATCTCCCTTTACCTTCCCTGATGTTCATCGTTTTAAATTTCCCTTTTCCTCCTCGGTAGGTTTGTCGGTTTTCGCTTCCCCCTCCCCTATCTATTTGGTTCCCCTTTCCCCTCCCCCTGGTCTCAGTCTCCCTTCCTCGTTCCCCAGTGTTTGTCGTTTTTCACTCCCCTCCCCCGTAGCCCATAGGTGCGTCGGTCTTCCATTCCCCCTCTTCTATTTGTTGGACTTCCCTTTCCCCTCCCCCTGGTTTTCCGACTTCCCATTTCCCCGCCCCTTGGTTTTCGGGCTTCCCGTTCCACCTCCCCCCCTCCCCTCGATTTTCGGGCTTCCCCTTCCCCCTAGTTGTTGGGCGTCCCCTTCCTAGTTATGTCAGATATAAGTATGATGGTTTTTATCTTAGTATATGCGTGGAAATTTCCAAATAGTCGAAGTAATATAAGTTGTTTATTTCGAGTTGCTAAAGTTGTTCTTCTTGGATGGTTGTGGCAATCAAAAAGTGTTGTCAGTTGGATAAGGATGGTTAAAGTTATGTGTTGGCAAGCATGCACAGACAAGTGTGTCAACTTTCAAGTATTTAAAACAAAGGAAATATTTAATTTCTCAGCAAACAAAATTTACCAAAACAAAAAGCTCTGAATTAAAATGAAATAATTCTGAAAATAGGATTAGATATTGTAAACATGGTTACCTGGAACATGAAGCCTATCAGCTTCAGCAAATGAAGATGTTATAAGAAAGGAAATGAAAGATATGACAATAATAATATTGGTGATCAGCGAACTCTTCATCATGTTGGTTGACATTGCTTTGAGAATACTGAGAATCTTATGAAGTTCTTACTAAAGACCTAGCTAAAGAGGTGTGTAAGAGTATTAATATATATAGGAAGTTTCAACTCCATGCAATAATGTGCATGTAGTAGGTGAATACATGGACATCAAATGATCAACTGAACTTGCATTATTGGACATTATTTTTTAGATTTTTACATATACCACGAAAACTAATAATGCAACCTTATCATTTTGTTGCATGAGGATGAAAGCACACACATGGTGCCTTGTAGACACGAAAACACGACATAGTAAAAAAATTACTCTCTCCATTCTAGAAAGATTTGAACACCTGTTAGGATATGTGGTTAAGGTGATAAGTTATAATGTGGTTATTAAATGCAGTGTCGACCCTGAGGGTAGGCGAGAGGTATCGTTGCCTAGGGCCCATGGCGCAGGGGGTCCCCATAAATTTTCCACTGCAGTTTAGTGTACTCTCTAAGGCTATGTTCAGTTCACCTTATTTTTGCTTATTTTAGATCTAATCAACAGATCAGATCATGCTTATATTTAAAAACTCATTATTACTATTAAAGTATTAATACTATTATTTACTAGTACATTTATTCAAAAGGATTATTATTGTTGATGTTGTACTTGTTAATTATTAATATTGGTAATTATTATTAATCTCGTTGTTATCATTATAAATGTCATTGTTATCATTATTCTAAGTTATTTTGTTGTTATTAAATAATAGAAAATTAAAAGTCATGTGTTCAAAACATAAGATTGGCGCAAAAACAAGAAATATGTAAAATATGATAGCTCAAATTCATGACAACGAAACTACACTAGGTTCGGATTACATTATTTCAAAATAAGCTAAGTGCGAGATACAAATTATAAATTTAAATCCGGTATACCTCTTCCTACCGAATTCCAAATCTCTCTAGCTATTTGAAGTTGTACGCTATCCATTTCATTCTTGCGCAAGTCATAGTTGTTTGTATATCTTATTTTATTTTATATGAAAAAAGAAGAGTTGAGTCTTCCGACTTTTCAAGTGTGAAATATTTTATTAAGGGAAAGTGTGAAACATTTTATAAGTACTCTTATAAATTAATTACTTGGGTTATATAATTATTTTTAGTAATAATTATATATTATTATTATGATTATAATTATTGTTGTTGTTATTATAATAATGATAATAATAATAATAATAATAGTTATTATTATTAATAAAAGTTGTGTAAAAGTTGTGATAGAAATAAAATAATAATAATAGTAATACTATAAATAAGATCTTATAATGAATTACAAAATAATAATATAATACTAATAATATATTTTATAAAAGATAAGATCTTGTAAATCAGATCAGATAAGTTCATATTAGAAAATTTCAGGTGAACTAAACATAGTGTAAGAGCATTGCCATTAGTGATGAGTTTGTTCACCAAATTTCCCTACTTACTCATGTTTTGTTCATTTTATGAACAAATGTATCACCTTTCCACTCATGAACAAAAAAACCTTCAAAATCTACTTTATCTCTCCTACTTTTCACTACCCCACCTCAACTTTATCTGTCCTATTTCTTTTTCCTACTTCAATTAATAATATAATTTACATATTAAAAATAAAAATGGATCATCTTATGATTACTTAAAATTATTATAATTAATTACCAAAAATTAATTATCATTATTGGACAATTAGTAAAATAATAATTAATTACGATTAATTAATTATTATTATCGCATGATGGGTATCATTTTATAGAGAGAGAAAGATTGAAGAAGTGTTTTGTTCTGAAATATGTCAATATGGGTATCATTTTATAGAGGGGGGAAAAATATGAATTTTGGTATTTTTTTTTTTAAATAGGGATTTTCTGGAAAATTCCGTGGAAATTTCCACGAAATTTTCCAAAAATACACAGCAGCAACCATGTGGCAGCGTGCCACTGGCTGGCTGTGTGTCATGCTTCCAGTTTTTTTGCCAAAAAATAATTTAAAAACTTCTCCTTTTCTCTCAATGGAACTTGAACAATGACACGCTTTGTCATTTGGTGAATACTTTTTTATCACCAATGGGATCCAACTTTTTTTTGTTCAATCTAAAATTTCGTATTTTCATGACCAAACTCATCACTAATGGCATTGCTCTAAGTGCTAAGACTATTAATAATGTAGTTTTCATATACCTAATGATAATTAATTAACACCCAAAAATGGCAATCAATTGGCATATATGATGTTACTATATATAGGTTATTTTATTAATTATCATGAGACTGGGGTGGTATGTGGTTGAAACTTAATACTTGATTTCATGTGTTCGGATAGATCTTTGAATGTATTTTTTTCTTTTTCTTTTTCTTTTTATTTTTATACCTGAAAATTTGGGTTTTTAGACCCCATACTTTATAGGTTTGAAATATGGGTTTAAAATTTTACAAACAAACACTATGTATAGATTTTAGTCATTCTAAACTCACAACTCCTACTTTATTTTTTATAAACCAAACACCCGACATCTTTTGGTTTAAGATTGTTTGATAATGAAAGCTTGCAAAATGGGTACACTACAACAATTTAAACAAGGTAGGTCAATACGTTACTATACATGATTAAACATAAACCGAATTGTTTACATGTATAAGGTAACACTTCACCTCTAAGCTTTTATAAATCATCATTAGTGAAACATATTTCACACTTCATCTGATTTTTGTTAGTTATACTACTTCAACTTGTCAATCATTTACCTATTCTACTTTGATTACGTATTTTTTTTACTAACGTATAAAAAACAAATGTTACAATGTACATTTATTGATGAATTTGTCCATACATAGTTTTGGAATATCAATATCTATATTTTTAACTCTTAAATAACTAAACAAATTTTACAATAAAAATTGTGCATCGATATTTTTTTATGAATAAAGACACTTTTTATTTGGAGGTACGTGGCACTCTCTTTAAATTTCTAATGCAAATCTTTTATGTTTATGAGTACTCCTCACTTTAAAAAAATCTGTAAGTGCTAGGTATCGAACACGTGACCTTTGAAGTAAAAAGTAAGAGTTTAACCATCAATACACTATGACTTTGTTGTCTAATGTTTCAAATGAATAACTATAATTAACTAAAAAGACTTAAAACAAGTATATATATATATATTGATATCATATTCTCTTACGACAATTTCTTTTAAGGTATTGTTTTCAAACTCAAACATTTTACTTTTTTTACTTATCACATCATGATGTGTATTTTTCAGTATATTAATGGATAAAAAATAAAAAAAATAGCAAAATAAATTATGAAATTTAAAAATAATAATATATTTATTTATTATAACTAACTCGGAACATCTTGTAACAATGCGAGGCAAACTTTAGTGGGTCATGTGGAAATACATGCAAAATGCAACAGATGTTACTTATCATCAAGTGAATCCTGAGTTTGGGCAGCCAAGCAACCAAGGCCCAAGAATGTACTTTTTTTTTTCGACAAAAGTTAACTGTATTTGGGCTTCTTCTCTCAAAAAAAAAAAAACCATATTTGGGCTTCAATTATATTTTAAAATGTTTGTAATTGGATATCTACCTATCTCTAGCTAGAGCCCAAAGTCTAGATTGTCTAAAACTAGAAAAATATGAAGATTTGGTCCAAATTTTTAAAAGTGAATATTATTGCTTTATTGGTTCTATTTTGGAGTTTGGTTGATGGTCGAGTTTGGCCGATGGTGTTGTTGGTTGGGTTCGGTAGTTCTGGGGTTTGCCGGTGGGGTTTGAATAGTGGTTGGGTTCGGATGGTAGTGGGTTTGGTGTTGATGCCGAGAACAGGTGTGCGTGCTATGGTGGTGGTCATGACGAGGGGCGGATCTAGGGGGTGGTCTACCCAAGCCTCGGCCCACCCCATGATCCAAAATGATTATAAGTAACCTATTTGGAATAATAATGCAAATTAGTATGGTGGAACATGTGATTTTTAAAGAAATTAATCAATAAGTTCGACCCATCCTATATAGAAATTCTAGATCCGCCACTGGTCATGACCCGGGAGGAGGGAGAGTGAAAATAATTTATTTCTAAAAAAAATGTAAAAATCAAATTTAAAAGTATGAAACTTATAAAAAAAAGTTAAAATAAAAAGCAAATCTTTCATACAGTGAAATGCATTTGTATACTATTAAATATGTCACAAACAGGTTAAACTAAATAGAAGAAAATAGCCCTACAAGCATAACTCAATCAGGAATAATCTAAATTTTTTGAAAAGATCACGAAAAAGTTGGATTATTGTATGTAATTTTTCCTAATCTATATGAAAGAAACATCCCCCTCCTTTTTCCTATTTGCTACTCAAGAGATGAGAATTGAACCTCACATCACCTCACCTAACAAGGTAGTAGCATTAGTATTACTATTCACTATTATTGTTGGTTAACTGGTTAGTTTTACTACGACTAGTAGTCTACTATGACTACCAATATTGTTGCTACTTCGTAGTAAGTGCTTCACTATGTAGCTCATATCATCCGAACTAAAATAAATAAAACGCTTTTTTTAAAAAGCTATCAGATGAAATAGAGAAGCGTTAAAATAATTTTAGAACGAAAGAAGGATTAAAAATAGGTAATAATAATAATAATAATTACTTGTAGAGTGTTCATCATAATCCCAATAATTGATAGGCCTTGTGCAAACTCAACTAAATTCAAATGCATGATGAGTAACTTTAAGAAGAAATTAAGGGGAGAGTATTACTTTGTGTTCCGAAAAAGCTTTGTTCTAGTGCTTATTTGACCTATAAAGATAAAGTGAAGTTTTGATCCTAATTACACTTTTAGTAAAGTGGTTCTTCTAGTCATATTTTTGTTGTTTCTTTATTCGTATCTTTGGTGTACACATGATTATGTATGTCTTGTCTCCTCATAAACTCACCATCCTCCTGAAACTGGAGTTGCCCAATAAAATAATGGCTGAAATGAGTTGGCTTCATTATTGAACTGTTTCCAAACCTATGGAAGCTTAAGATATGTTTATCACACATATTCAACCTACCCCAAACTTCAAACTGTGTCACATCAATTTTTTATTCATTTTTACCCACTTTTTATTCTTCAAACACACTTCATGTTCATTATAGTTTTACACTTTATCCTTCAAACTCTTTCCATACTCTCTACAAAAAATTTAACTTAATATTTTATATGTTAAGTCTATTTCTTTTTATAGTTTTCATTTACATTGATTATATAAATTATCATGAGAATATATAGTTTGAACATTTACCGACTATTAATATCAGTAAAATTTAAGATTATCTAGCTTACTTTAGTGTAATTATAGATTGGGAGCCTTGGACGAGTTTTGGATTTTTTTTTTTTAAAAGGAAATCAAATTCTTGATTTGGCGTCACATAATTATAACTATTGGTATTCCTCATATCACACAACTGCTTTGTTGATTAATTAAGAAAAAGAAAGAAAACAATTGTTTGCATGGGCTCACAATAGAGAAGTCTTTGCTAGAGTTTGCATTTCCAAACTCCACTCCAAATGCACATGAGTCCTTGCAAGAATATCGTTGGTTTCCCTCGAGATTCACTAAAGTTTCCACTCAAGACTCCCACTCCAGACTACCGTTAAACATACCCTTAGAGCTTGTCTATATTGCTCTATTAGTACGCTTGTAAAACTCTTTTTTTTAATTCTTTTGTCATCTATTTAGGACGATTGTATTTGAACTTTTTTCTTTATAATAAAAAATAGGAAAAAAAAAGTAATATCGAGTGAAGATCACCTAGTTCATCCCTTCAAATGATGGAAGAGAACAAAATATGTGATCGAGCAACTAAATGTCACCCTAGATTCTGAAAGCGTCACTCTAATTATGACAAAATTGGTCCTCCCCTCACCAAGTACTCCTATGCGCATATTCAATCTCTCTCTCATCATCACTCTCTCCAAAAGTCATTAAACTTGCTTTCTAGCCGAAATTTATTTATTCACTAGAAAGTTGAGATATGAGACATGGTCATCCAGACGCCGATGTTGTTGATTTTCATTTTTCCATTGAAAACGGAGGGTTGTCCAAAAAAGAAGCATGAACCATGGCACAAACTCTTTGTTGGACGTCTAGATCATGGTTCAAATGCCTTTGCCGAAATCCTGAGCCATGATTTGGAGTTACGTGTGTGCGCTTGTGCATATGTGTGTGCTTGTGCATATGTGTATGTGTGTGTGCGCATTGTGTTTGCGTTGTGTGTGTGTCTGTGTACATGTATGTGTGTATGTCTATAGGCAGGAAGGTAAGAAAGAGATAGAGAGCAAAAAAAACAAGATAATCTGGCACCAATCAACATGATCAAATTCAGGTGAGGCTTCTTGTGAATAGACAGAAAGAGTAAGAGAAATCCTTACCTTTCTAGTGCCTTTAGTGAGATTTAGTCTCTTGAATTCATCTTTGTAAATTAAAAACATTTACCACTAAACAGTCCAAGTAATAAGTCGACCCAAAATAACATGGAGCCTTCAACCAATCTAATGAGTATAAGCACACACATTAATAATACAAATGATAAAGAGAGCCACTAATTATGTAATTTATGTAGTCTCTTTATTAAGCATAAACCAGTCAATTGCTGAGATTGAGAATTTCAAAATATTACAAGTCTATAATGATGAAATAACGCTCCAAACGCATGCCAGCAGATCAATAAACACTGTTGTAACTAACTTAAAAGTGGTCATAAAGCCCAATTATGATGCTACTGTTGCAACTTGCAATTTGTATTCAAATCTAACAGTGTACTCCTTAATATTGCTAAAAACGAGAGAATTTGGCAGTGATAGTAGTAGTTACGATGATGATTAGGTCAAATGCACCTAAAGAGTAAACACTAAACAGTAAACACTACAGAGAAGCCCAACCGCAAACTGAAGATGTGGGTCCTTTCCGGTTCTTGCGGAGTAAATGTTTGTCATTTCCGAAGAAACAATTTTTTTTTTAATCCAGAAGAAACAATTTTTTTTAATAGAAAAAAAAATTATCATTATAAAATGTCATGCGACATCCATAATAAAAATATCCTTACCTAAGAGATAATCTAAAATCTCAATTTGAAAGTTTTCGTCCTTGCTAATAATATAAACGCTTCACGTTTGTTGTCATGATAGGGTAATATCTGAATCATAATCGATTTTAGATGACTCGACATCGTAAAAGCAAGATATGATCATAGGCCAGGTCGAATTTTGGTAAAAATAAAGTTTTCGCACCTAAACCCACTAATTCGGGTCATTTTGGGACATGGCCCAAAATTTACCCTATTTTCCCATATTTGTGTTACATGTGGCCCTTTTTTGCCCAAGAATTGGGTCGGGCCGAATCTTCAGGCCAACAACCCGCCCATTTTTACGACGAACCCATGTTGATCACTCTAGTTAAAGTCTCATGTAATAGTAACCTGTAATTCACTAATTTGACCTTCAACTTGATATTCTTGATTTTCAGCTCTAGAGTACAATTCTCATATCTGCAAAACACTTTCACAAATCTGCAAGATGAAACATTCAAATTATATCCTTGGATCTAGACACACACAAAAAAAAAGTAGTAATAAACCCACCATGAAGAGAGTGACTACAAAACCCACGAGAAGGAAAAAAGACATCACGCAGATGAGATTTATTGAAACCACAAACCTATCAAAACAAAGAAAGAAAAAAAGAAAGGGAAGAGGGATCGACCCCCCCGCAACCCCAACACACACACACACTTCTTGGGTTGGTGCTCGAGGTTTGCTTTCCTCAAGAGAAGCTTTTCTGGAGAGAAAATGTAGAGGAAAGCAGCGGGACGAGAATACTTATCTTTTCGAAGAAACAATTTTAGTACTCCCTAATGTTTTCTACTATGTTATAAAAAATTGACATGTGCATTCTTGACACTATTTATAAATAAAAAGAATCTTCTGGTTTATTTTCAGTAACGGAAAAAATGACAACAAATATCAAACTATTATAATTTCTTGCTAATATGTAATTAAATATAATAATGATACAAAATGCACATTGACAAATGTGAAAAGAAGAATTGGGAACTGATCTATTAATGGAAGAGCTAGTAGTCATTTTTAGGGAAATTGCTATGCCTTGTTCATAATCAGTGCTAGAGATTGCCTTAAGTTAGGTTCATTTTAGTTATCTACGACTGGTATAACCTAGTCTTGACATGAAATTACGATCAGATACCTGAACAAACTAATCCACTCATGACTCATGCACCGAATCAAAATAGATGATTGAATAGATCCGAACAAACGCAAAATCGATTCAAATATAAAACAGATATGAAATAACATAACTTCGACTTCATCTGAACAATTAAATATATCTTTACCATCATATATGGGATGATATTATTAAGTGTCTTTTACCTAATTATTTTTTTTCAAATGAACCTGAGATCCAACTTTTTTTTTTTTAAACTAACCTGAGATCCAACTTGTTAAAGTACAACATATCTTTGCAATAAAGGAAAGAAATCATACGTTTTGGATTCTATAATTTGGAAAATACTATATTGATAGAGTATAAATCTATTCCTGGGGCCTCAACCATCAACTTAAGCTTTTGGTTGAGTTGGTCTTTTGACATGGTATCAGAACCAACGTGACAAAAGATCACGGGTTCGAATCTCCTCCACCCCTCCTTTCTCAGTGGAATACTTAGCGCCAGGTATAAGGGAGACTTGTGCTGCATCCACATTTCAATCCCAAAGGGCTCTTATAGTTGCGTGAGAGGGCGTGATAGAGTATAAATCTCACTAGTGGAAAAATGAAGAAGGGCTGCGCTGAAAAAGGCTTGTAGGGCTGCGCTTTTTGACAGCAGCCCTTTCAGTCGCAGCCCTTCACTTTTTAAATAGGGCTGCGCTAGAAAAGCGCAGCCCTTCACAAAGAAGGGTTGCGCTTTTTCCTAAAAAGCGCAGCCCTTCAAGCTTAGAAGGGCTGCGCTTTTACCTAAAAAGCGTAGCCCTTCTAAGCTTGAAGGGTTGCGCTTTTTAGGAAAAAGCGCAGCCCTTCCTACCAAAAAAAAAAAAAAAAAAATCGACATTTTTTTACTAAAAACAACATAAAATTTGACATTAAAGATCTCATCTTGTGTGCTCAGCATACATGCCTATAAAACAATGTTAATGTGGTAACAAGAAACCAGAACTTTGTCACAACTTCATCTGTCACATAAACTATCTCAGAGAAGGAGATATGAATCAGAAAATATATGATATTTCATTAACCAAGGTAAACCCAAGTGCATAACACTAATACATTTGTACAAGATACAAACACAATTCATTATAGAGCACAAAAAGAAATGAACACAATTTTTTTTTACCTAACTACATCAGAATACAAAAAATTAACAAAAATTAATACAAACGAAAAAAATGAGTAACAAAAAGAAATGAATACAAACCAACTACATCAGAATACAAAAAAATTGACCAACTACATTAGAATACAAAAAATTACAGAGTAACTACACAAAAAGAAATGAATATAAACCAAAAAACAGAAATTTATATCCTGAAAAAAAAACCGAAAAGGAACAAAAATGAAAAAAATGAACAAAAAATAAACGAAAATAAACGAAAATGAAAAAAACTCCTAAAATTATAGATCTAAAGTTGCTGCCAATGAACGAACAAATAGAAAAAAAAGGAACGAAAATAGAATAAAAATGAACGAAAAATGAACGAAAAATGAGAATTAAACGAAAATAAACAAAAATGAAAAAAAAAAACCTAAAATTACAGATCTGACGAAGACCAACGGCGAACGGGAGAAGTTGCGCGGCGCAGGTCAACGACGAACGGCGACGGTGGTGAGGAGCGAGACGAACGGCGAGAGAGGAGAGAGAGGGTATGACGAACGGCGAGAGAAGTTGAAGGCGGTGGTTTTTGCGCGACGAACTGTTGAAGGCGATATGAGAGACGAACGGCGGTAAGTATGAGAGACGAACGGTGATGGTTTTTGTTGTTGGCGAGACGAACGGCGATATCCGACGAAGGTTGAGAGAGAAGAGGGAGGGTGAGAGAGAGGGGCGTATGAGAGAGAAGAGAGAAGAGGGAAGAGGGGCGTATGAGAGAAGAGAGAATGAGGGCGTGAGTATAACCCTAGTAGCCCGCTTATTATTTTACAAGTCCAATGCCACTTCTTTTCAAATAAAAAAAAAAGCCCATAAAGGGTTGTGCTTGTCTAAAAAACGCAACCCTTCTTTATAAGGGCTGCGTTTTTAGACAAGCGCAGCCCTTCTTACTGTGAGAAGGGCTGCGCTTTTTTAAAAGCGCAGCCCTACTAAGTGAAGGGCTGCGATTTTTAGAAAAAGCGCAGCCCTTCTGTTATGTAGGGCTGCGCTTTTGAAGAAAAACGCAGCCCTTCACTAGTAGGGCTGCGCTTATCTAAAAAAGCGCAGCCCTTCCTTTTTTTTCCCCTAGTGTCTATTCTTGGGACCTCAACCATCAGCTTAAACTTTTGGTTGAGTTGATCCTTTGACATATACAAATTTGCGTTTTATAAAATGGATTTTGTAACCTATGCATAGATGAAGAGTATAAAAAAATCCTATATAAATATCATTATACATTAAGTTTTCATTTTAAAAATCCAACCAAGCTAAAAAATCTTACTTAATTATCTCTATCTTAAGTATCTATCCTTATTTATTATCCCAAATTTTCTCCCGACTAATATCTCTCATAACTTAATCTAAGAGGGTATTTGGTATGGAAATTTTTGATGTAGGAAACGAATTCAAATAAGTGTTTCCATTTCTAATTGTTTGGTATGAGTGTTAAGTAACAAATACTGTTTCCAAGGGGAAACATAATCCCCCCATTTGTTACCCTTATCAAACTAGTGGAAACAAATCATGTTTCCTTCCTCAATCATAATCCTCTATATTGTTTCCATTCCACTAAGATACCAAACAACAATTAAAGATAACGGTCATTATTTCCATTTCTCCTCCTTATCCAAATCCTTTCCATTCCGTTTACGTTTTCCATACCAAACACCCTCTAAATGTCTATTCTACATTCACTAGTCACTACCTCCCAAGTCTCACCCATGATCCCTTTCCTTAGATGTTGCCACAATGATTCAAAATTAAGGCAAGTCACCATGAGCTCCAATGAGCTATAGTAGCCTAATATTCTACACTTACGATTTTTAATAGTGATATAACTCCCAAGTCCCAAGTCCCACCCCAGTACCTCACAGACTTCATTCTTCGTTTCACTTACGAATTTTGTCGTTGTCCTTTCTCATGCATTAGGAATTAGGATCATCTTTAACACGTTTCTACATTTCATATCTGTTTTATTTTATTATGACACCGAGACTAGTAATACAAAGTTTCAACCCACCCCTCACACATGGAATCTCTCCCCTTGGCCCTTACACACTCTTGACATGTGACCTCTATACATAACCTAAATCCTCGTCCTTCTTCTCTTAACTTTGTCTTTGTCAATGATCATAAAAATATTAACTCATATACTTTCATTTGTCAAAAAGAATAGTAGAGACAGTTTCAGTTACGAATAAGTACACTAACAAGGCATGATAATATTTACAATCAATTTTCACAAAAACACTTCCACCATCCCACTGCAAAGTTATAATAGACCCATAAAAAACTTTTTAAATCCTAATATTTGACAAACATATAAAAAAATGATATTGTGAATTGAGGCGAATTAACAAGAAATATATTTTTTATATATACATTACTGAGAGTAATTGGTCAAAGTTTTGAAGTTTGATTTTCAAAGTAGGAATAGAAACTATATTTTGAGACGGAAGCAGTAACATATACTCCCTCTATTTCAAAATATAAGGCATTCACGTTTTACGAAAATTTGCTTTGACCACAAATATCTCTCAAATACGATAAATTAAAATTATATCGTTGGACTTGTCTTGAAAAATACTATAATAGCATTATTTTTTAAAATTTTCTATCAACATAAATTAAGAGTAATTAATGATCTAAGTTTAACCTCGAACATCGTACGTGCTTTATATTTTGAAACGGAGAAATGAAAACCAAATGACATAATTGCCCATGACCCCACCTAGAACAAGTCCTCAAAGTAACAAGTAAGAAGCAATCCGCATTAAACACCGGCGATATATTTAAAACCTTCATCCCCATCTTCTTCCTCACCCTCCAACACTATGGACTAGAGATTTGCGTTATATCCTTCTCCCCCAAAATCTCCTCCGTAATTTCTCTCTTTCTTCCCCTATTTCTTCAAACCCAGAAAAACCCAAAAACAAAAACAGTAAAACTCTACCTCTTTATATACTTACATCACAGAATCTCCCATTCAATTCAAAAATCCCCATCTCATATTTTCTCTCTCCTCTAATCTCTCAAAAAATAAAAATGAAACCCACCCCAAAACTCATCGTTTTCCACCCATCAATCTACAAACCAACCACATCATCATCATCTCGTTTATGGCTTCTCGCATTCTTCACTCTCTTCACTTTCACATTCTTCCTCACTCTCTTCAACTCCACTACCACTACTCAACCACCACCGACCACCACCACTTCAACCACCACGACCAAATCTCCACTGCACTCCTCCACTACGCATCCATCTCAAACACCACCGACCACATGACACATGTCGAACTCTCAACCATCGCATCCTCCTTACGCCGCTGTCCGCAACCGTGTAACTTCCTCGTATTCGGACTTACCCAGGAAACACTCCTCTGGCGTGCACTCAACCACCGCACTGTCTTCCTCGACGAAAACGAATACATGATTTCCAACTACGAGAAGAATTTCACTGACTTCGAAGGGTACGATGTTCAGTACACTACTAAAGTAAGCAACTCAAAACATTTAGTTGAGTACGCTAGAATACATCGTACAGATGAGTGTCGGCCTGTACAGAATCTTTTGTTTTCCGAGTGTAAGTTAGCGATTAATGATTTGCCGAATCATTTGTATGAGATTGAGTGGGATGTTATCTTGATTGATGGTCCACGTGGATATTCTGAGAAAATGCCTGGAAGAATGGCGGCCATTTTTACTGCTGCTGTTATGGCGAGGAGTAAAGGAAGAAGAGGAGAGAGAAAAGTGGGAAAAACTGGTGTTACTGAGGTTTTTGTGCATGATTATGGGAGAGAAGTTGAGAGGATTTTTAGTGAGGAGTTTTTGTGTCAAGAGAATTTGATTGAGGTCAAAGATTCTTTGGCTCATTTTGTTGTTAAGGAGATTCATGGGGAGAGTTTTCAGTTTTGTACAGGGGAGACTGGTGGTCATTCTAGTGTTCGGAAAAATTGATAGGAATAGTCCCAAATCTCGCGTTTTTTAAACTCTTGGAGATCTCTATAATTTTAGATTTTTTTTTTTTGAAATGATGGAAATTTGGGGTTATTTGTGTTGATTTTATTATATAATTATATTAAGATATAAGTTAAGTAAGAAGCAAATGTTGATAATTAGTAGTATGTTAGTGAAGTATATTTAGTAGTGCTATTGTAAAATTGTGAAAATTTGAAATGGAAATGCACAATTTTGCAGTGGGGCCAAAAGATGCGAATGTGTACTTTTGGTAGTGGTGACAATAGAAATTTGGTTTGCGTCATATTTACAGGACTATGTTAATCTGATAATGTCTCCGTAATTTTTTTTACTTTATTATAGTTTTCTAGTACATGTTTTGGCTTTTGGGCAATGAAGCCGGAATTATTGGCTTCAGGTTCGTACTCCAATGAATGTGATAAGGTTTGTGTTGGTAACTTGGAAGATGGTATCATGCATGAAAATTGAAAGTGTCCTTGGATTGAGGATATTGGATATCTTGGAGTGGGGGGATTCAATCATACTTACATTATACTATTTTCATCTTTCTTTATTGCTACATTTTGATTATACGAATTTTGACTCGCTTTGAGTTTATTTACGTAAAGAAAAAAATAGTCAAGTCGTGTCTTATTTAATTTATCTTGATGTGTTTCAAATATATAATTTTTATAATTTTTTTTCCTTATACGTATGTTTTTCCTAATGTTCTTCTCTCTCGTTCTCCCACGTCATAGTTGATGGTGTTGGGTGTAGCTGCACTATAATTCAAAGTATTGATACCAATTTTCCTTTAAAGTTAATAAGATAGAATTACGAGATACACATTGCTATTACACCAGATGGCCCAGAGCTCAGAGGATGGCAATAAAAATCGAAAGACGTCTTCGAACGACGGAGTGTAAGCATCCATTTGTAACATGATTTATCAATTCCTCACTCCATGTCAAGCAAATTATCATTTCATTTTACCAAATAACTTCCTAGTTTTTGACTATATTATGTGTAGATTGAATTAATTTCAACATTTTTATCATTTTCCATATATATATTGGCCAGATTGGCAAATAGAGTTTAGTATTTAGCTACTAGAATTTTAACTTTTTGTTCAACAAATTTGATAATTTTTTTTTATAAATGTGTTTGGTGACAATTAACTGATTGCTAAAAGCTTATTGCCATTTGTTTGAGTAAAATGATATTTATAGTCTTATAGACATTTTAATGCGATGTGTCGTAGTATTATTAGAGGCAAAAAAGTCATTGAACATATTTGTACTTGATTCTCTAATGAAAAAGCTCCTAGTAAGAGCTTTTTCATTTTGAGAGTTTTCATTCCAAAACTCTCTCGAAAACTCTATTTTACCAAATATCCTTTTAGTGTTTTTGATTAGTCAAAATTCTAAAAGTAGTCCAAAATCCTTTTTTTGCTTCAAAACTCTAATTGTTAAACACCCTGTTATGTAGATGTGACTTGTGAAGAACTGAAGATCAGGAGACTTCTCAAGGCTTTGTCTTAGTGACGGATCCCATCAAAGAGTTAAGAGGTGGTAGAGGAAGAGACACTTCTGTGATTTGAGGTTTATATACTATATATGTCTGTTTAGTTTTGTACTTTAGTAGCAGATTTTAAATAGGATCCATATTGAAGTGTACCAAAACCAAAAACAATATACCACTCTCATGTTTTTGCCAAAATGTAAATTTCAAAAAACAAAAAAAAAGTCTATTAAAACTTCATGTAGTCATGTCACAAAATTTAAGTGGACATTTCCATTTATTAGAGCAAGTAGATTGCGGTTATGTATACTGATAATTGATTATAACTAACATAACATCTTATCTATACGACTATACTAGCTAAATTATATGTTGGTCAAAAAAGGGTGAATGTAAAGTAGGGATCAGATATTGAAACCGGTTTAAATAAACTATTCACAGGCCACAGCTTCAATGTCTTCTAGTGGCGATACAATATTCAGTAATATAAGGTGATTGAAATTGTTTTTATTTGACTTTTAGATGGTGAAGGTGTGAATTTTTTAAGCTTTTAGTCGACATTTTGTGCCATTTTATTTTTTTTATAATTCATTTGAATTTTATTAATGATATGGGAGAAAGAAGACCTCAACTGGTCATTAGGTATTCATTGTCAAAAGAAGGAAACTTTCATAGTGATACAATGATACCACACCCAATGACGAGAAGGTTTTCAAACTTCGAGAATTACACACATTCCATTACAAATATGAATCTGGCTCCATATTGAGCTTACAATCTCTGGTATTTTACCACTATGGAAACACGCACTCTACTATACGTTTTGTGTTGCATCACCCTCACTTAGAGGTGTTCCTGGGCCGGGCCGCAGCAAAAAAATTTGCCCATTGGCCGGGCTGGGCCTAAATTCGGGCCGTATTTTTGTGCCCGAAGCCCGCTATTTTGGGCCTAATTTAGCGGGCTTTTGCGGGCCAAAAACGGGTTGGGCCAAAAAATAGACTTAGAAATCGTTTTTGGCTTGCCCAAAGGCCGCCCAAAGCCAAAAAAAAATAGGTCGGGCCTGGCCCGATCGCGGGCCGAAAAAATCTGCCAAAAAACGGATCGGACCGGGCCAAAATGATCACCTTTATCCTCACTGCAGCCCGAATCTTGATAAGAGATTTGGTACACTTCTGACAACCTACAACCATGCTATGAATTCTGACTTGCGGCGAATCCCTTTCTTGGCCAGGAGTCAGCCACATAATTTGTGTTCTGACATTTTGTGCCATTTTATGTTCATCTTTTTTTTTTTCTTTTAATTAGAATAAGGTAAGTTGAATTACCTTGTAAAATAAGATGAAATTTGGGATCCCTCTTATAAATGGTGAGACTTGATCTCAAGATCTAAAGGATCGGCGTAATCTTAACAACAAGTCATCACCTGATGTTCATCTTATGTTCATGTTGCTCTATTCCTACATTGTCGTATACGCATTAATCTTGAATACATATTCAATGAGACATTAATTTAATTTCAATTGGTTTTTAACTCGAAGACTTTTTATATTAAAGACACTTCAACAGTATTATCCATCCAAGTTTTGCCATTACTATCAAAATTATTAGACTCGTTCGTTTGATTATTCCCATGTTCAATCTAAAAGTTGTAAGTACCTACCAACTTATAGCTGTTTATAAGTTTTAACCAACTTTTGATTTTGTTGAGAATGTACCTGCGTCACCTAACTAAGTTAGTTTACCTTAACACTTTGGTTGTTAGACTAAAAGAATTAGCCAAATCTCTAAAACAGTATAAATTAATTAGTAGTTTATGTGGGTCAAAAGTGATGTGCTCATGAATTATGTTGCTAAATTCTTCCATATACTCGAAAATAGTGCATTGATTAGGTGTTTAGAATACTATTATTATATTAGGAGATCATTTTCATTAATTTTAAGGTAGTAGCAGTATGAACATGATGGATCAGGTTGGACTTTTATTAGCATAATTCTGAGATATAGGAGTATTATATAGGATCGGCTTATATAAATAGGATTATATAAATTGTGTTTTTTGGGCTATAAAAATAGTTAAATGTCAGAAACTTGGGTAGAGCATGAAACAGGCCTCGTGAAGTACTGAGTTCTTTCTTACGTGCTCAGTTTTGGCAGTGTGGAAGTGTGGATATTAGTATTTAACAATATTAAAAAAAATGTAATCAAGTAAAGATAATTTTTGGACTATGGCTAATGAAATCCTTTATTTAATACTCCCTCCGTCCCATAATATAAGTCCTGTTTCCTTATAAGGTGTCCCAAAATATAAGTCCTATTTCTATTTTCAATCAATAATTATTCCCAAAATACCCCCATGAAAATAGTTTAATTCCCAAAATGTCATCATAATTTCAGCTTCCAATGCACAATTATGACAAAATGGAATCTTTTACCCCATTGAACTCCTCTACACATTAAACCATGCACATTAAATGACAGTTTTTATTTTTTTGTTAAAAAGAAAAAAACAATGCAAGTGTTTCTCAATAAAAATAATTTTTTTTATTCAAATACAACAAGATTCCATTTAACCTTAATTCCCGCGTAAAAACAGAATCAAGACTTATATTATGGGACGGAGGGAGTAACATAATATGTGTTCACAAATTAGAAGAATTTCATTTATGTTTTAAAATTCCTGACCTATAGAAGTAATTATCAGTATAATAAGAACTAGAGTTGCAACAATATTGATTAACATCGACAATTAAGTGGATCGAGAAAGCAATTAATTTCTAAAGAAAAATCATTATTAATAGTCCAATACTATACAAAAAATAAATTTAACTTTGGGGTGTACTATTGAAATTAACCTAGTTTCTTAATGCATATAATTATGGATTAGAAGATATTTTTTTCTTATACTTGATTAGTTTAGTATTAATTACACCATGTTAATTCGTTTCAATATAGATTCTCATAATTTTTTTATTTTTTTATTTTTTACTTATTAATAAATAAAGATATATATATATGAAGTCGTCAAGCGTGAAAACATGTAATGTAAGTAAATAACTGAATATGATTACAAATGCAAACATTAAACACCCTGGCCGGCCTCCTCTCTCTTTTTCTCTCTCAAACCCTAGCCTCCCCTACCCTTTCTTCATCAATTAGGGGAGTCTGGGATGTTTTCATCCATGGTAAGCCCCTTTTTCCCCTTTTATTTCCAGTTTTTAATTCATTTTATTGTTTTGTTCAATAAATTAGTTTATCTTTACGGGAGTTTCTCAAACCCTGTTATGGGATTTTTAGTTTCTGTTTTGGAAATCTCCTTCTCCCATATGGGAGTTGTGAGTATGGTTCTTTTGTTTTTAGGTATGAGAAATTATTCTCATTGGTTGAAGTTCGAGACTCAACATGAAGGTATTGGAATCTCGGATGCGGTCAACCTGACAAGAATGTTCTTCCCAAACTATATCAGAATGATAGACTTCTTCATCAATAGCTGCTTGATTCAGCAAATACAAGAGGGTTGTGCTGTATTGTCGATCTGGTTCATTGTAGTTTTTCGAGAGAATTTGATTTAGTCTTGTTTAATTGTATCTTGTTTTATTTTAATACGTATTGTAGATGCCGTTTGGTTTTCAATTAATGAAATTTCTCTTCAAAAAAATAAAAATAAATAAATAACTTAATATCCTAAAAAAATAAAAGGGGTAAATAACCAAAATAGCTAGAACAATCAATTTGTCATCTGTGATCTGTGTTTCGATATTCTGAAAGGGCGTAGAATACGTTTCTCACGCTGCTTACTGCTTCCATGTACTCTTTCATCTTGAAAATCACACCTTGCCAACTCATATATGATGAGCAGCCAGCCTTATCTATTTAAAGTAGCCATTTTCCCCTTCAATTCTTAAAGGAGAGCTTAGTTTTTCTGATTAGAATAAGAACAAGAACAAGAACAAGATCAAGATCATGTAATGTACAAAGACATGCCAACGTACATCTTAAATCAATTGATCACAGACATACGAGGAAGAATTCTCCCATACTGGGTAAGGGATAACTTTTTTCGTACCATTTATTTAATATGATTAGATGTAGTCTAGATATAATATAATAACTAACTAATATGATAAGATAATGCTAAGATATGATATAATATTCAACTAACAATTCCCAAATAAAAATTATAAATTTTTAATATTACTTTTGTCATAAAAATTACATAAAAAACCATGGTATTGGACCATATCGGGTACGACAATATCATTGCTCCATATATACTCCCTCCGATCTTCATTAGTTTACCCCTATTTCTTTTTGGGATATCCCATATTAATTTACCCCTTTCTTTTGTTTCTATTTTTGGAATGAGATAATTAACTTTTCATCACACATATATTCAACTTTATAGTTCTTTTTCTTTGTGTCCCGCAATATTATTTCTCCTAAAACTCTATGTAAAAGAAAGAGGTAAACCAATAAAGACCGGAGGGAGTAGTTTTCAATTCTCATACCACTTTGCAAATCCCAGTTTTTTTTTAATCAAGAAAGATAATTGATCCGAAGACCAACTTGCTCAGAGGCTGAGTATAAGGCTAAATAGTCCAAAATTAAATACCCAACATATTGTTGGGACTTGGGATGAGAATCTAGATAATGTCCAAAAATTCGGGATGATACTCCACTAAGGTTGCAGGGCAAATCTCAATTTGGTTGAACTTTGAAGTATACTTGTTTGGTTAATCACAGAAATCAGAATTAATGCTCGAAAGCGTTACCGCGTACTTAATTGATTAGGGAGGATTAGATAAGAGGATTTGGTAAGTAATTGTTCATATCTTGTACTTTCTCCGTTTCATAATGAGTGAAACACTTATATAAAAAAGCTCTCACATAAAAGAGAGAAGTATTTCACTTATTATGAAACGAGGAAGTATAATATAAAACTTTATATAATATAAAAAAATAATTTAAAAACATTACATGAACACAGGGAAGGAGTATAAAGTTTGAGAAGATCATGTGGAACAAATTGAAGTGGTGGAATTTATAATATGATGGGAAAATTGAAAAAACAAAGGGGGGGCTAGGTATAAATGTAGGATAAATTATTAAAAGAGACGGTCTAATTTTAATACTTCCTCCGTTCCATTTTAAATGAAACGTTTGCTTTTTCACGCAACCCAATGCGCTTCTTTAGTCATTAATATCTTTAGTTGTGTACACGTAAAAAATATAAAAAAGTATAATTTGATAGTATGTATCGAGACGAATCTAAAAGATCCACTTGACTATGTTTTTTCTTTATATAATAGCGATAAATTGGAGTCAAAATTGATCAATGAATAGTGTCATTACACCCAATGTTTCATTTAAAACAGAACGGAGGAAGTATAAAAGTAGACCTAGTAACTAAATGGATTAAACTAGTGACCGAAATAAATTAACCTAGTAACTATTGGGCTTCAATATTGGGCTTCAATATTGAGCTTAGCATTGCCTAATTTTAATTTAAAAGTTGGCGGTCTCTTACAAGACAAACTCTAAATGTAGTGATAATGGGCCTACTAAAGTGGAAAGATGAAGCTTCTTCCGTTCTTCTCAGCAACCAAAGGTGGGGTTTGTGTCAGACAGATTTCATGTGATCATCGAATTCTCATTTCTCGCCATTAATCTCAAAACTCCCTCAAATATAAATAAATATAGTGATGAAATATGAATGATGTAATATGCATATAAATCTCTTTCTTTTATAATCTCACGTGCCCCACGTGATTAAAGTCGTACTTTGTAGTCCACCAAATAGCCACTCGTCACACTTCACAAATGGAGGTTAGAAAGAAGAGAGAGAATTTTAGTTGAGTGTCGGTGAAATGAAATCAGTTTATTTTTTGGCTAATATACTGGACCATATTTCATCATCGTGGGCCCATTTCTCAAAATATCATTTTGATAATAGTTTGACGTAGCGGTAAGCTGTAGCATTTGGGCCATCAAAATATATTTATATGGGCTTATTCTAAGCATAAGCCCCAATTAGTGTGACTGCAAAGCATTGAAGCCTAGTATCCAAAAACATCTTCAGAAGTTGTACAATGCGTAGATAGTAGAGAGTAGATTGTACTTTTTTAAAGCTAAGATGAAGGGAGTTCATTTGAGAGGCGATAAAGGAATTCCTTAAATGAGGCGCATGAGTTTAATCTCTAGACCTCAGAATTCTGTGGGAAGTGATGTAACTATCTCATCACTTCAACCTCTCGTAGACGGTACATAAGCTAGTATGATGAGCACTAGTTGGGACTTGGGAGAATCATCAACTTTCTCTCTCTTTTTCTTTTGTTTTGAGAGAATCAACTTTTTCTTTTTTGTATTCTTTAGATTTAGATGTAGATTTTTCAAATTTAATACTTTACTCTAATAGATAGAGTTGAGCTGAATTCGACTTGGGATTACATAATTTAAAATCTTGGGAGTACTAGTAGTTTATCACACGTGATGTACCAAGTCAAGCAACATATAAAAAAACGTGTGTTCGTTGCCTAATCAACAATCCACGATGGAAGATAAACTCATCATCCAATCGATTTGGGTTGGGTCCCATCATCCTCAGCCTATATATCCATGAAACCATCTCTAACCTGGACCATGCAAAAGTTATTTCTGAGTTGAGCGACTTACAACCTTCTCAAAAATCAATATCATAGAATGAAGTGTCTTGCGTACGATCAACCACACCTATAGGCTATAAATATAGATGTAATTATGTTCCTCACTTTATATTTAAGCGGTCATATTTCACTCCTTTCTCATAAGAATCGAGCTTTTAACTAGTCATTGGAAAGCTACTGAGCCAAATTTTGATATCCAACTTATTTTTTTTTTTTGATAAATTAAGTTTACGCAGAGATGTGGCCTTTTGAAGTTGATCCTTGTGCAGAAATCCTCATGCACAAGTGGACTTACTCTTACGAACAAATGGAGTTATTTGTATAAATATGTGGTTACTCTTCACAATAAAAAGGTGTTACTCCTATAAAAAAATATGGTTACTTTTATAACAAAAAAGAATTTTATAATCAATTTACTCTAGAAAACGAATGAGGTTACTCGTTTGAAGAAATGTGGTTACTTTGTGAGGAATTGGGATTACTCGTATGATTAAATGATGTTACTCTTATATACATATGAGGTTACTCGTATGATAAATAGGGTCGTCGTATGATAAAGTGAAAAAACTCTTATGAACAGATGATGTTACTTGTATGAATAAATGAAATTACTTTTATGAACATTTGGGGTTACTCGTAAAATAGCGTCACCGTTTGATTAAATTAGGTTACTCCTATGAACGAATGAGGTTACTACTCATATGAATAAATAAGGTTATTCGTGTAAATAGATCAGATGGGGTTACTTTTGCGAGCCATTGGGTTACTCGTATGATTAAATAGATTCGTTGTATGATAAAATGAGGTTAATCGTATGAGCGAATGAGGTAATTCATATGAAGAAATAGGGTTAGCCATATGAAGAAATAAGGTCACTTTTGTGAATAATTGGGTTACTCGTATTATTAAATGGCATTACTCTTATAAACAAACGAGGTTACTCTTGTGAACGAATGAGGTTACTCGTATAAATAAATATGGCTACTTTTGAGAACAAATGAGGTTACTCGTATCAATAAATGGGGGTCACTTTTATAAACAATTAGGTTACTCGTATGATTAAATAGGTTAACCGTATGATTAAATTAAGTTACTTTTGTGAACGAATGAGTTTACTCGCATAAATAAATAGGGCTACTTTTGTGAACAATTGGGGTTACTCGTATGATGTAATGAGGATGCTGGTATAAATAAATAATATTTATCTTGTGATTAATTAAATGGGGTTATTCATAACATCAAATGAGGTTACTCGATCTAAAAAATAAACACGGTTACTCATATAATATTTTAAAGGTTACTCCAAAATTTCTCTTTGCATATACTTCACTTCTCTCTACCTCACAAATAATGGAGTTACTCTTTGAAACAAATAGGGTTACTTTTATAACAGAAGATGACACTATATCAGTTTCTCTTATCAACTAATTGAATTACTCGTATGAATAAATGCAATTACTTATTGGGAACAATTAGGGAGTACTGGATGGTATATTTAAAATAGATCGTCATACGATTAAACAATGTTACTCGCATAATTAAACAAGGTTACTCCAAATAATGTGGTTAATCATATAATTATGAGTTATCCATTATACACATTATCATTTCTATTAGATAATTTGGTTCAATTCATTCATAATAAATCTATACAAATATATAAAAAGACGTTTCTATCAAAGGAACGATGCCACATGTTACTCTACTAAAGCTTCTAATACACATGTTTATAAATAATTACTAAGATTCGAACACATGACCTTTGAAATAAAATGTGAGTGTTTAGCCACTAATCCACCACAATTTCAATGCTTAATGTTTCAAAGTTCAAAACATAATAAAGTGTTATAATTAATATACACTCATAAGACTTAGACAATCTTATTGAGCTCTAACGCTTTTATTCAGTAATAACATTCTATTACCCCTAATTCCATTAAAATTGTTAATTTTATCCTCAATTCTTTAGAATTTTTTTTTAAAAATAATTTATCATGCCATAACGTGCATTTTTCAATTTTACACTAGACATAATGTTAAAAAAAACTAATAAATAATAATATATTTGTTAATTTCAATAATATTATCCTGACCAAAATACTAGTTGCATATTATAACTTGCATATTTCATCTTACAAACAAGGTCTTGAGTCTTGACAAGTCCAAAGATGACAGACTTCAACGCCCAGTCAATAAAAGAGAAATAGGCAATGCCCAAGTACAGGAAGCATGGTGATGGTGGTTTTTTAAGGGGTTGTGATTTGTGAGTAAGAAAAAGGAGAGAGAGAGGAAATGGTCTCGCAGTCAATGAAAAATGACGGGCAAACGTAATATGTGCCACTTAATAACATCAAGGAGCGAAGTAGAAGAAGAATCAACGCCTAGCTTGGACGGCCACATGGAACGTTATAGATATGGTCGACCACATATAAGAATTTGTGATCATAAATTTTCTTAACATTTTGCCTAATTGCAGAGTAGTTTTACAAGCCAAATTTTTTAATTTTTTTTACAAGAGAAAAAAGCAATTAAAAATCATCAATTTACAATCACATGTATGCACAATGTAAAACTACTAGATAATATATATATATATATTTGTTCAATTCAAAGAAACAACCATATATCAATTAGTTACAACTCTTACAATAAACAAGAAAATAACTACATATGATACACCACGTAGAACTTTATAGATATGACCGACCACATATAAGAATTTATGATCATAAATTTTCTCAACATTTTTGCCTAATTGCTGAGTAGTTTTACAGGCGAAATTTTAATAATTTTTTTCTTACAAGAGAAAAAAGCAATTAAAATTATCAATTACAGTCACATATATGCACAATGTAAAACTACTAGATAATATATATATTTGTTCAATTCAAAGAAACAACCATATATCGATAGTTACAACTCTAACAACAAACAAGGAAATAACTACATAGACCAAAAGAAAACTCAAAGTCCATAACAGTGAACTCATTTATAAACTACTAATTATTAGGAGTAAGAGCACCATAAGTCACAGTTGGATGTGATTGTGGGGCCCCCTCTAGTAACACTTCACCATTCAGATAACCTGCAGTATTCTTGCAAGGGACAATAGTAAGGCTTTTCTCTTCACCACAAGTTTTGGGCCTCTTAAAAAAAGAAGCACACATTTCTTTGGATTTCTGATTAGGAAGGCCCAATATACAATTATTTGTCACATCCAACACCCCTTTATGGACCAGCTTCATACACTCAGGCCCAACTTGGGTGAAATAGTTATTACACAAGCTCAATTGCTTCAAATGAGGCAACATACACACTTCTTCAGGAACAGCCCCAAAAAACTCATTGTTAGCCATCACAAGGTTTTGCATTTTCTCTAAACAACCAAAAGATCGCGGTATCGGGCCCGTTAAATAATTCGTCGAAACGTCGAAAACACGGGCCTTCTTGAGATACCCAATCTCATAAGGAAGGCAGCCTGATAAATGGTTGTTTAAGAAGAGGACTTCAAGGAGGGTGTTTGAGGCTTGCTTAATGGACTTAGGTATTGGGCCGGTGAACTTGTTGCTAGCAAAAGTAAGAAAAGCGGCCGGTGTTGAGCCCAAATTAGATGGAAGGTCTTGCTCGAAGTTGTTATTGTTAATAAAAAGGGCCAAGACTTGTAAATCAAATAGTTGGGGTGGAATTGGGCCCACAAAAGAGTTAAAACGTAGGTCCAAGTAAGTTAATTGGGTAGCTGTAAGTACATTAAGAGGAAACTTACCTTCATATTTGTTATTACTAAGATCTAGCTCAAAAAGATAAGGAAGATGGCTTAAATTTGGAATTTTACCGTTAAAATTGTTGGAGTTTGCATGAAAAACTGACACTTCGGGTAACTTGTTGATGAAGTCTTCAAGGGTAAGATTTTTACCCTTTATCATGCATCCATTAAATTGGACTCCATATAAAGCATTTTGGTTTTTTGCATTAAGAAATGCACAATTAAACTTGGAGTTATCACAAAACTTAGGATTCTTGATGTTTTTCAGCATTTTCAACCCACATGAGTCGCTATCAATCCTTTGGAAGAATTGTTTGATGACCCTTGTGGCTATTTGTATTTCATTTTCCGGTCCCGGCGACGGCGATGATGGTGGTGATGGTGGTGGAGGGCATGGTGTTTCTGGTGGTGGTGGTGAAGTGCAAGTACCACAACCAGGGGAATATTCAGGGGCGGGAGAACCACCACCTATGACAATTTCTAAGGCTTCTCTATTAGGTATAGGAGTGGCTACTAATACTACAAATTGGTAGGTTGAGCATAATGATAGAATTATTAGGATTGTGGCTAAGAAATGTGTAATAGAAGAAGTAGCAAACATAGAGGATTTGGTAGAACTACTCATCATGTATGATGTTTCTACTAATGTGCTTTTTGTGTAATTGGTTATAATTGTCTTCGTTTCTTCTCTCTTTTAAAGGTGCATAATAATTGATCGAGAGGACAAAATAATACAGCTGCAAATACTACAAGTCTTTTCTGTTTTTTTGGGCAGCTACAAAAATAAAGTTGACTTAGTCAATAGTAAATTTGTAAGTGCGGCATTTAATATGTAACTATATATTCCATTCGTCTTTTAATACTCCCTCCGTTCCAAAATAAAGTTTCCGTTTCTATTTTGGTGTCCCAAAATATAGTTCCCATTTCCATATTTAGTTTCACATTTTTTTGTAATTTGTCTAGAAAAATCGTGTTCCATCATTAATTTGCTTCTTGAATTTTGCTTTTGCCTTTGTTTGTTCAACCAAAATGTTACAATTAATGCTCTTTCACTAATTATTGTTCATTCTCTCTCCTAAAATCATCTTTTCCCATACAACATTTATTTAAATAAACAAAAAATCTTTATTATCTCTCTTAGATTCTACTTGCATAAATTAGCGTGAAAAAAGGAAATGGAAACTATATTTTGAGACGGAGGGAGTAATATAAAAAGATTAAAAGTTAGTGAATTGTGGTTAAGATTAATGTGCTATGAACGATAGGTCACAAGTTCGAATCTCTCCTCCCATTCTTTGTACTGTATACATATTAATATTGTAGCTCAAGTATGAATTAGGAGAGTATTAGAATCTAACTAGGTTCGAGTAATTACAACTTAAAATGATATACATCATCAATCTTTTCTTTGGAAAAAACTTCATCTACCACTCTACCCAGTGGGTTAATCTTCTTAGAAATAGAATTAATTAATAAGTAGAGTCGAACTCAGTAAAAATGATTATTTTTTACTCCCTCCGTCCCATAATATAAGTCCTGATTCTGTTTTTACGCGGGAATTAAGGTTAAATAGAATCTTGTTTTATTTGAATAAAAAAATTATTTTTATTGAGAAACACTTGATGTTGTTTTTTTTTCTTTTTAACAAAAAATAAAAGCTGTCATTTAATGTTGCATAGTTTAATGTGTAGAGGAGTTCAATGGGGTAAAAAATTCCATTTTGTCATTAATAATGATGCATTGAAAGCTGAAATTATGATGACATTTTGGGAATTAAACTATTTTCATGAGGGTATTTTGGAAATAATTATTGATTGAAAATAGAAATAAGACTTATATTTTGGGACACCTTATAAGAAAATAGGACTTATATTATGGGACGGAGGGAGTAATTGTCTATATATAATGAATAATCTACCCAATAAATATATATATCAATCTATCTTTATTTTCCCTAGTTAAGAAAAGTCAAGAGTAGTAACTAGTAAATGGTCCCTTGCTCTCTTTGAGGGAGGTTCAGTAGTGGAAGAAAAACATTTATTTGAGCTTGTTGTTCTTTCCCTATTATTGTAGGGTAACATTTTATTGGATAGTTCCATTCCGTCATCTCAAAAGAACTTTGTTAGTTTGTTTCATGCATTTTTAATATCTACAGCCTATGGTTCATGACTCTTCGCTGAAACATTTGCCAATTTAATTGACCATACTTTTAAGAAGTCTTTGGAGTTATTATTCGATTGTATTATGTTTTCCCTAAATAAGCCACTGAGATCTTATTATACGTATCGTACAAATGTTAAGTATCACTATAAAACTCCATTTAGTCTTAATTACTATTTATTAATGTCATATTTCAACGCAATATAATTAGCACTACCTCTTACATATTTGAAAATAACATAAACTATAAATATTGTATGAAGGGAGTGAACCCTAAATCTAAATCACATGATGAAACAAACCGGAAAAAGGAAAGTGCTTAGACGAAAACCTACCCCATGAGTCCATGACACATCATATAAGAGATGGAAAAAGAACGAATGAAAAATGTGTATCTATTAGAGAATACAATTAGACTTTTCAAAACATACAATTAGGTTTTTAATAATAATCATATGACAACAAGAAAGCACATCAGTGTCTCTCACAAGAGTACAACGACTAACATTAATAATGGACCAAAAGCTAATCAACTTGCAAGTTGGAGAAAAGCTTGCCTTAGTCCTACCATGATGGACCTTGCTCTTTTTTTTTTAAACACAAAATAGGGAATTATATTACCATATTAATTAGTTACATCAAAGTTTTTGTAGTGGTCCAAGCCCTGATATGCCCGTAAGCACAACATCCAGAATACATACATCCAAAATATAAAAAACCGAAAGTACTTCATCTAAAGTAACCCTAAGTCATAGGATTCATTAGAGCCGTCTCATAAAATTAAGGGTCCTGTGTTAAAATAAATTATAAAGATTAATTTTTTTTTGGTGAATAAAAGAGATAGAAGAGTTATAAATGGGGCTTTTTGAAGAATAGGAAAAGAAGAAGAAAAACACCAAATAGAAATTAATCACTTTATATTTATACTTCATCCAAAGTAACCCTAAGCCATAGGAATGCAAATATTATTATGTATTTGTTATGGCTGCCAAATTCTATTCAGCAAAAATTTAATTTATGAGTTTGATGTAGTATGGAGATAATCAAGTATGGTGTTTTGAATTATAATTTTGACGTTGATTGTTGTTGTGCTGTTGTTGGGGTGTGCTATTGTGGTGTTGTTGTAATGTTTAAGTTGTGTTAGTATTAGAGTCATATATAGCAGACAAGTAAGTTTGTTCCCTTGAGACCATGTAGTTTATGAACTAGGTAATATGATCATGTTCATTGAGTTTTGATATGATGACTTTTGTGCTCCTTGAATGGACTTGAACTGAATTGAGTTAAGTTAAGTTGTTTTCAGAATTAGTTCAAGCTCATTAACTAGGTAAAACCATTTAACTATTTAAAGTATAGTCAAGTGACTTATACTATATTACTATATTGTAGATTACTGGTTCGTAGAGAAACCTTTTTGACTTGAGATTGAGATTCATTAAATGTGATTGCTGATAAGGTAAGATTTCTTACTGTGCTTGTACAGATGAGTTCAAAAATTGTTTATATTGTTTTGGAGATATATTTTGAGACTGAGATAGTTTTATAACGTTATATATTGGAATTTAGATTTTGGTTCTTGATATTTACAGTGAAAGAGCTCAAATTGTTTATGAGATTTATATTTAAAAGGAGGAAACTCCTCATTGTGACCAAGTTTAATTAAATTGTGGGGTTGCCGGTAAGCGCTATTCCTCGAGTATGGAAGTATGTTGAGTTAACAGTGTCTCAACATTTATTTTAGTAGTTGGGAGTATATTGATCAATACTCTTGCCATTTGTCTTCCTTCTTGATACGTTATCAAGTTAGGGGTATATATGCATACTAGGGACTTTGGTGTTTACCTTATATAGTGAGCGTAGCTAGCTCATTAGATTTATATTACTTCCTACTCACAGATTCGAAAGGTTATATTTGAAAGTTTTACAGAATGGTTTAGAAAGAAAGTAAAGTGGATTTGAATTATTGAAGGTTGTCTATTATATTCAAGTTGAATGTTGTACAAGCTAGTGAAATGATTTTTGTGGAATACTATATACGTATTCCACCTGCACATTGGATAGCTCAAAGTTGTTATTGGTATGAAATCTTGCTCAGCCTTTTGGCTGATATTACATGTCTTCAATGTGCAGGGCTTGATGGTGACTATTTTATATTGGGGTGAGAGCGTTGACTTCACCTAGATGTAGATTTATTAAAGTTAAGTCTTCTGCTATAATAGTTTAGAATTATGGGTTGTTATAAGAGTGCATTAATTAATTACATTCTCTTTTAGTTTTAATAGTTAATAATGAATTTATGTATTAGTAGTAATGTCTTTCGCCTTGCTGTTACTAAATGGTTAATGATCGTGGCATAACAGCTCTTGAATTGCCCATGTTTTATACTCTGTTATATTTTCTAAAGAAAAGGGAAATTCAGGGTTGTTACACAAACAGACCCTTAAATAATAAAAGTTTAATAAGTTTAGGTAGATTAAGTTTGCCATATATGCTTTCAAATGAAAAGATTAGCGTATTTTTTTACTAATTACTCTCTCCGTCTCATAATATAGTGCGTGCATTCCATTTTGGGTGCCACAAAATATTGTTCTTGTTTATACTCCTTCCGTTTCAATTTATAAGGCATGTAAACCACTTTTACGCATATTAAGAATTTAGTTAGTTTTAGTTAGAATTGCATGGGTAATAAGAATTGACATTGAATATTATATTGATAGTAGAAAATAACTTATAATCTTATCTTGATAGTATAAAGTTACATTTAATTTTACATTGGTAGTGATGTAAAATACCTTATATTTTGAAATAAAATTTTTTTAATTAAAAATGTCTTATAATCTGAACAGAGGGAGTAGCTTTTAATTCTACAATTTCCCTTAAATTGCCTAAAAATCATGCAACCATCATTTATTTGCTACTTGAAAAAAGTTTTTTCCTTTGTTTATTAAAGAAGAGGGTCGAATTAGTCATATATTTAAGCTCTTTTTTCCATTATTCATCATTCTTTCTCTCCCAAAATCAGTTTTTTTCCCCCACAATATTAATTGTATATCATTCATATTCACTTACTTTAATTCTCGTTAAAAATGAGATATAAGTACTATATTACGGGATGGAGAGTAATTACTAGCCATTAATTCTGCCATGGCTGTAAGATATGTTGTACGTTTAAAAGAATTTTTTTACTTAAAAAAAAAAAAAGAAAATGTTAAATATAGTTCTAAATTTAAAAGAACGCCTAATCACTAGATCCGAGTTCAGTTTACTCTACATAGACCCGAAAGCTTACAAAGAAATACTCGGTGACCGCATTTCTTATAGGCTTATTTAAAAACCAGGCACGCTTCATAAATCTCATGTTTAGAGTTTAGACAGGCCCAAAATACAATACATGCTCCCGTAGTCACGTCCAGCACCTTCTCGATCAGCTTCATATACTGGCCCAGCTTGGGCTGATATAACTCAAAGTCTCAAAGTCAAATTAATCAATATATAAAGGCTCTGTTTGGAGAAGCATTTTCGTTAACTTAATAATAACATGCTTACATATTATAGGTGCTAAGATCATTTGTAGTGAGTGTTTCGAGAGTACTTAAAATAAATTCAGGTGGTTAAATGACTTAAATGATTATACCTTTTCAAAATCAGATGATTGAAGTTTTGAAAAATCTTTTTAAAATTTTGATATCAATTAATTTTGCCAAAATAATTTATCAACTTAAACAAATAATTTTTTCAAAAATTCAGCTAAGAAGCTATCTTATTAGTTCCAGCATATTTTTTTTAATTAACTAACCAGCATATTTTCTTCCCCAAACTATGTCAGAATGATAGACTTCCCCAACAATAGCTGCGTCATCCAGCAAATACAAGGGGGTTGCGCTGTATTGCTCGATCTGGTTCATTGTAGTTTATTCGAAAACGAATTTGATTTGATCTTGTCTGATTATGTCTTGTTTTTCTTTAATACTTATTGTAGATATCGTTTGACCATCAATTAATGAAATTTCTCTTTAAAAAAAAGTAAAAAAAAATAACCAGTTTCAATTTATTATCAACTAATATTGCCAACAAAGCCAGATCATATAGGCAATTACTTACCTCCTGATTACCACATACAAAGACCGAAATTGGAATCAGGATAGATAATGTATCGGCGATAATTGTAACCATTCTTTAAGTCGTTATTATTTGCGTGTTCGGGCATATTTTAATGGAATTTTAACTATCGATATCTCTATTTAAATATAGGTAAATATTATAAAAAGTTGATGTAGAAATATAATTAATAAGATGAATCCAAAAAAAGTAATATAACTATTTTTTCTTAAATATTAGCGAGAATTTAAATTAAAACTTTAGATGAATTATCTAGATGCTCCCCCTCCCCTCTCTCACAAACCCTAATTTTCAATTTAGGGGCTACCACCATCATTTTGGGCGATGGTAAGCCCCTTTTTCTCCTTTTGTTACTAGTTTTTTTAAGGTTATTGTTTATAATAAATTTCAGTCTCTCTCTAATGGAGAGTTTTCCTACCCATATATTGGGTTATATCTTTCTCCATGTGAGAGTTTGGAGACTTTGTTTTTTGGATTTTTGCGTAATTCAAGATGTTGATTTGTTGATCGAAATTTGTGCGGAGTTGCAACAGATTTCAAGACTTCATCTACAATCACTTGAATTAAATCCAGTTCTACTTCAAAACTACAAAAGATCGACAGACCCCCTTGCAGAAGGCTGCATCAGACATCGATGTGAAAGACGAGGGTTTTCAGAATTGTTAGATCTACTCAACGATCGTGGTTTTGTCATATTAGAATTGTATTTATTTTATTTTGATATGTATTTGTTTAGTTTCTACTTCTATTGTAGATGTCGTATGACTTTGAATCAATGAATTAATGTTAGTTTCAAAAAAAAAAAAAAAAAACTAAATGCTCCCTGTAGGAATATGCTGAGTAAATCAAGGAACCTGTTGGATTGTAATCTGGAATTTTTTCGGTTTGGTCCGGTCTAGATTGGAATTTTCCATTCCGGTCCGATTTTGGACCTGTTGGAGCATAATATTTATTTTTTAAAAAAATTATTTGATTTAAAAATATTCATAAATTAGATACATTAACTTTTAATAATTTTAGTAACAATAATCATAAAGATAATAAATAATTGGTTTTTAACTCTATAACATTCTATCTTTTAAAGTTTTTTTAATATATAATTTTTTTTTTACTTAAAAAAGCAGAAATTCCGATCCATTGGTCCGGACTTGAATTTTTCAGATTTGGACCGGAACGGACTGTAAACCCAAAATCGCGATTTCTGAGGATTGAAGACCAGACCGGAATTTGTGATCCGATCCGATCCGATCCAAATTCTGATCAGGTCGAATCCAAATTCCGATTCGACCTTGATCTTTGCACAACCCTAGAAGAAATCGAGGGACTAAGGTAGTCTAACAGGAGTATTTGATCAAGTCTTTTTAATGGGATACCGGATATGTATACCTTTCAAAAATATATTCTCAAAATTGGGAAACCGGCCAATTCATTTTCAGTGAGAATCCTTCAATAGATTACAGCTAAGTTTTTCAACAAGTTAAATACTATACATTTGAACATCGTATTCTTAGGGACCAATGCAATAACACGTGCTGCGATCTTGAATTTTTGATGATATTCTTTCACCCCCCAGGAAAAGTTTATCGTAACAAGTTACAATAATGACCAAGTTATGAAGCTTTATTTTTTATACATTCGTTGACCGAGATGAAGAACTTGAGGTTTATCATCTGATGTTAGTTTGATTAATCATAATTTTCCTCCTGCTCCTCCATTATTCAATATTGTTTTCTCATCTGTGTAGAGGTTAATTATTGTATACACGTAGGTTAAGAAGAAAAGACGACTACATTTAGCTATTTATACACCTTATTACCTCAACATTATTACTGTTGTATTAGTCCCTCCGTCTCATTTTAATCTTTATTTCTTCCAATTAAGGAGATCACAAAAGTTTACTATGAGGCAAATATGAACAAAGATAATAAGTACTGAGTTTATCTTCCCTCATTTTAACCCAAGTTAAATAGGAGTAATGGTAAGTTCAAATATGAACCAACATGTTATGATATATGACATTTTTTTGTACATCCCAAACTTGGGGTTACATTGCACTTGGAAGAAGAGGTAGAAAAAGCTAATTAAGGAATAATATAGTGATAATCTTATTATTAGTTCACGTATTAAATAGAAAGAGATAGATAATTAGATATAATTTATACAAATATATATATTAAAAGGTGTACTTGTCAAAATCTGTATGCTACATGGAAACCTCCCTCTTGCACTAGAATTTTACAAGTCGTCATGCTTTTTGGAAAAAATTATGACGATGTCTTGATCAGAACCTCTGATCTATTAGTAAGAATTACTATACATTTACCATATGAACTAATATTTTTTTATTGATTGTTATGTCCACGCACAAACAATCCTTATATGTCCTGTAAAGAATTTTTGGAAAGTGTCGGTCGTATCTTTTCTTCGGCCATGAAGTTGGAGTATTACATAGGGTGTTTTACTCAATATACCATCAAAAATTATAATAAATTAAATATATTTTATAACATTTGATTCCATGACTTCAAGCTTATATACTAAAGTCTTAACTACTAAATCAGGTGATATTTGGTGTAATCATTCTAAAGTAAAAAGAAATTCTAAAGTAAAATTTTAATTTAGTTTCTAAAATGTGTATATGTGACAATTAATTTTGGGTAAATTGAGAAAATAAGTAGTACATTGCACTATTCTCATTATTATTTATAAGTGATGTGCACTTCATTATTCATGCATATGTGAAATATTAAATATGTCCTTAAATGCAAAATTTAATTTTTTAGTCCACTTACTAATTAAAACGCCATATGTTGCATTCAAAAAAACAAAAAAAAAAGTATATTATTGTAAATGTAAAGTAGTGTAAGTGCGTAAATTATTGTCCTATCAAATATTCAAATTAAATGATATGCACTCCTGTCAAACTAATTAGTGCCCTTATTAGCCGAAATAATCCATTATATTAGCATAATCCTTATGAAAAAAATTCATGTCATCTCCTTCTGGCTTTTTCTTTTCATCTTACAAAAATAAAATAGGATCATTATTCTTTTAGTTTATTTAGTAAACACTTAATAATGCATAACGAAAAATAAGTTCAAATAAATTTCGATGAGGGTCGATAAGATTTAATTCATATAAAAGCCTATAAGTTTTGATAATTGAGCATATAATTTCCAAATGAAGGTTAACAGGAGCCAAAGGATATTTAGAGTTAATTAAATGTTTTAAATGGTTGTACTAATTCAATTCCAAGTTAATTATTGGTTTATTGACCATTCTTTAAGGGGTTAGCGGACGGACACTTACTATAAATACCGGTTGGCCACATTGTATTTACATGAGCAAATCACCAAACATACAAAACTACAAAAGCATTGAGCAAATAATTAAGCATGGCTAAACCTCGTTCCTTCCTTAACCTTCTTGCAGTCCTTCTAATCTGCTTAGTCGTCGCCAATCAAGGTGAGCATTTTAATCAATTCTGGCCTGTTGGTTACTTCTAATTTTCTATTTTCTTATTGTTTGCCCTTCAATTTACACTCTACAAATTTCTTCATCATGCATGAAGTGTACATTCATGCACAAGGAGGCTATAATGTGGATGTAAAACTTAATGGAGTGGTACTCATGATATATGATTGAGTCCCGCTCCACTGTAAAACAGTAAAACAATAAAACTTAATGGGTTTTTCTAACTTATTATGCACCTAATGCATAAGTTTACCTATTTGTTTTTGATTCTTTACTCTGAAGTAAAACTATCGAAATAAACATATACTTCATTCTTTCTTTACTAATTGCAACGTTTTTATGATTTGAAAGTTTCACATTTGCAAGATGAAACCTGAGACCATTTTCCGGTGTTGACCCTTATCTTTTGGACGTTGACCCTAGCAATTTCGTCACCTAGCCACCACTACCAACACTGCCGCCAGCTAGCCCCCCATCACACCAGCCACCCCTCTCCCTATTTTCCTCACTCATCCTCTCGATCTCTCACTTCCTATGATTCCTACTTTCTTCTCTCGCACCTCCCCTCCTCATGTGTGTTGTCGCTTCAGACCCTAAGCCCATCCCTTCCTGAATACCTATCTCTTCCTTCTACTTTTTTTTTTTTTTAATCTCAACTTCGATCACTTGTTTTTGGAAATTTCAGCTTGAATCTCAAAGTTTTAAACCCAATAATCGAATTTTAAGATTTGACTCTCAAAGTATCAAACCCAAAAAAGCGATTTTTAAGTTCGAGATCTGCTCATTTGTGGTTTTTGGTTGAGCAAAAGAAATGAGATGATGTTGAGCAAAGGTATTCGAGGTATTTTATTTTGCAATTTTGCTATTGTTGAGATTTTCAATTTTAATCTGATTTGTGGTTTTTGTTCTTTGATTTTCGATGGTTTACGTTCTTCGATTTTTGGTAGTTTCCGCTATCATTTGGTGTGGTAGTGGGTAGTGGATTTCGTGGTGGTGGTTGGGGGGGGGGGTTCATGGTGTTATGGTCATGTGATGGTGGTAGGTTCAGATTTTCTGGATTGCCAAGGGTGGAACTATGGGGGGAGGGGGTTGCGGAGGGGGGTTTGGGTGGCGCAGCTGCTAGTGGGATGGGGTGGGCTCCAAGTGGTGAAGGTTGGTGCTGGGGTGAAGTGGGGGCTACATGGGTGGGTGGGGGCTCGCGGCAGGTGTTGGTAGTGGTGGCTAGGGTGTGATTATAAAGGAAGAAGGGAAATTGCTAGGGTCAACGCTGGAAAGATAAGGGTCAATACCGGAAAATGGTCTCAGGTTTCATCTTGTATAAATAATTAACTTATTAGTTTGTTTTTGCAAAAAATGTTTCGCAAAGTCTTATAAAAGACCGTCTCGCAAAGTCTTATAAAAGACCGTCTCGCAAAGTCTTATAAAAGACCGTCTCGCAAAGTCTGTTTTTCCTCCAATTCTTAGTCTCGGCCTTCATTTATGGTTGATAATTGTGATTCTGGCTATTAGTTACTATTTTCTGATAAATAGTTATGATATTTGGGTATTTAGTTATTATTGTTTTTTACACAAAAAAGGCACAAAACTCAGATTATCTCCTGCAATTTCACCACTTTGAATCTCTCCAATGGCGAAAATGTTGAAGAAATTTCAACACTTCTCAAACACAACAACTGGGAAATTTTAATGGGTTCTTCAAACATCACTAAATAGCTAAACCCATATATTATTCAATCTGTTCTGCATCATAATCAGTTTTTTGATCCAACTAAAACTTCTGGATTTCTTCAACTGGTCACATTCATCAATATTTGTTTTCTTACTCAATTTTGGTTCTTTGATATAGTGATCAATGTTTGTAAGAAAAAGGGTTTCTTGATTGAAGCTACTAATGTGTTTTTGTGTGTTAAAGATGGTGATTTTTGCCGTAGTTTGGTTTGTTCCAATTCTTTGTTGTCTGACTTATTGAAGAAAAGCATGATGTGTTTGTTTGGGAGGGTTTATGATAGAATTAGTGCATTAGTTTTTTTGAGAAATACATAATTATTTATGCGTGATATTGAAGTTATGGACAATAAAATGCATTATAATTTGATTTTTATGATATAACTAATATAGTTCAGCGCTTAACTAATATATTTCAGCGCTTAACTAATATACTTTAGCGTTTAACTAATTAATATACTCCAGCGGCTAACCAATATACTCCAGCGACTAACTAATATATTTCAACGCTTAACTAATTCATCCAGAATTAATTTAAAGCTAGCATGACTAATAGGTGCAAGCACTTAACTAATTCTACTGCTGGTTTGATACACGCACGTGATGTCAGCATGACATTAGCGGTCTCACGTTAACACTAACATGAGACCATCTCTCCAAAAACGGACTCAAAATGTTCTATAAGGTTTTTTTTCCAAAACGAACTCGTAAAAGGTCTTTTTTGGCAAATTTTCCTTGATTTTATTAGTTTTTCGTATTTTTCTTTCTAGTGTGAAATTGTTTTTAAAAATAACAATGTCAATGGAATTGGGGTAAGAGAATTTTGTTATCTTAATAATAGTGTTAGAGATCAAAAAGTTTGTCTATATAGTTATGTTAGAGCTGATCAAACCCAATTGCGTGGGCCGATTTTTAGTGTTGGAGGCCCGGCCCACATCTTGATCACCTCTAGTTAATTACATGTAATTATAAGACTTTATTATATTTTACTATGAAACATGAAATATTGTAATTGTAATGAATTGGTGGTTAAACTCTCAGATTTCATTTCAAATGTCATGTGTTGATTCCTAGTAGCTACACATTGTTAGAAATTTTAATGACATCATAAGCGTGTGTATTATAAGCTCGAGTAGAGTGTCACATGGCACCGTTTCTTTTATAGAAATATCTTTTAATATATATATTTGCATAGATTTAAAGTTTTCTCTCAGCTAAGGTCGGAGTTGGTAAATTCTAAATAATAATATCTAGTTCATAACAAGCATGGAGCTAGGTTTGAGCAAATGACCAATAATTATATATATGTTTTTGATGGTTCTCTTGAATACAGGTGAAGTAGAAGCACTATGCTCCAGGTACAGCTCGACTTTTTCAGGCATATGCCTTAGCAGCGACAATTGCTCTACGCATTGCATGAGTGAGGACAACACTAACATTTACGGGGATTGTCGCTGGGATGGTGGTAGAGCTTGCATGTGCTACTATGAGTGCTGATTGCTGAGCCCTTTGTGTTATATATGATACATAATACTCATGGAGTAATACTAATATACCTACGTGTGAAGTAATTGCTGCGTTATATAAGAGTGGTCAAAGTGTGAGATGTTGTGTGTGTGTGCACTCTATAATACTACGTGGTATATATAAAGTTATGTATGTATTCTGAATCCATCATATATATATATATGATGTTTTTTTTTTTGAAAGAATATATGATGTTATAAATAAAGGTACTTGTTAAGTTATTGAGTAAAGTATTCTCTAAGATTTTAAGATAAATATTTATTACTAAAATTTAGGAAGCAATAACTAACTTTACATGTATTTGATATATTAAAAAATATTTTAATTACCTTTTATTGCTCTTAGTCGCTGTTTAAAACCGAAAAAATATTACTCCACCAATAATGATGGGAAGATTGAGCTAAAAGGCATGAGCAACAATAACATTACAATCATATTTTTTTTGTATAGTTCTTTTTTTTTAGCTTCTGCAATGTATGTGTTAATTTTGGTTCATATATTGATATATATTCCCCATTTTTGAAGTATCTTTAATGGGATTTGATTTTAAAACTTCTTAATTATGAGATAAAAACCTTTATCACTAAATCAAACATTGCTTAAAAGCTAATACTCTCTTTGTATTTCTTTTTATCTTTCCTACTTTGACTTTGCACGTTTGTCAATGCACTTATTTTACATTAAATATATTTCATTACATATTAGTAAAAATTATAATGATTGAATATTAATATAAGTACTCATTGAGACGAATCAAACAAGACCCACCATGACTATATTTTTTCTTATATATTGAGAAAAATCTACAAGATTCTCTCTAATTGTGAATAGTATCAAAATTCTAAGTGAGAAATACAAAAAAATACAGAGGGGATATAAAACTAAAAGTGCGCACACATTGGTAATATTGAAAGAGTAAATTACAAGTCTATTGGTAGTTAGTATACAGTTGAGCTAATTAAGTCTTATATTGGCCGGCCACAGCAACAGTATGCATGGCTTCTCCACATAAGGTTAATTATTGTATTTTGAGGTTACTAATTAATATATTAAGGGGTTCCTGATTAACATAATAGGGGTTACTTATATTTGTTCGGGTTATTTATAAGGTTAATTACTGTATTTTGTGTTATGATATCTGAATATATTCTCATTTAACTGTAATATGTAGTTACTAGGATTCGAATACATAACCTTTGAAATGAAAGCTGAGAATTTAAATATTAATCAACTACAATATTAATGCTCAATATATCAAAATAAAACATAATAAAAGTCTTATAAAGTTAACTTTACTATCTTTTTGGGTCAATTATTTATCAACATTTAATGACCGTTTTTGTAACAACATTAAGTTATCGTTTTCCCTAATTTCTCTCTTAAGTGACCAATTTCCTTAATTTTCTCTCCTAGTCTGCTGCCATTAACCTCCATTTACTAATCGTTTTATCACACTTAATGAACCCATGATCTGATTTCGTTTGTTTGTTCAATTCCTATAAATACCAGTGTTCTAATATTGGTTTAACACACAAAAAATACATATATATTCCTCTTCTCTTCCATTTTCTCTTTTTTGGGCAATATTCTTGAACGTTCTCAATCTTCTTTTATGTCGACACCGGAAAGGTAGAAGCCGTGTATCCCTAGAGGTTGATTGTTGTGAGTCCATGTGTTAGCGGGGCAAATAATTTAACTTTAGAGCAGTGTTTTGTTCACACCACGATTGTCAGATAAGTTTATTTGATCTAGTTGTTACAAGTTTACGTTCCTATAAATCATGATACACCCAATACTTTTTTTTGCTCATTACTTATCTGAAACTTCTAAATGAGCAAAATTCGCACAATAAAAAGAGTTTCGAAAGAGCAAATGAGCAAAAAGCCTTAGTGTACCACAAATGCTCTCATTGGTATCTTGAGCATTAGTGAAGTTCCATTCTCTGATATCATGTGGTTTCACTAATTCTACTTTGATGCCTTTTCCAGTGCCGAAAAAATTCTAATTTTGGTGTATAGTGTGATTTAGTTTATGTAAAGGGATTTCCAATTGATATACTTTCTCCGTTTTTTATTAGATATTACACTTTTTAAATCACACTCCTAGGTAATTTTTGGAGAGGAGAGAGATAGAGAGAATGAAAAACAAAAGGGCCCCATGTGAACATGTGATAGGAGAGAGATAAAGAGAAATTATTACCCAAAATAAAAGTGTAACATCTAATTTCAAATTTCCTAAAATAGAAAGTGTAACATAAAAAAAAACGGAGGAAGTATATTAGAAGTGACCATGCATGTCGGGGTCGAACATGACCATGAATCCCTAAAAAAAAAGTTGTCAATTGGTCGGTTCGGGCCAAAATTTAGACTAATAGTCTTTTTCGACTTGTCCAAATCTCGCCCTAAAGTTCAAATAAAAAACTACCCAAGTCCTAGAAAAATCGGACCGGGCAAATTTGATCATGTCTAGTATGTATCGACCTAACAAGAATCTGACATGAATAGAAGTAGCTAATATGCACCAAACAATATTCCTATATATTATAAATTATGGTTTTTTAAGGGTATTATAATATGCTTATATATGCTTTTATTTATTGATTTAAGTTTATATATTTACTCCGATCCTATATATCTCCTTTTTATATTTAACTTTGATTAAAAGTATATATATTACATTTGAAATAACTACTCCTATAAGATTTGCAAAAGTATGATTGTGGTATGAGTGTGACAAGATATGAATCATATCAAAAGTAAGATTATGCTACTAATACATTCATTATTTTTCTGAATTTCTCGATATATGCATTATTATTACATATGATAAAAAAAGACATATTATATTATACATATTACTTTAATGTCAAGTACTAATTACGCCACATACGTATTGTTTATTTATTATTTTTGGGTTAATTAGCAATATAAATTTTGAAGCTAAGTAATAAATGATCCAATATGAATGTGTTGTAGAACGTAGAATTATTCAAACGTATAATAGTATTAAATACTCCCCAAAAAGAAATCTTTAGTCAAAGCTGAACTTTGAATTATAATTATTTTATTAACGAAGTGCTTATGAATGATGCTTTGTAGTAGTATATTACTCTAATGAATATGCATATGAGATTTCCCTATCATCAAAAGAGAGGATACCGCGCCATCAATCACGCATAAGATAATACGATGACTACTATCTTTTTAATTATAATGACTTGTTTAATTTTCATAATACTTTTAAATTAAAATTCGGCAATGATAATCCCAATATTAAAAAGAAAATTAGCCCAATAGTGACTAAGTTAATTTCTCTAGGTGACTTATTTAATCAATTTAGTGACTAGGTCTACTTTTATTAAAATTAGACCGTCTCTTTTAATAATTTTTGTTTTTATAAAAGTGATTTCGACATACAAATCGTATATGGCCAAGCTAGGATGGAAGTTAGCCCAGGGCCCTCCGAACCTAGCGCAAAGATGCATCACGTCCAAGTACCTCCATAACAACTGTATCACAAAATTTAAAAATGGGTCTGTCATCTGGAAAACGTAGGTGTGGGTTGGGATGTCTTAAGTAAACACAAGTATTGGACCTTGGGAAATGGTCGGAACATCGATTTCTGGCATGATGATTGGCTTCTGGGTCCAGGGGTCCCTGAGTGTTGAGGAAAGTGCCACGAATGTCGATAGCATAATCTCGCTAGACCAATGGGACCTTTCAACGCTATCAATTACCTTACCAAGCTACATCGTCAGTCGTATCCTCATTATCCCCCCCCCCCATTCAAAACTCTTCGGAGGATCTGCTTACCTCAAAATTTGCGAACCATAAAGGCTTTATGCTTAAGCTTGTTTATGACACGTTACTACCTCAGGCCCAGGATAGGGAAGATCTGTCTTGAATCTGGAATTGCCCAATAGAGCCCAAAATTAACTTTTTCATGTGGTTACTTTGGCGTGACCGTATCCCACACAAACACCTTCTTGCCATTAGGGGAATGATTCAGGACCAGTCTTGTCCTAGGTGTAAAGACCATGTTGAGCATGGTGCTCATATTATAAGGGACTGCACTAAAGGTTATGGAATTTGGGGAACTCCTGGAATGCCAGTATCTCAAAAGGCCGACTTTAAAGAATGGATCCATGATCATATGACCTCGAATGAGTCTTTTCGCGAACTTCCTTGGAAAAGTGTCTTCCCTTATGTATGTCATGAGATTTGGAAGGATAGAAATAACTGTGTGTTCCAGGGGCGGGACCCCCCTGCTATTACGGTTTTGTGCGCTCGGGCCACGGGGCTCGCTAGGGATTATTCCAATAACATAAGCAAAAATAGCACGGTCCAAGTAACCCATATGAATTTTGCCCATCCTCAGGACCACCTCATGATTCACGCTGATGCTTCCTTTGTTGGTTTGTTGGATATAGCTGGGCTTGGGGGGGTGATTCGGGATGGTCATGGCCAGCGGGTTGTGGGGTTTGGGAAAAGGACTTACACAAACAATTCTCTTGCAGCTGAACTTCTTGCGATCTTGGAGGCCCTGTACCTTGTGGAGGCCCGAAACCTCCATAAGGTCATTGTATATTCTGACTGCAAACTTGTTGTATAACTTCTTAAAACAGGTCATTGTGATTTATATGCCAATGTCATCAATACGTGCAGGTTGTGGCTTACGAAGCACCCGGAGACTCTGATTAGGTACTTCAGTCGCAAGTTTAATCAAGTGGCGGACATCATCGCCAAGGAGTATAGGGTCAGGAACGATGAATGTGTTGTAACTAGGACTTTTCCCATTCCCCCTAGTTATTGTTCAGAACAGTTATTATCGGATTAACTTTTAAGTTTATTGTTTAAGAAATGAAGGGCTTTGTTTACCAAAAAAAAAAAATTATTATTGGTCGTTTTATAAGAACAGGTCACATAATAATCAATCCCAACGATGATACATGGTGTAATATTACTCGTTCTATGTTTTATTTATTTAAAAGCTCACATGATTGTTTAATACTACCATGATTGTTAAGTTAACTAAGTACAAGTCAATAATTATCTCTCTTCTACGAAAGTTGACGAAGATGAAATCTGTTCACATGGTAATCCTTTGTTTTTGCCAGTAAAATAGAGAATAAAATACAATATACATACTCTATTCTTTTATAACAATTTCTTCTGTTATATTGTTGCTTACTTGCTTAATCATGTACGTATAATTTTGTTGACCATCCATGGCATCAGTAGACTACAGTGGCTATAAATACCGGTTGCCCTCTTCGTCTTTTCAGCACCACTAAATAGCCTAATAGTTGCGGTAATTGTAGAATTTTTAGAGGAGAAAAAAGAGAAACTTGGAGAGAATTAAAAAGACTACATTTTTATATATTTTTCATACTTACATAATGAATAAACAGAACAACCTCTAAATAGGCATACAAAGCATTACTAATAACATGTCCACTATGTAGCCCACTACTTGCTATCCCACTAACTAGACCATTATCTAGACCACTACTTGTTAGCCCACTAACTAATTTTGGAGCATAATCCAACACACCCCCTTGCTTTAAAATTGGTTAAAAATAAATAAATTTATGAAGTACTCCCCTTCATATGTGATGCACTTCTCATCACCAAATATTTAAATTTATTGATGCACTTCTCATCAACACCGTATTTTAATTTGTTGATGCACATTATCACCAACCTTCACTCAATGGAGCACTTCTCTCCATAAACTCTATTTGACGTAGTCTTGCAAATTTGACCACATCCACTACTACAACTTTGGAAATCGTCTCTGCGTTGAGTACGACTTCCACACACTCGTAAAGATTACTCGATCTTCAACTCAAACAATTTTTTATGCCCTCTTTTTCACAGGATTAAAATCCATTTTCATGGGCTAAAAGGGAACCCGACAATACATCACACCCAACCATTACTTTCATGGTTAAACACAAAAAATTTCACTCAAACAAAAAAATTGCTCACAAACAATGAAATCAAGCTGCATTGCTTGTTTCTTTTTACTTAATTTTGTTTTTAATACTCTCTTTCTCTCTCTATCTCTCTCTCTCTTTTTCTTTTTTTTTTTTTTTTTTCCTTCATCTCTTTCCCTTTTGGGATCTAACCTGGAGCTCTGATACCATGTAGAATTTTTAGAGGAGAAAAAAGAGAAACTTGGAGAGAATTAAAAAGACTACATTTTTATATATTTTTCATACTTACATAATGAATAAACAGAACAACCTTTAAATAGGCATACAAAGCATTACTAATAACATGTCCACTATGTAGCCCACTACTTGCTATCCCACTAACTAGACCATTATCTAGACCACTACTTGTTAGCCCACTAACTAATTTTGGAGCATAACATACACACCTAAAATTAGCCCTAAAAAAAGAAGAAAACATGGCTAAACCTCGTTCCCTTCTCAACTTTCTTGCAATCCTTGTCATATTCTTAGTTGTTGCCAATCCTGGTGAGTCTTTACCATCTTTTTTTCAATTCAAGTTGCGAAACTTATAAGTGATGCGTACTAAATGACAGATTATTTCAGCTTCAACAGTTTTAATTTAAGATATAGAATTATAAAGTTTGTTTAGTATAGTCAAGCTGGAAAAATGAACAGAGTAAACCTTTATGTGAATAGAATAACACATTTTCTAGTAGGATTTTTTTCATACATGCAACATATATTGAGGATCTTGTTCGTAGGTTATCTCCTTCCGCAGTTTGTATACGGCTAGCTTTATCCATTTTCGAGGGGGATGAATACAAAATTATACATATATAGCAATACAAGTACACTTTTACTTTGAGGTCTTGAGGTTGGGGTTCAATTTCCATTGGTATTTTGCGGGTAAGGATTTTCCTTATTCCCTACTCTCAAAGTGTCTAGCCTGCTAAGACGGTCAAATTGACCTGTACGCAGTTTCGATCCGGTAGACAATTCATCTTACCAAAAAAACATATACGTTGTAAACTAATTAACATAATAATAAGAGCTACAAGAACATTTTTCAAGCTCCTATATATTAGATTATTAGGTACGACACATACATGATACATCACACACATGAGACTGATGAAAGCATGTTGTAGACTAACATAATAACAATAAGAGCAACTAGTCTCTTGGCGGATGACTTGAACAAATACTTTTGAACAAACTACTTAATTAGATTATTTCCATATTTTTTCAATCAAACATTAACTTATCATCATCCAACTTAGTTATCAACTTACCATAAATATCTTCCTAGTTTCATAGATTATATATTCTTTCTTTTCTATCATCTTAATTTTTTTTTTAATGATTACTATGTTTCTATTAAGTGTTTTTCCATGCATGAATCCAGAAATATTGACAGTGGAGAGTAAACAATGCAAGAGGGCAAGCACATCTTTCTCCGGGGTATGTATTAGCGATGACAATTGCTCTACCCACTGCAGGAGTGAGAACAAGAAAAACGAATATGGTGCTTGTCGTTTGAGCTGGAGGGGAAGTGCTTGCAAGTGCTACTACGAATGCAAGAAGTAACCATTATTCAATAACATGCGCATGACCTCTTCCTAAATTTTATTCTGATTCATCATATCCATAAGAATATGTTAATATGTGTGTGAGATAATTAAGGAAGTGGACTCTTTTACTACATTTTCATGTATTTGTGAAAGAAATAAGGTATTAGTTACCTAGTACGCATATCATAATGCCTGTCATGACGTGAATAAAATGCCATGCTCAATGATGAGTTCCTTGGGCCAAGACGAGGAATGCATGTAAACTGGTCATGGTGTAACTTGTAAGCATGTACTAATAGTCTAATACTACTGTTTTGTAATTTGTATTTGGATATCTATTTACTCTGTGTTATAAGAGTACACCAAAGTTTAATATATTATTATTAATGACCGCGAAGAAGTTGTAGTTACTGTAATTATTCTAAATCTCAATCGTACCTATTCAAATTTTAAGCAACTTTTTTCATTTATATGTTTGCCCATTATCCAATTTTCAAGGAATTCAAAAAAATAGCTCATAAGTGGATGAATTTTTAAGAAATTGAAGGATTAGTTCATCATTTTAGTGACTAAATAAACTGCCAAATTGCTTTTTTAAGTTGTAACAAAAAAGTAGCTTATAGTTTATGATTGTTAGGAATGATTTGAGGAAAAAAGAACGAATAACAGTGGGAAAAACATAAGCTTTGTTTTTTTTTTTTTGAAAAATAAAATAGTAACAATAGTGAAAAAACCGTAAAATAAAAAAAAAGGCATTAAAATAAAGAGAAAAGAAATTTTGAAATACAAAAATAGAGGTAAACTTAAAAGAAAAGCACTAAATATGATGAGAGAAGAAACTTTGATAAACAAAAAAAAACCACAAACCATAAAACTATATATAACTACTTACCCAAAAAAAAAAATATTACGACGAAAAATGTAAGTATCAAGAAATCATAACTCATAATAACATATACGTTAGAGTTTAGACCCATTGATAGAGGAAAATAATGAGCTTTGAGAAATAAGAATATATTTACTTGACTTTGATGCAACAATGTCTGGAAGAAACTAGTAAGCAGCACTAAATTATCATCATCAAGATTTAACAAGACGAGAAAAAGAATGTTAGTTTGAAAGCTTATATATTCGAAAAAGACTGCATTTAAATTTGATTTGTCCTACTTTAGCTCAATGTGACACAAAATTAGCAACAATTTAGCTAAAATTCAAACAAATATGGACGATTTTTGGTATTTTAGCTCAAAGAAAAAGTAGTAGAAAAAGAAAAAAAATAGAAAGAGAAGTAGGCTTAGGTTTCAAATATGATTATTATACAACAACAAGCTAGTGAGAGAAATGGAGGTTGGTGGGAGAGATGAAAATGGCAGTGCGAAGAAGGAGAGGGAAACGGGAGGGGTAGATGAGAGGGGGCATAAGAGAAAGAAATGATGGTTAGTTGGCAGAGGAGAGAAAATATAAATTGAGGGGAAAATGTGATGGTCTTGTTAGCATAATAAATATGTTCAAGCGCTTAACTAATTGTTATTCGCAGTGAAGATACGCGATTTGATGCATGCACGTAATGTTAGCATGGCATCATCTGGTCTCAAGTTAATACCAACGTGAGACCTTATTTTCCAAGAATTTGTGTTAAGAGAAAAGGTAATTGGGGATTAATTTTGTAATTTTTAGAAGTATAGGGGAGAATTGCAACATTTGAAAGTCAACGGGGTTGATTTCATAATCAGATACAATTAAAGGTACAATTTTGGGAATTTATTTTTGTTGTGAAATAGGGCTAATTTCGGACACAACCTAAGTACACTGTTACGACTTACAAGTTACGAGTACAAATGTATAATGCCTCTATTTGGCAATACTAGATGAATATAAAGTAAAACTGATAAGTTAACTAAAACTAATAAGATAAAGATGAAACTGATGATAAAGTAACTGATTACTTTAACTGTTTGGTAAAATTAGTTGTTTGAATAGATAAATTGTTTTGACAAAATTAGTTATCAAAATTTTAAAAAAGATTTTTGAAATTTCACTCACCTAATTTTGAAAAGGTAAAAATTTTAAATTACCATATAAATCATTTCAATCACATGAAATTTTATATTAGATTTGCCTCAAACACTACAAATCATCTCGACGTCTAAAATATATTAGCACATTATCACCTAAGGTAACTAATATGCTTTGCCAAACATAACTAATAAGTCAATAACTACATCAATAAGTTCCTTTTTCTTTGGGAAAATCCTATTTGCTTCTACACCTTGCTTTGTTTTGAGCCCCTAGGAAAGGGCTCCCCATTGGCGGCGTTGTGTGGGCCATAATATCTCACATTCACCTGATGTTAAGTTGTTAAGAAACCCAATAAGGATGAATATTAAACCCTTTCAGTTTAGGTCCCCGAGGGGTTCGGGCTCAAAAACCTTTTATGGCCTTGGGCCAATTCCACTAGTACAAAACCAGGCCTTATTGTTGCCTATTGAACACAAGTTGTCATGGCATACATCAGTGATCATACATGTTTTCAGCAACTCCCAAATACTAGAGATCCTTTCATTTAGGAATTTTGGGTTTGTTTTATCTAAATTTATTTTATCTTGACTTATTTCATTTGAACTTATTTTTTGTTTGATATTGTCTTATTTGTGTGTTAAATCATCTCAAAATATTGTTTTATCATAACTTAGTTTGTCTGCACTAAGTCAAAAAATATTAAATTAAGTTGAAATGAACAAATCCTTAAAGTCTCATCTTGTGTTTTACTAATTTCATTTACCAATGGCGGATTGAAGAAAAATTTTATGCATTATGATTCAAAACTAATACTTCCTTCGTTTTAAAATGAGTGAAACACTTATCTCAAAAAGCACTCACATAAAAAAAAAGAAATGTTCCGTTTATTTTAGATCAGAGGAACTATGTCGAAGTAAATAAACTAATCATCTACGGCGAAAATGAGATTGTTTTGATTGTCTAGTATGGAAGAGTATTATACATGCTACCCTAAATATAACAATTAAATTTTAAGGTTCAAATTAATAAAATTTTCAATAAATCACATGTGACTAGGGGTGCTAATGAGCAAGAGTAGCTCCCAAACTGTTCGAGCTCGGCTCGATTAAACGTTTGAGTCTCCTAAAATATGACATTGGACTTGTTTTAGTTGTGGATTTCAATCTTTATTTTCAAGTATAATGATTTCGAGTTGAGCTGTAGCCTGTAAGTTTTAGACTCGAGCTCGAGTCGATCCCAATATTTCAAGCTCAACAAGTTTTGAGCTCGAACGAGCCGTATTAAATATACTTTCGAGTCGAGCCTAACCAAGTTCGGTCATGGTTTGACTCATTAACACCCTTACATGTGACTCAGGTAACACATATGAATTAATTTCCTCTATGCAGCTCATTACAAGCTAAGCATGTTTGAATTTGGTACGTACATTGCCGAACTCTTTGTCGATTATACAATGGCAATTACGAACACTGAGATGAAGGGAAGAGGGGAGGATGAGGAAAGAGAAACTGAATGGAGAGAACTAGAGGGTTTAGATTTAGAAGCAAGAGGGAAAAAGAGGAGAAAGGAAGGAAAAGCAAATCGAGAAAAAAATAAGGCAGACTCATTTCCATATGAACAGTAAGCTTCAACATTTTTAGACTCATATCACTATTCATATGGTTTTTTCACCAGATACCCCGAGTTTTCATCACAAAATTCACGAGGTACCTCCAACTTTTTAAAGTACACGGGGTACCCCTAAGTTTCATAATAATATACCCAAATACTTTTAATGACTAACGACGTTAACCGCAGTTAGTTTTCACTCTAATTAAATCTTAATTAGTCCTAATTAACCTAACTTCTAACCCTAACCCTAACCCTAAGGAAAAGCGGGGAACTTCTTGCTTTTAATAGATTTAAGATAAGATTATACTTCTATCTTCCAATGAAATGTCTGGGTGAAAAATAAAACATTGAATAAAATATTCTCTAAAAAATTAGCCAAAAAGTTGGGTTGATCAAGCCCACCAACCCAATAGGATACAATTAAAAGCGTCAATAATGTGATTGATTAACGATCTTTGTCCAAGGACTACAAGCCAAATGTCACCTCTTTATCTTATTACTTAGTCAATAATCAGCATATTTGCTAGCCTAAACAATGAGGAGCATATACTCTCAAAACTATAAACTATCGGGGTGTTTGTTTAGGGGGATTAGGGGGTGGAAATGGGATATTATATCCCTATGGCTAGATATCCCATGTTTGTTTGAGGGGATATCTAAATTTCCATGTGAAGGGGAATGGGATTAAAACCCCTCTTATCCCACCAAAATAAGACATGGGGGTGGGCAGGTATTAGGGAGGGGATTATTTTTGGTTATGTTAAAAGACAAATTTACCCTTCATTAAAATATACTGCACTAATATTGCTTGCTCTTCTTTTGCTATCCTTCATTAAAATGGGTAAATTTGTAATTTAGCAATATATTCCCTACTTAATCCCACTAACATACCAAACAAGGGATTGGGATATATTTAATAAATTCCCACCTTCTAACTCCCATTCCCAATCCCATCCTCTAATCCCCAAACTCCCATTCCCTCATACCAAACGCCCCGTATAAACTATAAACTATAGATTATCTAAAAACGTTCCTAGTATTATACTAGTAATTTATATGATAGCCTAATTTCTGGTTTGTGTTTTGGGCCCAATAATAACAATATCTGTTAGTAGATACAAATACATCAGAAGGGAATCATCAGTTTGTATGATTTATGAATCTCGTAAAAAAGTATGACCTAATACACTGTATGTTACTCAAACTCTCAAAGATTCTATCCTTTTTAAATTATTTTGTTTATCCAGTTGAGTTGAGATATCGTTCTCATTGCATTATTAGTTCGAGCATCTAAATTGATTGTTACTGACAACAGCCAACAAGCACATGAATGTCTTGACTCTTGAATAATAAAAAATATTACTCCTTATTCTGTTTCTCTTCTTATTTTTCTTGCAACTTGCACAATGTGATCGGATTAACGCTATCCTATTCCTTGACAAGATTATAAGGAACCCAAGATATTAGGGGAAGTTTAGATATAATTGCTATTTCATTCCATGTGTTAGCATTAAATTAAACAATGACTTAGAAGTCACCAAAATGGGATGATTAATGCTACTAAAGCTTTTGGTTAAGCCTCCCCCTAATATTTGTTTTAATTTTTAAATACAGCAACACATTTATCTCTACGGTGCATGTTAATTATCCTTCGAGTGTTATTATCCAATATTCTCGTGTTGAAGGGCTCCCTATAGTATATACTTCTAATAAGATAAACGTATATCAACATATTAAACACTTCTTGTGATTTATGTAGAACAAAACTCAGAGAGAAATCAAGCTAAGAATACAGAGATTTTAATCATCATTAATTTCTTGAGCTCAGATTCTAGACCTAATTCATTCATGAAGAGAGAATTTTTACAGAGAGAAAGTTCTTACAGAGCAAAGAAAAGAATGAGAATGACTAACTAATGACTAAGCTGTAAGAGCAACATTATTTATACTAGTCTTATTACAATTACAATAACAATAACAAATTAAACTGATAGAGTTGGTTAGCTGGAAGATTAACTAACTGTCAGAGTTAGTTACATAACTAACAATATATATAGGATTTGATCACATCAGCTTGTGAATCAGATTCCATTCGAGTAGTAATCTCATCACCCCCTGTTGGGTATATTGTCATATGGGGCTCAAGATGGTGTATGGATGTGGAGATGAGGTTGTGTAGAAGAAAAAAGGCTTAAAGAGGTTGTACGGGGACTTCGCTCGATCGGGTTGGGCAGTGCCCCCCGATCAGGCCCGAGACAAGCAGTGCAGCAGGTCAGTTTGTGAATTGAGTCATGTGATGCATCTACATTCCACTTCAACAATGAATAAAGGGAAGGGGGGCTCCAGATACTGTTGGGTCAGTCCGCGAAACTCTATCCTGCTCGCATTTCCTTTTCTTAAGGGAGTCGCAGAAATGTCTCCAGACAACTTGAGGTTTAGCCTTAGATTGAGCATTTGAGAGCCATTTCAGACAAAGAGGATTACGGACAAAAATCATCTGAGGAGTATGGGAACAAAAATCCCTACCCTTTAATCTACCAACTTAGTCTAAGTAAGATAAGATCATGCAATTGGGAAGGAGGGCAAGAAGAATCATTGAAAATCCTTGTGTTGTGCTCCTTCCATATACTCCAAATTATATGAAGAAAGAGGTCGATCATCTGGATCTTTTTTGAAGAATGGTGACGCTCCACGATAGTACCATTAAAAGAAGGCATTCGTCAATGAAGAGGCATGATCCATTTTAGATTCCATAGTGAGAGCCACTAAGACCAAATCCGCCCATGAAAATTTGCAATGAAGGATTAAGTGATCGCTAAACTGAAGACAACAACAAAAAGAACAATGTGCTTCGGGTATTGGTATGATACCCAAGTTTGATAATTTTTCTCGTGAATTAATCTTGCCTAAGAGAGGAAACCATACAAAGCTTTCAATTCGGTGTGGAAATAAACTTTTCCATATTTTCATGAAGTTGCGAATAGAGGGTGAGGTTTTGTCGAGTTCTCTAGTAAAAGACTTCACCGAGAATTGCCCAGATTTATCCAGGGTCCAAACAAATCTGTCACTGCTACATGAGTCAAGCAATGCTTGTTTAAGGAGGGAAATGAGTTGCTCAAGTTCACATTGATCTCTGCTTCTTAAATCCCGCCTCCAAGCAGGGCTCCAAACCCAAGTTAAGCCATCCCAGAAGCCCATAGATGAGACTATTGCATTTGGCCTGATTGAAAAAAGGAATAGTCGGGGAAAGGACAGTGTTGATAGTGAGTCTCTCACCCAAGTGTCGTGCCAAAAGAGAGATGATGAACCATCTCCCACCCACTTTTGAATACATGATTTGGACATATGTTTTACAGTAGGATCAAGCAAGATAGATGAGCAGATATTTTTCCAAGGTCCCCCATTCAAAGGGATCGAGAAGTCAGTCTACGAGAAAGGAGAGAAGTACCCATATTTGTCATGAATGATGTCACGCCAAAGGGGTTGTGGCTCTGGAAAAAGCCTCCACTACCACTTGAAAAGAAGTGAGATGTTACGATGTAATAGATTCACTACACCAAGACCTCCTAGATATTTGGAAGTTAAATTAAGATCCAAGACACCAAAGGAAATAACCTCTTTTCATAGTCACCACTCCAAAAATAAATTGACGTTGGATTTTGCAAATTTGTTCAACAATTCCCTTTGAAATGGGGAACAAAGACATAGAATAAAGGGGAAGGCTTGCCAAACAAGCCTTCATGAGTGATATACATCCCCCTATAAACAACATCTTACCTTTTCAAGTGGCCAATTTTTTCTTCATGCATTCAAGTATCGACTCCCATGCGATCAATCTAGATGTATTACCTCTAATAGGCAAACCAAGGTACATAAAAGGGAAATTGCCTATTATGCATTCCAAAGAATCCGCTGCAAATTTTAACCATGAAGGTTCCAAGTTCAAACCAAGAATTGAACTCTTGAAGAAATTAACTTGCAAACCCAAAGCGAGATTAAATAGGATCAAAGCCTCTTTTGTATTCATGAGGTAGTCAATATTTTGAGGGTAAAAAATGACGGTATCATTCGCATATTGGAGGTGGGTGAGTTTCAAGCCACCCTTTGACACTGCAACACCCTCCCATGATTGTAATGATGTTGCACGTTGTATCAAAAGTTTGAGAGGTTCAACTGCAAGATCAAAGAGGAAAGGGGAGAGAGGGTTCCCTTATCGAAGCCCCTCTTTGGAGCTTAAACTGAAATGTAGGGGAACCATTAATAAGCATTGATGTAGAAGCAGACACAACATAAATCCACTTTCTCCAAAGATTCGTGAATCCCATCTGAATAAGCATCCACTCCAAAACCTCCACGATATGCAATCAAAAGCTTTATGAAAGCCAAGTTTCAAGATTATCGCACTTTTCTTTGATCACCTGCATGATCTCCTGCAAGCTGCAAGAATCAATTAGTTCACCTGCAATAAAGGCTCCATCCAATATCTACCAGCCCTTTATGAAAGATGTTTGAAAGGGACCAATAAGATGTTCCATGACCATTTACAAGCGCCTAACTAGGAGTTTTGCCACGATTTTATACAGACAGCCCACCATAATGATAGGTCGAAATAACTATTCATTATTATGGAAGCGTAATTATCCAAAAGTCACAACTTGAGGGCAAAATGATGGGAGATTAGGGGTTTTAAAACGCCTAGTTCTGATTTATTCCACGTTATCCATAAACTGATAAACGTGCTAGTCATTACAAATTAATCATGCCTTTGCGCCCAAATTAATTATCCAATTGTTCAGTAAATGTAAATCAGTACTACTGCTTGCGCTAGTGCCTAGTGGAGTAGAAATTATCAACTTGTTGCCTGCTGGAGCAATCTTGATTGGAAGAAAATTGACTTAAATGCCTTTCAAAGAAATAATTACTGCAGATATCTGCAGCAACAATCAAATTTTTGGTCATGAATAAAGAGCTTCATTTCTTTTTGCCTTTTTCTTTATTTTTTGAAAGATGAAGTTTTGTTTTTTCTTATAGCTTTTTGTTTTTTTTTTAAGAAGAGGAAGTTGAAATTTGTAAAATGAAAGAGTTGCGTCTTCCTCTTGGAGTTATGACCTTTTCTTTTCCTTATCCCATACTTCGTCTCTATTGATTCTTTTTCCACATAAAGAAACTACTTGTTGAAAATGACAAATAATGTTAAATATACTACTCACTTACTACTACTAAAAAGATCCTAAGGAATATCATAGTAGTTCTTTTAAAGTCGATCATTAGAAGGTGTTTTTTTTATAAATAGTACACAATTTTTAATGAAAGGTAATAAATGAATATTAGGCTATCCTCCTTGCGAGGAAAATACCTAATGTGGCGGGTAGCTTAATGTTATTATTTCTTATCTTTCAAAAAAAAAATTATATTACCAAATATGGATGTGTGAGTGATAAAACACGGACCTTACCCATGTGATTGTGTTGCTCATGCCAACAAGAAGTCAAGAACTCACCCATTTAGATGCTCCTAAATCCACCGTATAATTTGCTTCGTACAACTTAGGTATAGATTTCTCTGTATGCCTCAATACACACCTTAAAGTATCAAGTAGTACTTGGTTTAGTAGTTTGTTTTGCATCTCACAATTTTGAGGTTGTGGGATCAAACCTCACTAGAGGCACTTTGGGAGTGGGGATTTCTCCTTGTCATTCCCCCTACTCCCAAGGGTCTTTTCTACAAATTCGGATCGGATTATCATGTGCGAGGTTTCAATCCGATTAGGACGTCTTTTTTTTACCTTACAATAAAAATAAAAAATACACACCTTAAAGTAAAAATGTAATGATTGAAATTACCCCAATTTAACTCTTGAAAGATCATATGTTATGTTTTTCATGATAGTGGTCTTTTAGCTTTTTATAAAGATCAATTAAGTGTTATTTTGGATAATCTACGTCCTACCTAGATTATCCACCATGACTTCAATGAAAAATGATTTTTGCTCCTTTGGTTTATTTTTCAAAAAAATGGAAAGTGATTCCTTAAGCTGTTCTGTATCATTATCTGTTCTCAATTTTCAGTTTTTTTAAAACCAAAAACCATAATATAAAAACCAAAAAAAAGTAGTGTTTAGTTTTTAGTTGCCAGTTTTCAAAATTAGCATGATTACTATCATTATGACCAAGTTTAAGTGTATGATACTATTTATATCATATGATTCTAAAATCATAAAAACCAAAAATTGGAAACTGACAGTGATATCGAACGGACCTTTAGTTTTTTTTTCTTTTTGTGTTTTTTTTTTATGCAAAATGAGAGATCAAGCTCAAAAATGATTCCTTAGTAATGGGAGCCTTATTACTCTAGAGTCTAGATCTTAAGAATACATATTAAAAACTACTACTTGTTTTTGTTTTCTTTCTTGAGATTATGTATGATTGTATATAACACATTCTTACCCTTTTTTTAATTAAAAAACCCTAATTTTAGATAAATTTTTATAAGTTACAATATAAGATCAATACGATTCAAAACGTTTTACTGAATTTAGATAATGAACTACTTTTTATTTTGGCGAAAAAGTTCACTGTTAAGTGTTAAGCTATCCAAAATGATACTTTAATAAGTATTTTGACCAAATGAAAAATAGTAAAAAAATGCAAGGATATTTTAACAAGAATAATACAAATTTTTACTCGTTCTCTCATAGTAATACAACCTTTTGATTATTTTTTTATAATACAAACTTTTGATCAAAATTCCTCCAGTAGGAAAATACCGATTGTTAACTTGTTGTAGGATATAACAAGCTGAGGTGGTTCAGGTGGGTGGGGGTTGGGGGAGGAGGGAGAAAGAAGAAAGGTCATTTTGTAATTTCTTTTGACTAGTTTTACCGATTACAAATCAACTTGACCTACTGGAGCAATTTTGATGTAAAGTTTGTATTATTAAAAAATAATAAAAATTTATATTATTGCGAGAGAACGAGCAAAAGTTTGTATTATTATAATTAAAAAATCCAAAATACAATACGAGTTACGAAGGTCATCCAAAAGTCATTTATAAAACATCTCTATAACCAAAAAAAAAAAAATCTTCAATGAGAAAGTATGAGATGGTCCTACATTGATTCCTTTCTTTTACTTTCTCATTTTGTTTGATGACAAATTATACTCCATCTAACATAGATTCATTACGGAAGAACGAGAATTTGTGGAATTGAAAGGTGACAAAAAGGCCAGATAAGAGGTGGGTAGATACGGGAAGAAACTTGGTTGTTCAGATTTGAGATGAGGGTGAAGTTATCTTTTGTTTGCACGTTTATGTGCATTTGTGGTCTTTTTAGGAACACATACATAGCAACCGATCCACAGAAGTCATGTGTTGGGGGCGTTGGCTGTGGATTAAATGAGTTACCTCATTGGATTTGATCTATACAGATACAGAGATACTACTCCATGTTACTATCTTATCTTTGAAACACATATAGTCAAATTATATTGCATCCACTTGGTCACTTGTTGGGTCACAATTATATGTCTTTACTTGCTTTCTACCCATGAAGGCATGAATTTATCTGATTTGTAAATGTCCCATGATCTAATTTAGGAAAAAAAAGGGATTTGGCAATGATATAGGCCTGGCAAATATTGTTGTACTGATGAAATATAGATTATTAGAATAAAGTGAGTTGGATATAAGCAAAAAAAATTGGAATAATGTACTAGAATAGCATAGTCTTGCAGATACTTGAACAATTATAATAAATAAACTATCTTTTATCTTTTCGATGTTGGTAGATTATTACACAAGCTCTTTTTCTATCCAATTCTATTTTTAAAAAAATTGTTCTTGGATTTCACTAACCAAGTTATCAAATTTTAACTGAAATCACATATATTAATATACATGTTGATAATGAGAGGAAAAAGGAACCGCCATGAAGATAAATAGGTTACATGCTTAGCACGTGATAGTCAACGTCTGAAAAATTGATCAATTTACAAGATCCTACCAAGCAATACTTCTTTGTAACAAATAGGTTATCATAAAGATAATTTCTAAAAAAAAAGTGTGTCTTATGAACTATTTTCTTTCAAAATTTTCTAACGCTAATAAAAGCAATTGTTGCATACTTTAACCACTAATATTAGTTTTTCTTCAAACTATCTTGTTTTTCTTGACACTTAGGATAATAATAAGAAGGCCCTTTTAAAAAAAATACTACATACCTTTGCAGATATTTACTCAATCAATCAATTACTGATTTGGGGTGTGTTCGCAACTCGCTTCACCTTCAAACAGTAAGTTTTAAGTTTAATAAGTCTTGATAATTTTTTGTAAGTTATAACACCTCGTAAACTACAGGCATGGAGTTTTGTTTTGAGTGATACAAGAAGATGAATAGGGATAAGGGATTGATAATATAATAAGGGGACGTTTGCTATGAGGTATTTAGGAAAGGGTAAGAGGATTATCAATGGGGTTGATTCCCTTTGTTGTTGTTTGTAACGTCAAATTATCATTTTCTTTACTCTCAAACTCCTCAACTTTAATTACCCACACCCAAAGGTATTTGAAACCACCAATACACCACTTGTACACTCACTGACCATCGCCACCTCGCCAACACCACTGCCATCCTCACCAACACCACTGCCATCCTCACCAACACCACTCCACCATTGCCACCTTCATCGACACCTATCCACCACCGTCACCAGCCACCAAATCACCGCCTTTCCACTCCCACGAAAACCCAATCCTTCCCCCACCCAAGGCTAACTTGGGTTGGGTTCCGATTGACCCATTTATTTCAACAGTTTAAGATTCTCTACCCAATGTTTAGTTAAATTGGCTAAGATTTTCAGCGTAACCCAACTTGATAGTAAATGGGTCGACCTCAAATCTACCAAGAGAGCATTTTCCAATTTATATTAATTGTGACATGATTTAGTAATTAATTAAGTACCTCACATTTTAAGAATTTTAAAGTACAAAAGAATTGTACTTAATAAGAAAGACAAATACAATTCAACTATTTTTATTGTTCAGTTAACTTGAAATTTTAGTTTTTTTGATGGAAAAACAAACGGGTTAGTAGGTCAAACCAACCCAAACCCGACTCTTCTGAATAAACAGGCTAGATAGGTTAACTTCAGCTTGAAAATGTCAAACTGATGCGACCCATTTAATCAAACGGGTTGTGTTGGATCGTCCTATTTGATTAAGTAAATTGAGAATTTTGCATTGACCCAAACCCAACCATTATTATTAGGTTGCGTCCGAGTTGGGTTGGTGAGTTGGGTCGATTTTTGCTAGCTCTACCCCCACCCACGGAAACCCCACTACGAAACTGAAATTAAATTTGAACTCGCTTCCATGAAACCTATTATACCCACCGAAACCAGACCCCCATTCCTGGAAACCAACCCAACCGCTAAGAAATCCCATCCATGGAAACTTTAGATCTAAAAAAGATAATAGTGTCGGCGGCAAAGGAAGAGAAGGGGGGCGGTGGCGGTGGGAGAGGGGGAGGTGGCGGATTGAATTGAAGAGGAAGTGTTGCGATGATGGTTGTAAGGGGTGGTGGCGAGATATATATTAGGATTCTCTTAGATATTTTGAAACGAACAACCTAGTAAATATAAGGGTTCAACTTTCTATTCTCTTTCTTCACATTTCTTAAACTATTTTCCTTTTCCCTTAACGAACCAAACGCACTCCTTAATGTTGTTTTTATTATGGGGAACAAGAATTATATATGGTATAAGGATAGGGATAAACATCCCTTTATCTGTAAATGGGGATGGTATAGGGGGGATGGTATAGGGGGGATAAGAAATTAAAGAATCAATAATACAATTTTACGGTTAATGAAAAGAAAGAGGAAAGCATTAATAAAGGTATTTTGGTTAATTTGCCACATACGACGATTTTATTTTGAACTCATATATATCAAACAAAGGAAAAGACTTCTTTTTATCTTATCTCATCTATCAATTTCCTTTCTTTGTTCCACCTTATTATTCTCGTAATTGTTACCCTCATGCCAAATGCCTCAACATACTTCAATAAATTCAGTTTAATTTCAATAAATATATTATATATATATTCAAGAAAAATAAAGGTGAAAAAATACCACCTTAACTTTTTATGACTTCATATAAATTTGAAAAAGTATACAATATTTTCAAATCAATCTACTTTGAAAAAAGTTTGCAATCCTTCCGCTACTCTCCCAAATTCTTTAGGGAGCGTTTGGTTCATATGATTCTGGTATGAGTTATGTGGTTAGAATGAGTAAAACTCATACCTAGTGTTCGTTTACCATATTAAAAGATTTAAACCAATACCTCAAACCTCTAAGGTATGGGGCTCAGAAACCCAAGAGAATAGGTGGGTATGACTCATACCAATACCTCAAGGTATCAAATAGAAGAGGAAAATTCATTCTCAAATAAAACCAAACACCTGGTATTAGATTTCAAATTCCAAACCTATACCACATTGGTTTCATTCCTGATTCCAAACTCATACTACTATATGTACCAAACATTCCCGTAATTTTTCCATTATTTCACAAAACATCATATAATAATTAAAAAAGTCGTCGCCTATTCAATTTTCGGAAGGAAATTAAATAAGGACTTTCCTTTTTTTTTTTCCCGCAAATTAACCTAGGTAACATAATAATTAACCTTCAAAAAAGAAAAGGTACTACCATAATAATCAAACATATTTTTCCAATGACACATTGCCTTGTCATCACAATATAATTCAATCTTTGCACCAAAAGACAAATACTACTACTAAATACTAATAATTTAATCTCCCAAAGCACAACCAAGATTCATAACTCATAAGTCTTCTCCCAAAAAAAAAAAAAAAAAACATAAAACCACCATACTTTAATTTAAATTTAATTAAACCCCATACTATATTTTATCTTTTATCACCTCACAATTGTCTACTTTTCATTAGTAGTTTTTTTTTTTTTTTTTTTTGGCAGCACTTTCATTAGTAGTTGTCCTCCCACACTCAACCAAACCTCCTCATTTTCTATATAAACTCTCCCCATTCCTTTCTTTTCCCTTCACAAAACTCACCCTTTCTTCTCCCACAAAAATGGCATCAATGGCTTCCTTCTCAAAACCCTCCCTAACTTTCTCTCTCCTCATACTTCTCTCTCTCCTAACCCTCTCTTTCGCCATTGACATGTCGATCATAAGCTACGATCAAGACCATCACACCAACATCGTCTCGTCTTCGCGGTCTGAAGACGAGGTGATGAACTTATACGAATCATGGCTAGTTAAGCACAGGAAAAACTACAACGCTTTAGGTGAAAAAGAGAAGAGATTTCAGATCTTTAAAGATAATTTGAAGTTCATCGATCAACATAATTCCGATGATCAACAGAGTTTTAAATTAGGGCTTAATAAGTTCGCTGATTTGACTAATGATGAGTTTCGATCGAAGTATTTTGGGAGGAAAAAGAAGGATTCATTGTTGAAGATGAAGGTTAAAAGTGATCGTTATTTGTTTAGGGAAGGCGATCAGTTGCCCAAGTCCGTTGATTGGAGAGAGAAAGGTGCTGTTTCACATATCAAGGATCAAGGCCAATGTGGTAATTTCACTTTCCTTTCTTCTACTTTATTAGGGTTAATTTAATTGAGTAACAAAATTTAATTAATAGTGTGAATTTAATTGAGTAACAAAATTTTACTCATTTCATTTGCTTTTTGCTAATATTCGATTCACGAATAACAAGATTCCACGCAATTATATTATTATCCATTGTGGTCAAGTTTACAAAGTTATCGACTTGTTTTTTTATTTGGAATCTTGTCGCTATTCAAAATTATAACAAAATCCGTCAATATTTAAGTTTTATGTAATGAACTTATCGAACGGAAAGGAGGGAGTAATATTTGTAATTTTGTGTGGTTTGATTTAGGGTTATTATTAGAGAAGTTTTGGAACTTGTTGTTTTGTGGTAGTTTGAAATTTCATCGAAAGAAGAGGGATTGGACTGTTATTTGTTTGTTTATGAGCAAGTGGCCATGTTCTGTTGGGTGGAATCTTGTGTGGGTTCACCTAATAAAAAGGTGAAGATGTGTTCGTTTACCTTTCATTGAATTAGATTTATGTAGATCATGTGGATCTTTCAGTACTGAGAGGTATACTTTTTTTTTTTTTTTTTGAAGGGGTACTGAGAGGTATACTTGTTTGGGATAACTTGTAGATTAGAAATGTGAATTATTAGGAAAGTAGTTAAAAGTCAACAAGAGATATCTTTTAATTTAATGTTGAAAGTTTAATTAAAGGTAGAGAATTTTTCTAAATTGCTTAGTTAAGAAGGTAGTTCCTTTCATGCTTTAAAAAATATCTTGATTTCCTGGGATATTTTTTGTATTTTAAGTATCCTATTCTGCAAAAATCGTCAACTTAGTTAAAATCTAAGGACTCGTTCGTTATTGTTTTTGTTTCCCGTTTTGAGTTTTCGTTTTGAAAAACAAAAATATGGAAACAAGGTTAAATAGTTTCCAGTTATCTGTTGTCAGCTTTCAGAATTAAAATATTTATCGTAAATATGACTAATTTGAAGATTATTATATTTCTTATATTATGTGACTTTTATATTTAACCAACTATTGAAAACTGATAGTAATGCCGAATGAGCCTAAATTATTGAATCATGGATTTAAAAACAGGAATGGGTTATTATTGTTGTGTGCTATAGAACTTTTTTTTAGCTGTTAAATTTTTTGATGACGATGATACTTTTTTGAGTGGTGGTGGGTCTGGTGGCCAAATATTGATTATCTAAACTTGAATTGTGCTTTGATGGTGGCCCTACCTTGATTTTTTTGTAATTGGATTTTTTTTAACTTTTGGCGCTTATGTGGGCCAGGATTAGAATTAGATGCCCCACTATTTTTGCATATTGGTCTCAAGTATCTATACCTGTTAAATTTGAGTGTGACTTCATGCCTGATGCCTATGCCTTTTTTGTGTGTGGCTAGTTGGCGTTTAGGATATGGTTGTAACTAGTGGTGTCAAAACAGGTTAGTAAACAGGTTCTGGGTATACCCACGGCGAACCAGGTCATACCCGGACAGGTCAGGATTCTGATTGTCAGTGCCCAAGGTCATGACTGGTCAGGTTTTGTTCAACTGGGTCGAACACATTTGAATCATTGGATTCCCGGGTGCCGAACAGGTCTGAACGTTCCGTTTACAAGTCGATCCATTCTCGGTATAATTGCCCTTTGACATTTTTTTAGCCGGGTTTGCGAAGATCGTATTTAGGTTCCATGTGCGGTTGAGTTAAGTGAAATGTACTCGGTTGAATTAGTAATGATCTTACTCATCTTAGTTCGATCATTGTGAAACATCGAGTCCATTCGCTGTTGAACGCCAATTCAACTTCGGGTAACTCCTGATCGGGTCATCTTGATTTTGTTAATGAATCATATTAATAAAAGTATTAAGATCGATATATATATAATATATATATATATATATATACATATGTGTGTGTGCGATAAATATAAGGATGACAACGAAAAATCAATAAAAACACTATATTGATTACCGTGATGTTTAATGTAGTCTTTTAGTCAACTCTTATTTATCAACTGCGTAAAACGACTATAATGAGTAAAGGAGTAGAACGACTATTCATATGTTTTAATATTATATATTATAACCAACGACAATAATAACGAGTATATGATCAATTCCAAACTTTATATAAATGATTTATTATTATAAGCATTATGATTGATATATAAGTTTGTAAATAGCTATGATGGTAATGAGAACAATACTACAAATAAACATCAAATGAAAATGATAATAGTTAATCATAAGAACATGTAACAAGTAACAACCATAAGTTAAGTAAAATAGTTAATCATAACTTATTAAACAAGTAAAATATAGTTTAATACTAGTATAAGATTAACAACAATAACACTCCCTTGTCTTTATAAGCTATAATATTATTTAAGTTAATTTTGTTTTATGTTATACTATAGTTTAATACTAGTATAATATTTGTGGTATTCTCTTAACTTTGTATATATATGTAAATGAATCGTATTAATAAAAGTATTAAGATCAACATATATATACATATGTGTGTATGCGATTAATATGTGGATAATAACGAAAAACCAATAAAAACACTATATTGATTATCGTGATGTTAGTATATTCTCTATCTTAGTCAACTCTTATTTCGACTAATCAACTGCGTAAAACCACCCTAATGAGTAAAGGACTAGAGACGACTCTTCATATGTTTTAATATTATATATCATAATTCATAACCAACGACAATAATAACGAGTACAAGATCAGTTCCAAATTTCATATAAAGGATTTATTATTATAGTAATACAAATACGAAGAGGAATAATAGCAATAACAATAACAATAACAATAACAATAACAATAACAATAACAATAAATAGTATAACAAATGATAATCATACATTCATAGATTTACAACGACGGTTCATATGACTATACGAGGTCTACCGCCTACGTGATTATAACGCGGGTTCATATGTTGCACAATACTAATAATAGTAAATTATATCCCTATATCATTACCCCATATAAAAGCTAACTATAACTTATTAAAAGTAACATCAATAAGTTAATTGCTAAAAAGTACTTACTAGTTACTAAATATAGTATTTATGGTATTCTCTTAACTTTGTATATATATGTGACTATAAAGAAACTATTTATCAGTAGGCTTAAATGTATTAGGACGATTATAATATTGGAACCATTATAGCGAACGTGATTGATTATTTGATTATTAACGAGTATGAGGAGCATCGACTCTTAATATGCTCTAATATTATAACTACCGATAACATAATGAGAATTATATATTAACAACAAATATACGATCAATTACTAGATTTATATAAAATATAAATGACTCGATTATGGTACGCATTACGATTTGAAATAATAATAATAAAATCACATGATAATAATAATAATAACAATAACAATAACAATAATAATAACAATAACAATAACAATAACAATAACAATAACAATAACAATAACAATAACAATAACAATAACAATAACAATAACAATAACAATAACAATAACAATAACAATAACAATAATAATAATAATAATAATAAAATCACAACCGTTAGATTAGTTGTTATAAATAATAATTTAGTAGGATTATTTGTTTTCTTAAGGCAAAATCCAAAATCATCTAATGGGCAAAATCTAAACCGTTAGATCATCATAATCAAGGGCACTCAAGAAAATAACACAAAGCACACGGATCATGAATATTAACCGTTGGATACATGTCATGAAACAAAATGAACCGTTAGATCGTCTCCTACCCAATTACCTTCTCCCATCTCTCCTCCAAACCTAAAAATCCTATTTCTCTATGTTCAGCCGCTGCTCTTTCATCTCCTCAAAAAAAAAAAAAAAAGTCGCTGCTTCTTCCTTCCTTTCTCTGTCCTTGCCGGAATTCGGACGCCACCACCACGGCACCACCCTTCCTCCCTTTTTCGATGCTCTTTCTCTCTCATCTCTCTCATGATCCTCGCTGAATCGACGCTCTTCGCTCGTCGTCGTCGTTCGTTGTCGTCGGTCCTCGATCTTCGTTCGTAGTTCGTTGTCGTCAGTAGCACCAACACCCTCTCGTCCTCGCCGTCGTTAAGCTACGATTTTCCGAAGTCGAAGCTCCTGTCAAGTTCTCTAATTTCATTATAATTCTTGAATGATTTTCGGTTTTTATTTTTGTAGTTGTTTTTGTTAGATCCATCAAATGTATAATGCTGTGAATTTTTCCTTGAATTATTTTTGTAATTACTCATTTCAGTCATGTTTCTCTTTGATGAATTAGTTTATATATTCTTAATTTATTTCAATTTATGAACATTTTTTTGTTCCTTACTTTTAACTACATTCACTTGATTCAGATTGTTGTAGTTTTATGATGAATCAATTTGGTATAATAGAGACATCAATTTTTTTTTTTGTGAGTAATTTTTTGTTAATGGTTGCTGTTGAATTTGAAGCATGGGAGATGTTCCTGATTCTTTGTCAACTTCATTCCTCTTCTCAGAATGTATTTAATGTAATGTATTCCATTGTTTCTCGAATGCTGAAGAATTGCAAACTTAGCTTAAGATTCTTATGGCTACTTTTTGCAATACTGGTGTTAGAATGCCCATATTGCTCCCACCATTCTCCAGATATTAAGTAATGTTGTCGGTTTGCTTAGCTATTGTCATTTATTTTAAATGTCAAATTAAAACAAGAGAGTAATGTACATAAATAATTCAAAAATAAATGAAAATAAAAATATAAACCAATATATGATATTGAAAGTGTAACCCTCAAATAGTCAAATTAAATGTAATTTAATTTTTTATTTAATTAATTATTAAATGTAGGCAAATTTATAAATTAACATATTTAAATGATTTTGTAGATATAAAAAAATAATTGAATTTTAATAATATCTTGTTGATTACGGTCGGGTTCGGGTTTGAAAGCAGGTCTGTCTGAACAGGTCAGGATATAATCTTGTCAGGTGCCAGTCAGGTCTGGATAATACCAGGTCAGGTTTCGATCAGGTCTGGGGACTGACCCTCACAGGTCGAACCAGGTTCAAGTCAGGTCAGAATCAGGTTGACCCAGCGGTCAGATCTGTTTCTGACACCACTAGTTGTAACAAGTATTCAAAGCATGTAGTAGGAGTTGTTTGTATGAGCATATTTGACTTGTGGATTTGTAGGTGCTTGATTTAGTTATAAGTGTTTCATTCATGAACTAATTAGTTATGAGTGAGTGTTGATGGTTGTATGTTAATCTAGAATCAGATTGAACCAAAAATGTAATTATATAATTAGCATATTGAGAAAGTTCGTATTTGCTATTACAATCTGATGTTTGGAAGGCGATATGAGATGGTCGAGTGTTTCCCTTAGGCCTTGATAGAGGTTTGGATTAGACCCATACCGTAGCATACCACACATTACTCTGGTGGATGCTACTATTATAGATAGGGAGAGATTGCACTTTTCACTTAGAATTGTGAGAAGCAGAAAAAGGTTGTTTAATAATTGCATCTATAATTGCTAAGAATCTACTGTTTTGATTAGACATTTGATTTCATCAGCTTACTAACTCCTAGCAAAACAGAAAAAGGTTCAATTTGGTTTTGATAGAGCCATAAGTTAATAGTATTGGGTACTTAAGTTTGTTACTTGGTTTTCTGAAATAAAGGGAGCTGTTGGGCATTCTCCACGATTGCTGCCGTGGAAGGAATAAACCAGATTGTCACTGGCAATCTGATTACATTGTCCGAGCAAGAGCTTGTAGATTGTGATAGAAGTTATGACTCTGGATGTGATGGTGGACTTATGGACTATGCATTCGAGTTCATCATCAACAACGGTGGCATTGATACTGATAAAGACTATCCTTACACAGCAATGGACGGGACTTGTGATCAGTTCAGGGTTTGTACCATGGATCCTTACACAACTTGCATATGGTATTGGTTACAAGATTGTCTTAACACATTTTGACCCACTCCCGCCATCTTTTTACTTATTGCAGAAGAATGCCAAGGTTGTTACAATTGATTCATATGAAGATGTTCCTGAAAATGATGAAAAGGCATTGATGAAGGCAGTTGCACATCAACCTGTTAGTGTTGCCATTGACGCTGGTGGCAGCGCCTTCCAGTTCTATCAATCGGTATGTATTTTCTTGTTATCCTAATTCTTCTTCTTGAAGTAAGTTTGTGATCTGGGTTTCTTCTTCCTAAGATATTAACAGGAACTGAATAAATGAATGATCTATGTATATATATATTATATATGCAGGGTGTTTTTACTGGAAGATGTGGAGAAGATCTGGATCATGGTGTTGCAGCAGTTGGCTATGGCACCTCTGAGGACGGGAAGGACTACTGGATTGTGAGAAACTCATGGGGCGGTGATTGGGGAGAGAATGGATACATCAAGATGGAGAGGAATGTGGCAGGCAAGAAAGCTGGTAAATGTGGTATTGCTGTGGAGCCTTCATACCCGATCAAGACCAGCAAGAACCCCCCAAACCCAGGTCCTACTCCTCCATCTCCTCCCCCTGCACCCACTTCAACATGTGATTCATACTACTCGTGCCCTTCTGCAACCACCTGCTGCTGTGTCTATGAATATGGTTCTTATTGCTTTGCCTGGGGTTGTTGCCCATTGGAGTCTGCTGTCTGCTGTGCTGACCACTCCAGCTGCTGCCCTCATGACTATCCCATCTGCAACCTCAAGAAGGGTACTTGCAATGCGGTAAGCCCACTACTTCAGTATTTACAGTCGTCTTGTAACTGTCTTGTGTTTTTGAAGTTGTAGAGCTGATCATATCTTTTGCTTTTGATCAACAGAGCAAGAACAGCCCATTGAGTGTTAAGGCATTGAAGCGTTCTCCTGCAAAGCTCCATGCAAAATTCGGCTTTTTCTAAGCACACAACATTGCAACAACTTTCAAGGATTTCTCAACTTAGCAATGGTGCAGAAGACGGGAGGCCTAGAGTTTCTGATCTCATTTAGAAATCCCATTGTTCACCATGCATTATTTCTTTCAGCTTGGTGGTTTTGTACATATTTTCTAAATTGAACTAATGCTCGTTATGGCAATGAAACTGGCAATGAAACTATGTTAAGACATGGCGCAATGCACATGGGCTTTAAAGAACTACTGATTATGTAAATAGTTTCAGTTACCTGCACTGCATCATCAAATTATGGTTACTAATGTGATCTTTTACAATCTTCTATTTTTATGGTGTTTACTGATATTTTGTGGTTTGGAGCTGAAGCTCTCATTCTTTAGACGAAAGATGCGCGCATCCACCATTGTTCACAGAAAATTCAGAGCTTCATATTATGGTGATAATATTAATGGGTGAAAATTTTATACCTGAATCTGTTTTATGAACCTTAGGGTCCCGGAACCAGAATTTTTGGATGCTGTCAGTGTGTGTTTGCACTTTGAAGGGCAATTAAACAAAAGGAAACAACTATACGCCCCCGTAGAAGTAGCACTTTTGTTGCCTTTTTCCTCTCTTTTATGAAAATCCTCTATAAACAACAATGTAGAGCAACTACGATACTTCGTGTTTGGATTCTTTAGAGTTCTAAAATAACTCTACAAGGTAGCGTTTGAACAATATCAACTATTGAATAAAAAATTAATGGCTCCTATATTATCATTCCGAAATCCTCCCATTTTTTCATCGAAATCCACCCCCTAATTTAGTAATTTTCCCTTCCCATCAATATAAACCCTTGATTTTAAAATATATGGTACAGATACAACTCTACCTTGTAGAATTTTATTAAAACTCTAGAGAATCCGGACTCGTTAAAGACATTTAGCAAAGGATATAAGACAAATTTGATATATTAATCTTTAGATAAGAGAGAAACATCCTGGTGGAATATACAAATAAAATTTGTTGGACAAGTCTAATATTGTGCGTAACAACAAATGAATTGAAGAAGGTAGAGAGGTACTTGTAAAGTTGGTGGGAATTAAGGTAGAGAAAAGACACATTCAAGTGGAGCAGGGGACGGAGCCCGGAGGAGAGAAAAACCATTGCTCGTGCTCTAATCTTCCCCTCAACCACTATGTGCTCTCAACTCTATTGTGCGCAAATAATTGTTGTAGGTAATTAAGTCATTACTGTATAGTATAAAAAATCTTCATCATTGCAATATTAGTTGATCAACCCTAACATTTAGTGACCAACCACCGCCCTAGCACGGTCATTGTCACTACCATTGATCTCTTTATTTGGACATAACTCACACTATTGATTGACCTTTTTATCTGTCAAGGAAGAAACTAATAGTTCTTCTTTAGGATAAAGATTCGTCAAGTGAAGAGGATAATTTACTTGCCAAATATAATTATATTTAAGATATTGTGGGATCCAAATCAACATAAATGGTTTTTTTATATTGTCTAGTGTGGGAGAGTAATTGATCAAATAGGTAGATGAAGTTATCACCCTCTTCTCTAATTTAATTACTATGGGTGTAGTCTTTTATCTTAAAAAAAAGTTTCGGGTTTGATCAAGTCTAATCATGTATAAATATAAGGTAAAATCAGGATTAATCAGGTTCAGTCATAAGTTCATAACTAGTAACTTTAATTCAGATAAGTTCAAGTGAATACAATACACTTTATGCTATGCATTATGATCTTTGGTGAATGATCTATCTTGTGAAAAGCATGCACTAAGACTACTGCTTTGTTTGAGACGATTTCCATTGTAGAGAGGGAGATAAACAAAAGATAGCAAGTATGAACTTTTGATAGCAACCAAGAAAACCTAAGAAAGCTAAGAGAAAGTCTAACTCAATCCTTACTCAGCTTTAGCCTGAGGGGAGAATTGCAAAATGGCAAAGTCTACGAGACTACGACATTACTACCCCTGTCCCAATTTAGTTGCTACGTTTGCTTTATCACAGTTTTCAAGATGCAACTTCAAACACCAATATCTTGAAAATTATATATTTGGAAAATACAAATTGGGACGAATCAAACAAGATCCAACATGACTATGTTTTTTCTTATGTATATAGAGTAAAAGATAGTCAAAATTATGACGTGAATAGTGCGTACGGTCAAAATATAAAAACTAAATTGGGACGGGGAGTAATAGATTAGCCAGCATAGGTCTCCTAAAAATACGATTAAAATTAGAGGGGCAAATTCACCTAGACGAGTAGTATAAATGCATGGGTTTAGAATACGTTCACTTTACCTTACAAATTCTTATAAATGATAACACCTTTTTAAATAAGTTTCACTAAGTTTACGTAAATAAATATATATATATATATATATAGGGGCAGGATCACATGAGAATGCTCCTTACATGAGAAATGAGAATGAATCTCAACCATACAATTGGATTAGAGTTACAACACTTGTTCATTAGAGTTATACCCTTGAAAAAAATTCAAGCCCAAAAAAAAAAAAAATTCAAAATTTTTTTTCTAATTTTTGTTTTTTTGGAGTTACATCACTTTTTCATTAGAGTTACATCACTTGTTCATTAGAGTTATAGCGTGTAAAATTCATTCTCATTTCTCATGTAAGTATGCATTCTCATATGAACTCACTTCTATATATATAATATATATATATATTATATAATATATATATATATATATATATATGTATATATATATATATATATATATATAACTCAAAGTAATTAAATGACATGCTACCAAATGCTCTTCCCCCTTCCCCTTTAAGCAATTGAGACAAATTAAAGAATAAAAATATGTGTGTTAAGAATCGGACTCATGACTTCTCCTTTGAGATATAAATATACTAACCAACTAATCTACAAGCTCATATCGATTTTTCTATTGTAATTAGAAGTAATTATGCTTCTTAAGTTAACACAAAGATTGCGCTCCTATATTAATTGACCTATTAAGTATATAAATAATATATTAATGGAAAATTTGTCAGAAACCACCTTTTAAATTCACTTTTTTGTGGGAAACCACCTTTTAAATTTTTTTGGTTAATTAGCCACCTTTTTGGCTTTATTTTTTGTTGGAAGCCACTATTGACGGAAAACCACATTGACTAACAGAATCCGTCGTTGACCATCACGTGCCTTGCACGTGATGTCATAACACCATTTCCTTCTCTTTTTTTCCACGTATTTCCCTCCCAAAACACCACTTCATCTCCTCTCTCTTCTTCCACCCCCATCTCTCTCATTTCCTTCATGTCATCTGCTGTGTCTCAGTGAATTGCAAAGGGAGTCTCCTCCAAGCGAATTAAGGTAATTTTTCGTTTCTTTTATTTTGTTTTTTTGTCTAGTTTATAATTAGGGTTTACAATTGACTAGTGTGTTTTGAAATTAGGGTTCAAAATCAATTTTTTTTGTGTTTGAAATTGCGCAGTTGTGATGTTGAAGAAAAGGAAGTGCAAATGTGGGTTTGAAGTGGCTATGAGGACTTCATGGACTAATGAAAACCCTGGCAGGAAATTTATAGCTTGCAAGCTATACAACCATGACACTGGACACAGGGGATGTCAATTTTTTGAGTGGTTAGATGAAGACCCTCTGGAATGGCAAAGGGATGTTATTAACACACTTATTGCTGAGAAGCATAGGTTCGCAACAGATCTTAGTTTACTAAGGGGCAGGGTTGCTCTGATTGAGCATGAGAAGAAGAGATTGACTGATGAGATGGAAAGGATGAAGAAGAAGACTGAGAAGAGAAAGGGCTGTGACACTAGCTGTAAGCATCAAGTTGTGAAGACTGATCATGTAGGATTAGGATTAGTCATAGGAGGTCTTGTGATGTTGTCTGTAGTTGTTAGTGTAGTTGTTGTCAAAGTTGTTGGTTGATTGTAACTTCTTGCAATGTGTAACCTCTTCAAAGCCTATTGGCTAATTATAATGAAAGAATGAGACTTTGACAACATATCTGATTTTCATAGATAATCAATTGTGCACATTACACACAAATATATGTAGTCAATTCGAAACATTCCAAAATGACAAGTTAATTGTCACAAAATTACCAAAATGTGAAGTTAATTTGATGCATGTCAAAAGTTTGATAGTGCTAAATATTCATTACAGACAATAAAAAATTGAGCTTCAAGCTATTCTTGAGTCAACTGAGAAGAGAAGATTGCATCTGTAGAGCTTGAAGCTTGTGACATGTTGATGGTTGACCTTGTAACCCTTGGAACAAAGACCTTGGATGCTCCTGGTTGTGACCCCTTAGAACTTGTGGCACCTTTGTTATTTCCAGCCTTAGAAGCTCCTTGCTTGGTCTGTTTAGAAGTGCTTGCTCCTACCTTGGACCCTTTGGAGCTGATGCCTTTGAAGCTGCTGCTGGAGCTGATGCTTTTGAAGCTGTTGCTGGAGCTGATGCCTTAGGAGCTGCTGCTTTGGCTGATGCCTTAGGAGCTGCTGCTTTGGCTGATGCCTTAGGAGCTGCTTTGGCTGATGCCTTTGGAGGTGCAGTAGTATTTGTTTGTTCAGCAGTGGCTCTTGGCCTTCCCCCACTCTTCTTGGTTGGAGGATCCACAACAGTATTATTACATTTGTTCTTGTAATGCCCAGCAACCCCACACCTAGAGCAAGAGTTTGATTTCTTTGCCCTCTTGACAAGCTTGCTCTTTCTCTCTTCATCTTCTCCTTGTTCTTTCACTCTTTTCTTCTTACTTGGTCTTCCAGGCAGCTGCCTATAAGGTGGTGGCATAGGCTCAGGGTGTGTTGTTTTCTCCCATTGAGCTTGTCCTGGCATGGCTCTAAAGGAAGGGGCATATGTGGCAGCATAAGTGCTCACATGGTATGCTTGGTGAACAAAATTCTCATACTCCAACCTCCTTTTACTATACACCCAAGGGCATGTGTACAAGGGATCCCCATTAGATTCCACCTATAACATCCACACTCCCTTGTATCTAGGTTCACTACAAATGTGTCCCCATCATCATCCACCTCAAACTCATGCAAATCAGCTTGCATGATTCTCAGACCACTAATAAGCTTCAATCCTTTCTCAATCATCTTTGTAACAGATGGCATAATAAGTCCATCAAAGTTTCTCAAACCCTCCCTCTTTGCACAACATCTACCCATTATATATCTCCTTATCCACTCCATTAAAGACAAGATTGGTTTTGTCCTAGCTTCTCTAAGTACATTATTGAAGCCAGTGGCGGAGCCACTAAGGAACAAGGGGTAGCATTTGCTACCCCTTGTATTTTTTTAAAAAATTATTTTCCCGCCCTTTAGATAGATGACGGGAGTAGCGAAGTTGGATTGCTGGAAGTTTGGTAAGTTCATAGTCAATGTTGAAGGTTCCGTGATCGAGAGTCTTTATCTGCATGATTGTAGTGCCTTTTAGTTTTTTTTTTTTGTCATTAAAATAATACTCAAACCCATGATCTTGTTAGTTTAAGAATACAAAATATCTTTCAAGCATCTTTGCTTACATAAAGACTACTTATATTTGGGCTTTCAGCATTTTACAAAGTCATATTGAATTATCGAATAACTTATATAATTCATTTCTTGCCCATGTATATTTTAGGTTAATTTTTTTTTATAAATAATTAGCTTTATAGGGTGATGCACGGGTTTAAAAAGGAAGAAATATTATTGTTTCGGTATGGAAACGGTTAACGTCCTCGCGTGAGTCCGCTAAGTATGATTTTTTTTATCCTTTTTGCTTTTAGAAAATACAAGTTTTCTTTTATATGGCAAAAGTTTTCTAATATTAAGGATTTGTTCTCTCCATTTTATTTTTTTTTGCTAAACTTATTTTAACTTATCTTATTTTTGTTTAATTTTTCGTAATTTTTCTTCTTATGTTTGTTTTTTTTTTAACTCTTTTTTTCAAAACTTTTCTTATTTTATGTTATAATAAGGTGGTAAAAAATAGAGTCTAAAAACTCTAATAAGCTAATATTAATATTTTTAATGACGTCTTGAGAAAGATTATTAATAAATTGTAAATAGGTTCTGAACTATAAGAAATCGATATCAATAAATGTAATAAGTTAATCTAGTAGGCAAAATTAAGTTGTATTTGGATTTTTATTACTTTCGGAGTTCATAATATTTTTTTTGTATTTATAATATTTTAATATTACGCTACCCCTCACTTAAAATCCTGGATCCGCCACTGATTGAAGCTCTCACAACAGTTATTGAGAAGCATACCACTTTTAGATGAGGTCCCAAAAGCATGCCTGGACCAATTAGAAACTGGTATTGCCTGCAGATAGTTGTATGCCTCCACATTCAACTTCTTTATCTCATCCATATGCTGCTGAAAGTGATGCTGATATATACAAATCAAAATGAATTTAGGTTCAATCCACATCAATAAACACACTAACAACTTCAGTAATTAACATATACCTTTGTTGAACTTCTTGCTGCCTTCCAGAAGTGTACTCTATACACTTCTCCTGGGAATTTGTTCCTGAAATTTGCCCAAATATGCCTACAGCAGAACCTGATTTCTGCATTTGGCACAACTTGCTTGAAGGCATCAAGCAAACCCTGTGACACATGTAGATGAAAGCATCAAATCCTAGCACAAGTCTACAAGCCATGAAATAAACAAGAAGTGAAGGGTGTTACCTTTTGTCTATCAGACATGTAGGTGACAGTTTCATCATACTTCTCATGAACCCATGTAACAGAAGCTGCCACAGAATCTAAATCCTTGACTAGCAAATCCAAAAACCAAGTCCATGTTTCAGAGTTTTCTGTTTCAACCACAGCCCAAGCAACAGGAAATATTTATTATTTCCATCTTTACCAACTGCAGTCAGTAGGATGCCTGGATATGGACCCCTTAGGTGTGCCCCATCAACACCTAAAATTGGCCTGCATCCAGCCAAAAACCCCTCCTTGCAGGGCTGTAAGCAAATGTAAAGTCTTTAGAACAATGGGGGGGGATTATCTATGCCCTCCACTTTAACTACTGCAGTGGACCCTGGGTAATAAGTCCTAATTGCTTGAGCATAGTCCCAAACCCTACTGTATTCAGCAGAAGCATCCCCAAAAATCATCTTCAGTGCCCTCACCTTTGCGTAGTAAGCTTTATAGTAGCTAATCTCACATTCAACCTCCCTTCTAGCCCTTTTCATAAATGGCTCAATCCTCATTCTTGGATCATCTCTGAAATCTTCTAAATACCTCTCAGCTAAGTATTGTGATGTACACTTTGGATTCACATGTTGATGCCCACAAACATGCTCAAATCTTGCACTTTTAATCTGGAAAGTCTCTTCACCTTTCAATTTTCTACAATGGATCTTAAACCTACACTTCTTTCTGCTTTTACATGTGCAGCTACTAATCCTAGCATGAGACCAAGGGCAGCTGCACCTCTTTGCACAGTACACTGAGATCCTCTTGTTAGTGTTGTGCAAGTAGTAAAAGTCATACCCCTTCTCTACAGCATGATGAACTAAAGCCTTCCTAAAAATCTTGTTTGATGGAAACTTCAAGCCTACAGATAACTCAACCTTGTGTTTGAAGTCCACATCAGGATTGAAAATGGGGTAATGAGGTCCTCATCATCAGATCCAACTAAGCTCAGTAAGTCATCATCAGAATCATTTAGCTCCACATCACTATTCAGCCCAAGACCACCATTTTCTTCTTCATCATTGCCCCATCATTCTCCCCACCATGCTCTCCTCCATTAAGGCCAATGCTAAGCTTCCTTTCACCCTTTCAGTTATTCCTAAATCCACATTACCTGCAAATATATCATCATCACTCTTGTCTTCATAGTCCTCATCACTAAGTAACACATCATGGTCAGATTCATTTCCTAATCCTTCATCACCTGCATCTGGATTGTCCACATGTTGTTCTTCAATCACAGGTTCCTCAGCTAGTTTCTCAGGTTCCTCAATCACATTCCTTTTCTTTTTGGATGAAAATGTGGGGAGTTTTTCCCTTCTTTTGTGTTCTAATGGTCTGGGGTGAGGGTGTTTTGCCTCAGAACATGGAGTTGGTTGAGTCTTTAATGGTTGGGAAGAAGGGGTGGGGTGTGTGTTTAAGGGTTGGGAATTGGCAGTGGGTTGAGTGTTTAGGGGCTGGGAGTGAAAAAACTCAGATCTACTAATAAGAATTGGGTCAGTGGAGGTCAAAGTTTGAGAATCTTTCTTTTGTGGGCCCCTCCTTTCTTCTCTTCCATCAACTTTGTTTGCTGACTCACCCTTACTTATAGTCCCTTTATCTCTCCTAACATCCACATTTTTACCCCCTACTCCATCAGATACCCTCTTCCCATGTGTGACATAAAGATGGTACCATCCATCTTTCTCCTTTGACATCAAAAACTCAGGAATTTCTGCATCACTCTTCAACTCTTTCCTTCCATTATATAAGCTACATCCACGTTTCCTAAACCAAATTTGTCCCACATCCTCATATCCTAATTCATCCTTAATCCAATACACAAACTCAAAAAAAGCTACTTCATCCACATTAGGTTTCAAAACTACCCCTGATTTCGCACTGTCCACCCTTTTTTCATAGGTTGTCTTCTGGTTTTTTGTCACAAATTCCCCACCATGGTATAACCTAATGTTGATCTTTTCCATAGTTTTATAAATAGGCCACAACACATTTATCCTACCATTGAACCTGATCAAAAACAATACAATAATAATGAACCTGAGCAGCACTAATAAACATGAAATCAGTACACAAGCTCAAATTAACATATACTCATGATTTGAAAAGGCCATGAATTTTTAATTAATTACATAATTCAGTAAATTAAGAAGAAACTTGAACATGAACAATCTCAAATTAGCTAACCTCATGCACATATTTCCCTAATTGCACTTAAATTATGCAGAAACCCTAATTAAACAAACATGAAAGCAGTAAAGTATGATTTTTTAATCAATTGCAAAGTACACTCACCTGGGTATTTGTTGAATTATGAAATTGGTCCCCCCAACTGCTTTCCCTGAACTTTTCCCACTCCCTGTAGCCATGACAGTTCCAAATTAAGAAATTTTTTTTAAATATTCAATCAAAGTACAAAAGTGAAGTGAGAGTGAAGTGAGAGTGAAGTGAATATAGTAAATGCATACCTGTTTAGGTGTTTAATCAGAATGCCATTACTACCAACCTACAGAGGATAGAGTATAGAGTGCTCAGTAGCTAGCCAACTCGCAAATTTACTGCTCAGTATGTCAACTACAAAAGACTGACAAAAATTTAATTCAAAGAGAGAGAGACAGTGGGATTAATGTAGAGTTTCAAGTGCAGAGAGATGAAATGAAGGAAATGAGAGAGATGGGGGTGGAAGAGAGAGAGAGAGGGAGATGAATGGGTTTTGGGAGGGAAATACGTGGAAAAAAAGAGAAGGAAATGGTGTTATGACATCACGTGCAAGGCACGTGATGGTCAACGACGGATTCTGTTAGTCAATGTGGGTTTTCCGTCAATAGGTGGCTTCCAACAAAAAATAAAGCCAAAAAGGTGGCTAATTAACCAAAAAATTTTAAAAGGTGGTTTCCCACAAAAAAGTGAATTTAAAAGGTGGTTTCTGACAAATTTTCCTATATTAATATATTTTCGTGTTACAAGTTTTATTACCTATTAAATTTCCGTTTACCATAATAGTGATAATAAAATATCAAATCAACTTTATAAAAAATTCTAATGGGTCTACCGAACCTTAATTTATGCTTAGCTTTTTACAAAATAAAAAACAAAGTATTACCAATCTGAAATCAATTATAGGTAGGAATGAAAATAGAACGTGTCTTTATGACTTGAAAAATGATATGACATACTTTATTGTGTCAAATCAACTATTTGAAGGACCGATCCGTTGTATGATACGAGTTTCTGCAGCGGATAACTATTCGTTTAACAAAAGTTATTAAAAGAGGTTGTCTAATTTTAATATAAAAATAAACCTAGTCACTAAATGGATTAAACTAGTCATCTAAAGAAATTAACATAGTCACTATTGGGCTAAATTTTTTTTTCAATATTGGGCTTACCATTGTCTAATTATAATTTAAAAGTAGGCGGTCTCTTACAAGACAAAGGGCCTGTTCTCTTCGGCATAAAACAGCTGAACTGAACTGAACTGAACTGAATTGAACTGAATTGAACTGAACTGAATTGAACTGAACTGAATTGAACTGAACTGATCTGAACTGAACTGAACTGAACTGAACTGAATTGAGCTGAACTGAACTGAAATGAATAGTGATATGTGAGAGTAAAAGTATTGTCTAGAGCTGAACTGAACTGAACTGAACTGGTCTGAACTGAACTGAACTGGTCTGAACTGAACTGAACTGATCTGAACTGAACTGAATTGAACTGAACTGAACTGAATTGAACTGAACTGAACTGAACTGAACTGAAAATAAGCTGGGGAGAACAGGCCCAAATTCTTCGTTTGAAATATATAGACACTTATAAACTTATATATAAGTGATTTATTTAATACAAAAAGTTACCATTTAGACATGAATAACCTTTTGTCCTAAACAGGTCACTTTTACTTATATACAAGTGACTCATTTAAGGTAAACAATTATTCTTTGTTTAAAAATGACTCATTTTGACTTAAAGAGTGACACATTTTACAAAAAGTGAATGATATACTAACAATTAATTTATTATGAACCTGATACTCAATACTAACTTAAAGTTATGAAGTATTGGAGGTCATCACGTGTAATCTAGATGTATATGCTAATATGGGGGCATGTAATTCAATTAATTTCATTGAAAAATAATAAATGAATTATATACAATGATCTTGGGCTTCGATTGGGGAAATAACTAGTATATATATATAATTCCAAAAGTCAAAGCTAGAAAACGCACCTGTAGACCGTTACCATGCATTTACAATTTTTTTTATAATCATATTAGCGAAAGATTATTAAGATGAAATCTAATTCCAAAGTGTCTTGAATAACACCTTAACAATATTTTATTTTTACCAACCAAGGACGTCTTAAAAATTTTGAGGCGCCTGTGCTCATTACAAATTTGGGTCCTAAATATGAAAATATAATGCATAGATTGTAAAATTATAAAATATAATATTCTATAAAATATTTCATTGTTAAAATATTTTGACAAAATAAAATTCGGGTTTAAAGAATATGACTAAAACAAATATTTAATTTAAGACTTTTTGGTCTTTTAACAAGCGAAGCCTTTTGTTGTTGATCGCTTTGCACCTCCTATTAGATGGTCCTGTTCCCAACTAAAACCAAATAACACCCATAAATGATTCTATTCACCTCCAAAGGGTGATTTGAGAACTCAAAGTTAATTTGTTTATGATCTGATACATATGATCCGTTTGTCACCTCCAAAACTCCTCAATTAATTTCATTTATCCTCCTGAAGAAAAAGTCGTCTACAACGAAGGTAAAGATACAGTACTTCGCAAGCAACACACCTCCATGCTCCCCAAACTGTCAAAACGCATTTCAGTGTAGATCTCAAAAAATGGACGATTGAGAAATGTCCGACACACGTAACACGTGAACTTTCCACCATCAAATTAATTTCTTTCATCATCTCATGATCATCCTAAAATAAACGCCCTTTCTCTTTTTTATTAATTTCAATTCTCTCTTTCTCTCTCCTCTGAAACCTTACTACTCCGCCAATTATCGCCATCTTCATCTTCGACTTACCTTCGATTATTTTAGGTATATCTCTAATTCTTCATTCGATCTGAATAATTCACGATTTCAAATTGATGATTTCTAGGGTTTTCTGGTTGTTCTTTCTCTCTCTGTAATTATTTCCATTGAATTTTATATATTTCAGTTTTGCTGCTTTTTTTTTCGACCGAATTCGAATTAAATGCATATTAGATGTTGATTATTGCTCTGATGACATGATATGATGCTTAATTATAAGTTAACAAATGTTTTTTTTTTTTTTTTTTTTTTGCGTTTCATTTACTATAAGATGCTGCGTTTTTTTGTTTGTTTATGTGAGCTATGGTTTTAGTTAGGAATTTGATATTAGTTGTTGCCATGAATGAGTGAATGAGTGTGATTTTAAGGTCTAAGAGTAGTCGTTATACGTGTGACTGTTTTGTTGAAATGTTGCCTTGACTTGAAGAAATTGTGTGGAGAAAGTTGAAGTGATTAAATAATTTAGATAAGGAGTAATGGGGAATGGATTATTTGATTGAAGTGTAATGAACGAGTTGTTGCAGTAGAAAGCAGATTTTATCGTCTAGAATGTCGTGGACGATGGTTTAGGGCTATGTTGCTCAGACACGGATTGAGTGTCTGCTGGGATACGGGTGTCCAAGTGTCCGACTCAGCTATTTTGTAGAAAGAAGACAAGTTTTTAGTTTAAAATGAAGTATCCAAGTGATGTGTCGTGTCGGACACGACACGACACCCGGTTTTTGAGGTAAATGGAGGTGTTGGAGTAACATAGGTTTAGGGTGCAAGAAAGCTTCAATTCTTACTCTACTAATGTTTTATTGAACATCGTTGTGTATTATTTAACTTAAGTTAGTAGTGAGACACAGTGGGGTTTGATCACTAAGGAATTTGAAAGTTATAACCACTGTGTGTGTGATTTTTTCTTACTCTAGTAATGTTCCTTTAAACATCGTCGTGTGTTTATTCAACTTAAGTTAGTAGTGGGGAAGAGTGGGGTTTAATCACTAAGGAATTTGTAAGTTGTAACTACTGTGTGTCATATTTTTTTTAACTATCTTCCATCCAATGCAGTGCAGTTTGTGGTTATTGGATGTTGAATCATCACCCTGTTGATGTTTGGAATTTGAGTGCTTGAAACAAGTAGTGGTGAAAATGGATACTGACTCTGTGGATTCATCAATTGCACTTCCTGCCAAGGCTTCAGATGTGCAGCCTGCTCCTGCTGCAGAGGCCGGGGTGAATAGTGCCACAAGTGATGCATCTTCTAAACAACCAATCTCAGGCATATCGTCATGGGCAAGGAACTTGAAAATTCCGCAGCCAATGGCTGGAGGACAAGTTGAATCGCCAGCTGAGAACTCTCCTAAATCGGCCTTTGCACGGTTTACGAGTGGAATAACATCGCGGTTGTCCCCAAGAGAGTCGGCACCAGAACAAGTTGCTGATGCGGGATCTTCTCAGTCGAATTTTATTGGAACCATCACTAAAGGGTTGGTTGATTCGTCTAAAAGTGCTGCAAGAGCTGTGTCAGTCAAGGCCCGGCATGTTGTCTCGCAAAACAAACGAAGATATCAGGTGACATGACCTTTATTTTTATATTATCTCATTGCATCAAGCTTTCACTCACATATTTCTCGATCAATCTGAATATTAGGCTCTAGAAATGAACTGAGTGCAACGGGGTCCATATTACCGTTTTGCATTGCTTACTTTAGTGGTTAGTGCTTAGAGAAATTTCTCTCCCTTTTAGGTGAAAGGACATTCATTGACGTGTTCATAGACATCTGTTGCTGGAGACTGTGCCTTATTCATTTCTATCGAGGTCACTAGACTTAGTAATGCTAGCACTAGTTTATCTGAAGAAATCCTGTCTTGAAGCTTCAGGAATATTGGATATCATCTTCATAGTCTCTGCCAAATTTGTATTGCTCTGTCTTAGAGTTCCCAGAAACTTAGAGTGAATATCAAATTGGTATCCATCTATCAGGATGTGGGCCCTACATGCACCCACCTATATTTTTCTCTACTGTTTCACTCTCGTTACAACAAGTTCTAAGGCAATGTTACACATAAAAGGAGAGAATTGGAGTATATTAATAGTGGTATACGGATGCCTCAAATTTTTTGGGTCATTGTACAGTTGCACATGTGGAGATTCGGCCCTTTGGATAGGCGATTGATGTTCTAATTAGAAGTAAAGGGCAATTGCTGGCGTAATTTTCTTGTCCATTGTAATTGAAAGCTGGAAATTTACGCACTGGAAACTATTTCTCCAAAGTTAAAATAGGGTGAAGATTATATGGAATTTGCAAAAAAAAAAAATCTGTGGTATTCATAATTTATTTATTTATTTGGGGGGAGGGGGAGGGGCTCTGCAGTAATTTGTTTTGCTTTCCTTACATTGTTTATGTGATTTTGATTATGTTAGCCTCGTTTTCCAGGAAGATGGATATGATTTGGATATGACATATATTACTGAGAATATTCTTGCTATGGGATTCCCAGCTGGTGATATGAGTTCAGGATTTTTTGGATATCTAGAGGTAATTGACATTATGTTATCGCAGTCTCTTTGTTCTACTTTCAGTGCAATATTACTTATGTTGTCAAATTCTGAATCGAATAACATCATGCAGGGTTTGTATCGTAATCATATGGAGGAAGTGATCAGCTTCTTAGAAAGCCATCATAAGGTAATTGAATAATTTTGGTCATGGATTTGAAATCTTTTCTTCACGGCCAAGAGCCGTTTCTTTGTTTTACATTTATGTCTTTCCATCAGATGGTGGATTGTGGTTCTATTAGGCCTCTGCTTTATCTTACTGCTTCACTTCCGCATCTGATCTATATCATGCATTTGTCTAATTCATACAATGCATGCAATAATGTTGGATATTTTGACAAAAAGATAGATGAACACCGTCACCATCTATGAATGTGGTCTAGAAAGTTCCATAGTGTAGTGCTGCAGCCTGCATGATCCTTTAACCCAAAATGCAGAAGCAATGTCTGAATTGAAAGCAGTGTTCTAAAAAGAAAATACTAAATCAGGTAACCATGATTTGAAACTTTTTGATATATATATGGATCAAATTTTTGGTAAGGCAGTTACTTAAGTCTAAATCCATAAAGAAATATGTTTGTTTTTCTAACATCTCTTGTGATTTAGCAAGTAATGAAGTGCTTGTGTGGTTTATTAGAAATACACATGAACTTCCCACTTCTTGGGTATTGCAAATTATTGGGAAGCTTTTTACATCCATTTAAGTGACTTCAGTATCAAATTTAATATGGAATTTTTCTATCAGGTAAAGGGATATTCTGACTATTACTTGTTAATATATTAATATAATGGTTATATTTAAAAGATAACAGGGAAAAAATGAATGAATTGCATTTTGAGTAGACTTCTCCAGTATGGAATAGAGTTTTCCATAATGGCTTCAGATAGATATTGTTGCAAAAGTAGTGGATGTTGGGTTCTGGGAAAATAATTTAAGTTATTGGTTGTCCTGACCCATTTCCATGATAGATTGTGTGGCAATTGCGTGTCATTGCATGCTGACCGCTTCTGGGTAGTTTAGTGGGTTACTTGTCTTTACTCTTTACTCTCTCTCTTTGCCCTTATTTGAGGTTCACCTTCGTTTATACAAATTCCACATGAGAAACTTAAGCTTCATTCTTCTGGACTTTTTTGGCTCTATTTGTTGCGTGATTGCATCACCATCATGCCAAACTTATCAAACGTCACTGAGAGGACTGTGAATTTAAATTTTGAAGGCCTTTTTATTCCTCTCTTTTGCTTTTAGTATTGAATTTTATCTTTTTTTGCTTCTTTCAAATTCTTGTCATTCTGCATACGGATTATGAGAAAAATAATGTTGCCTGTAGTCTTAGCTTCTTATTATATCGTGGTGCTTATTAGAAATAATAGTGCAGGTTTTGGCACCATCATAATCATCATCATCATCTTCTGCTCTCTTTCAATTGTTGTTCTATTTTCTTTTCGGACATTAGGGTTGGGGAATTCTGTTTTTTCGGGGAATCACTTGTTACACTTTAAAATTTCTAAGCTTATATGGATATATGGTAATGAATTACTCACCATAGCCCTTAGCTGGTAAAAGATCAAGGAATATAGTTATGGCACAACAACACAATATCGCCTAGCTCACAACTTCTTTTCCTGTTTCTCTGTGAATTTCTGATTCCTGTCTCACTAATTGCTGAAAATTATCTGACTGATGTATGATTGGCCATTGACATTGCAGGGCAAGTACAAAGTTTACAATCTTTGCTCTGAAAGATTGTATGATGCCTCACTTTTTGAAGGAAAGGTGTGCTGCTATGAAACTGTCATGTTTTACTCCTGCCGACTTGTTTGTCACTATTTCTTTATCACTTCCTCCGATTTTTTAAATTGGGACAATTACTTTTGCACATGTACCAAGGAAAAAGTATATAAGATAGAGAGGAGGGTAAAAGTAAGAGAGATGGTGAGACAATCTACTTGTCTACCATATAGGGAAAAAGGGTTAAATGACCCAACTTCCAATTGAAAATAAAAACCCTAAATGGGAAAATGTCCCAATAAAAAGAAAAAAGAAAGAGGGGGGAGTAGTAAGAAAGCTCCAATGTGTGTATTAGCTTTCTGCTTTATAATGTTAGATCGATATAAATCCTCATCTATTCCCTCTTGACTTAGATGTTATATACTCCCTCCGATTCTTTTTCAATTGACTCACTTAACTTTGGGGAGAATTAAGGAGGAAGTCTAAAAGTGAGAGAGAAACTAAAAAGATTGAGAGAGAAACTAATTAAAAGGTGGTCCGGTGTTGTCGTGGTATATGAAGGTATTTTAGAGAGAGAATGGTTAAAAGGGGTGAATGGTTTTTTTTTTTGGGGGGGGGGGGTTGAGGTTTGTAATTGCACAAAAAATACTTGCTGTTTTAAGTAAAATACAAGGGTAAATAGTGTCACGTGATTTTTATCACTTTATCTTATTCAGTTGTTGGCTTTGAACTTCCTATGCATTTTCTACGGACCATGGATTTATTTGAAACACTTTTAAGGAGAATTTATTGGTTTTCGAAATTTTAAATTGAGATTATATACAAAATAAGAGTGTCCGACTTTAGGACAGTGTCCCCGTATCAAGAATTTTTTAAAATGACGTATCAAACACCTGGATATGTACTCGTATCGGATACTCGTGTCCATGTAACATAGCATGTGCATATCTTTTGAATTGAATATGCATGTTCTAGTTCTCGAGATGAAAGTATTCTCTCTTAAAAAAAAATGCGTTTAATAAAAAAAGTTGCAAATTCAGTTCCAAAAATATCCTTCTCATTTTAAGAATCTTCACATTTTTTAACTGAGTGTGCATATTTTTTTTATCATGTGCATCATTATTTAAAACAATAAGTACTCGGGTTGAAAACAAAAATATATAGGTTTTGAAATACTGCACTAGAAGTTGTAATTTCTTTAAACCTTTTAGTATTGGCAATTATCATGTGATTGGACTCACTTTTCCTCAAAAGGAATTAGCTTCTTAGTATAGACTATAGAGGATAAATAGAGGTCCCCTTAATAAATATTTTTAACCTATATAAACTTTGATGATTAGCATGTAACTGATCTATAAAATAGCTTTGTCATGTTGTGTAATCTTTGAGAATGTTGTGTTCCATGGACGTCTATTTTACATATTCAAACTCTTCTGAGCTTAATTGGTATTGTTTTGGATAGGTTGCTAGTTGCCCATTTGATGACCACAATTGCCCTCCAATTCAACTCATTATATCGTTTTGCCAAAGTGCTTACTCATGGTTGAAGGAGGATATTGAGAATGTTGTGGTTGTGCATTGTAAGGCTGGAATGGCTCGGACTGGTTTAATGATTTCCAGTCTTCTTTTGTACTTGAAGGTGAGACTTTAGAAACCTCTGGCCCTCATTAGGAGGGTCTAAATAATTCTGTTTCATTGCCCTTTCAATTCTTGTGGATTTTTGTTATTAGTTAATACTTAATAACTACGAAAGTAACTGATTTCTGTGCAACCTCTATAGTTCTTCCCAACTGCCGAGGAGTCAATTGATTACTATAATCTCAAAAGATGCTTTGATGGAAAGGCTCTTGTTCTGCCAAGTCAGATTGTCAGTCCTTTGCTATCAACTTATGTTTCTCATCATCTCATGGCAAGCTATCTTTTCTTTTAGCATTATGTAATATTGTAATTTCTTTTTGTCTTAATATTTTACAGAGGTACGTCAAGTATTTTGAACGAACTTTAACGTACTTCAACGGTGAGAATCAGCCTGGGCGTAGGTATGGCACGTTGATTGTGGTTTCTAATAATTCTCTCTATGTAGACTGTGCTTCTTACTTAACTGGTTTTTCTCTTACCTCCAGGTGCATGCTTAGGGGGTTTAGACTTCACAGGTGTCCTTATTGGATCAGGCCCCACATAACTGTCTCAGATCACAATGGTATGATGCACATGACTGGTATATTGGATAATCATGTTCTTAACGTTTGAAGCTTCCTGCAACAGGACCCTTCTAATTATAGAAAATGTGTTATTACAACTTGCTTTAATTTAGGATAAATATTGACGTTGGCGGAAAATATATCTTAAGTCAGATTTAGTTTGTTTACAGCATGGTTTAGATTCTCTTTAACAAATGTGATGCGCAGCAAGTTTCAAGTTATGTTTTGAGTGATACTTTCTCTGTTTTTTTAATTGCTACATTGTTGTATGCACAACAATTTATGCAATGTCACATTCAAGCTTTGTTGAGGGCTTTTGACCCATTTAGGCTCCGTTTGGTATGGCGTAAAATATTTTCAGTGTAAAATGATTTTCATGGAAAACAATCTACAATGGAAAACACAATTCCAAAATTAGTTTTCCGTTGTTTGGTTTCATGTAAGAAAAATGATGAAATGAAAGGAAAATGAAAGGGAAAGTAAGGAGGTATTGAAAGGAGTATACAAGAGAGATAAGGAAAACAGTTTTCCCTTCATTATGAAGGGAAAATGGTTTTCCATCATTGGGAGTGTAATTTTACGGTTTTACATTCTTTTGCCAACCAAACAATGTAAAACTGAAAACAGAGAAAAACAGTTTTTCGAAAAAACGTTTTACGCCCTACCAAACGGAGGTAAAATAATAGGAAAAAGTGAAAAGTAGTACTTTTGGGTGGAAAAGAGAAAAACAAATAGAAAGTTTAAACAATGTAGCAATTAAAAAGAAACCATGTAAAGGAAAATGTAGCAATTAAAAAAACAGAGGGAGTATTACAGTGATCCTAGATTTTGGAACAGCCTCCTTTAGTATCCATTTGTTAGGACTTAAGAGGGATATATGCTGCATCTGGATGACTGGACTATCCTTATCCCTGCCAATGATGAGAGCCATATCGGTAATGGTGGTCATTTTTGATACTTCAATATGACAGAATCATGATTCAATTTTTCTCAAGTATCAGATAATTCTAGATTATATGGATCTTTCATTGGAGTTGCAGGAGTTACCTTTTGCACATTATTGAGAACTGTGGAGATCAATCTGTGATTGTCTTGTTATATTTTTCTGACTTGTATATGAGATATTATCGGTTTTTGAGGCCTGATGCTTGAACTTTTTCAAGTGTTGGGTTCTCGCCTCCTTACTCTGCTCTTTCCCTTCCTATATGTTTACAGTCCCACTTTAATTGGCAATTTTACTTTTGGGCAGGTGTATTATTTTCAACAAAGAAACATGCAAGAACAAAGGATCTGTCGGTTGGTTATTTGATTTCATTAAAATTGAAGACAACATATTTGAGCTTGGGTTTGAGGTTTTAAGCTGCTTTCTTGTTTTTTTTTTGGCAGACTGAGGATTTCTGGTTCAGTGCACCAAAGAAAGGGATAATGGTGTTTGCGTTGCCTGGAGAGCCCGGACTAACAGAATTGTCTGGGGACTTTAAAGTCACATTTCATGACCGCCAAGGAGATTTTTACTTGTATGGAACCTTATCTACTTCTAAAACACCTGTTTCATGTGTGCTCCTTGTGGGAAGTGAAATCTGTTGTTTGTATTTACATGTCTGAAATCTGAATACCTGCAGTTGGTTAAACACGACAATGGTAGAAAATAGAAAGATCTTGAACACCGGTGATATGGATGGTTTCGACAAGGTAAGGCTTTACATTTTACTCGTAAAATCATGACTGCGGCTTGTTTTATACTTTAACATATTAATTTAACACGTTTATTTCACCAAAGGATTATGTAATTTTCTTGGTGGCTGAGTTTTCAATTTAAATTTATTTTTTTAATTGTACAGCGGAAGCTGCCTTCCCCTGGGTTCCAAGTTGAGATTGTCCTTGTAGACTATGATGACACCCTACCACAACCTCAGCCTGTTAACGTGACCCAGAAGCCAGATGAGAAGCCTGCAGCTCCATCTGAACCCGTAATTGAGGCCTCGTCTACTGCAAAAGCTTCTGAAAGTGAACAAGAAGACAAAGATGATGTCTTTTCTGATGACGAGGCTGATGGATCAGGCAATGGAAGAAGTAGAAAAGGTCAGGCAGATTCTTTTGTGAAATCGACTGCCCCTCCCTCTGAAACTAAAACCCCTTCAGATCATAAGGTGGACAGTTTGACTCGTGGAGTTGAAAAGGTATCAGTTAGTAAAGGAGGTTCCACAGAAGGCCGATCGGTAAATGACTCTAAAAGTGAGACTGCTACGGGAACTGGAACAGGCCTTGCGACGCCTAACTCTGATGGGGTTAGTGACTTCAAGGCAATGGCAGCTGATGCTTCTGTATTTTCATTTGGTGATGATGAAGATTATGAAAGTGACTGAACTTGGGGCCTTGTTGCTTGATTGCTTCAATTCAGCAAGCTGTACATAAAAAAAGCTCCAATACCATAGCAAAATCATTTCCTTTGGTTTAGGAAGTTCATGCCTTATTCATTTTGTGTTCATTTGTTTATGTGGCTTCGCCATGAATTGTGGATAAAGGTTCGCAGTGTAGTTTGTACCAATGTTTTTGGGATGTACTTGTGTACTCTCTCTGCTTTGTTACAATCTTTTCTTCTTTTGGCACCAATCGAACAAATGTGTCAATCATTTATGAAGTCTTCTTTCCTTCTGTTAATTTTTTGGCATCTCTTAAGACATGTTCTTGCCAGCTTATTTTCAGTTCAACCCAGATCAGTTTAATTTAGTTCAGTTCAGTTCTGGACAATACTTTTACTCTCACATATCAGTATTTATATCTGTTCAATTCAATTTGGTTCAGTACAATTCAGTTTAGTTCAGTTCAGTTCAGTTGTTTGATGTCGAAGAGAACAGGTCCTCAGTTGGACTATCTCTGTCGAACTTGCTCATACCGTCATACGAGTACAAATCAGTTATACAGCAATCTAAAAGACTCGTTTACTAGGAAGATACGCCCCCTGTCTATTAGCTACTTCAAATAAATCAGTGAACGACTACTACCTAAAGAAAAGGGGTTATGTTAACCATTAATCCCTTCTCCGAGCAGGGGAATGCAATATATCTTCTGTCACAAATGAATAAAATAAGGGTAATGTTATATATAGCCCTAAGGGCTACATTTAAGCATTAAATACATGACTTAAAATGGAAACAGTTTATGAATTCATGACAAAATTTCACATCATTTGAGGTAATAAATACTTGATTCAAATTTTTATTTCTATTTTAAGCTTCTTATACATAGCCTTAAGGGCTATGTATATCATTTTCCATAAAATAATAGGAAGAGATAAATAATTTTATCATTTTGGTGTAAAACTCAAGAGTATAGTGCTCATGTTGCATAATATAGCCTGTGCAGTTTATTTGTGTCTGATAGGGATGGAATAGGCAAAGATGTGTCTTCTCCGAGATTGATGTATCACTAAAGGAACTGAATATTGCCTGATTCAAATCCAATATGAAACAATTGTTGTTCATATCAATATTTTCGATGGTTTTCACTTTAAGGGCTAGCCGCCCAGCCGCTTTCCCCATGTTAGCACCCAAAAAAAATTCAATGGTATATTCAACAAAAAGATACTATATTAAATCATATATGTTGTGGATTGAAAGAAAAAGTAGTATGCATCTGGCTCCCTTGGAAAGGTCGTCGATAGTCAAGTACTCAAGATCTAAAAAGTCTTGACATAGGCGATTTTGAAGACTGTAATACACGTTTCAGAAGCTTTTTCGAGGCATTGAAATGTCTTGGGATTTATCTAGGGTCATAGGCTATCATATATAAGCACCCCCATGACTTAAAATAGGCATACTGTGGGAAATGACGACATATGGAGATATTTTAGAGATGAACGGATCATATGTAAAACAAGTTGTATACATGAGGTGCTTTGAGTCAATGTAGGGGGTCCTAACCACCTGGAAGTTTGAAAGTCGTCACAAGGCAATCAGGATACATAGGGAGAACTCTCGGGAAAAGTGGCATGACCCTGAAAAGTCTTGATACCTTCGATATATTCTTAAGGCTCATGGAACAACTCTCATGAAATGCGCCCTAGGGACATAAGAGATTATCTAAAAGCATTATAGAGTCATGGATGGTGTGTCTGTAGGCCTTTTTGGGTAATAAGCACCACTAGGTTATCCCTATTGCTCATTCAATGTCTAAATTATATATAATCTACAAACTATATTTTTTAAAAAATACACTACCTCCACTACAATATAGATGATACGGTTTGTCTTTTGCACTATTCATATACTCTCATTTGACCGTGTTTTATGATTTTTACTTACGAAAAATATAGTCATCATGTGGGATCTTGTTAGATTCTTCTCGATATATACTTCACAATATCAACTTTCTATAATTTTTACATTTAGGGAATAAGAGGTATTAATAGTTAAAGTAATGTGTTGGCAAGCATGTTCGAAGAAGTGTGTCAAGTATTTTGAAATAGATGAAGTATATATATATATATATATATATATATATATATATATATATATATTCAAAAAGAACTAAAAACTATTGAGTAAGACTATTCCATTATGTGCCCTTAAAAAAGTCACTTTATAAGTTAAATTAGTCACTTTTTGACTTATAATCATTTTCAAGCAATTGATCATCTTACATTAAAAAGATATCAAATCTACTAGAAGTAACATATTTAAGACAAAAAATTATCCATCGTCTTACCATAAAGATTGTGAGATCTTGTAACAATAAAAAGTTATCTTCCTAGTTCCTAGTGCGAAAATATATACCTCATCCGTTTCAATCTAGTTGTGACACTTATCTTTCTCACCAATGCCAAGCAAAACATAAGGATATATATCTCTAATTGTATTTGTAAAAATTATAGAAATTACATATTAAAATAAATGCATATTAAGACGAATTTAACAAGATCACACATGACTAGGGGTGGCAATGAGATGAGACAACTTGCGAGCTACTCGAGATCGACTCGGTCAAAACTCGGTCAAAGCTTGACTCAAGTGACCTTAAATCAAACTCGAGCTCGACTCGAGATGTTGGTGAGTCGAGTTGAGCAACTCGATACTCGACTTGAAAACTCGTGAGAAGCTCGAATACCTAATTATCAATAGCAAAATACCTAAATTTTACATTTTTCTACCTTATTGCTTGTAAGATGAGACACTTGCAAGCTACTCGAAATCTACTCGGTCAAAGCTCGACTGGGTCAATGCTCGGTCAAAAGTCAACTCGAGTGAGCTCGACTCAACTCAAACTCGGCTCGAGATGCTAACGAGTCGAGCTAGCTCGAACTCGACTCGCATTGAATTTGTCTTGTAAGAGACCGCCTACTTTTTAATTAAAATTAGGCAATGATAAGCGTAATATTAAAAAGAGAATTAGCCCAATAATAATTAGGTTAATTTTTTTAATAACTAATTTAATTTATGGGAAATTCTACATGGTAGCCTCCAACTTTCAGTTTTTCTCTATGGTGGTAGGGCAAAAAAAATATTATACAAAATGACTCTCAACTTTAACAAATTCTATCTAGTGACCTTATTTCAGAAATTAGTGGTTAACCAATTAAACCTAACTATTTCTTTCTCCTACGTGCATTCATCATTACCCAATAATTGAAAAAAACATAATCAAAATAGGATGAATAAAATATATTGTTATATTAGAAAGCTTTCATTATCTGAATTTGACATCATATAGCATTGGTACATAACACTACTATCACTGAGTATACTATCAACTACAGCTTAGATCTCACTTAATAAGCTAATCAATCATACCATCACCGAACCTGCTGCTATGCTGCAAATCCATAACCAAATATATTGCAATAGGTTGACATCTGAATTACTAGGTTCAATCTTTCGTTTTTTTTACCTCATTTCTTAGAATACTATCCTTCTTTCTTGAGTCCTTAATCTGGAACAAATGATTGTACTTTTCTCCTTTGCTCTGACCTTCAATTTCTGCAAGTGGGCCGTTATTTGGGTGGTTGGATGGTGTGATCTGCATGTTCGTGGTGGTAGTAGGGTTGTGTTGTGGTTGTGGTTGTGATAGTTTATCTTAATATAAGCTTAATAAGGTCATTATGTGTATTGACATTAAGTTGGAGGTCATTTGATATAAATCTTTTTTTGGCTTGCCACCAAATAGAAAAATTCAAACTAGGAGGCCACCATGTAGAATTTCCCTTAATTTATTTAGTGATTAGATTTACTTTTATATTAAAATTAAATAATCTCTTTTAATAATTTGTATAAGGTAAAATGTCAAAGCATCACATCTAGTTCCGAAGAGATGAAGTATGAAAAAACCGTCATATTTATAAAAAAAAAATAAAAGAAAAATCATAAAGAAGAATCGAGTCAACAAAAATTCAAGAAACACAGCCCTTGCTGCATTTCCATGTCGATTTCTGGTATCCAAGGTCAACTGCTCGAAGTTACAGGTCAATAAACAATTCCCCCCCTTTTTTTTAACGCAAAATCTTTAATTAATGTTCTTTCTTTCTAATAAAATTCGAATCATTTGTTCATCAAAAATGTTTTGTTTAAAAAACATTTTTTAATAATATTCTGTTAATTATTATTGTTTGCAGTTGTTGGATGTCACAAATTGAAGGATACAGAATGGATTTCAAGACAAGATCCTTATGTTTGTCTTGAATATGCTAGCACCAAGTTTCGAACCCGCACCTCTACAGGTTTTTCCTTCTCTCTTTTGCGTGATTTGTTATTATCTGGGTTTTTTTTTTCTATTTCTTAATTGATAAATTGTTTGATTGAATTTGAAAAAAAATCGTTTAATTTCATCTGGGTTGATTTATTTTTGCTGTATAGATGGTGGGAAGAACCCAGTATTTCAGGAGAAGTTTGTTTTTTCTCTAATTGAGGGTCTTAGAGAGATCAATGTTGTTGTATACAATAGCAATACTCTCACTTTTGATGATCACATAGGGAGCGGAAAGTAAGTATTTTGAATTTCATCTAAATTTTCAATTTTTGGGCTGAGATTATGGGATTGGATTTATTTAGGTTAAATTGTTGGTTTTCATATTGTTGTTTATAGAATTCAACTTCAGGATGTTCTTTCTCGGGGATATGATGATAGAGCCTGGCCACTTCAGACTAAAACGGGCCGGTATGTTCCGGTTTCGCGATATCTTAGTTTGCTCATCATGCCAAGTTCAATCTTATGTTAATGTTGCTCTTTATTGTGAAGCTTTGTTTGATGCCATTCGTACTTAATTGCATGTTTTATGGATATGATTATAGTCTAGTTGATGATATAGGCTTATAGCTGCTCACCCGAGGAGCACGATCACAATTTTATTAGTTGTTAATGAGAAAGGTTGAACAATTAGTTTTACCGGAGATCAATTGGAAATAGGCTTGAGTGGTGAGTATAATGCTCTATATTGGGTTGTTGTTGCAGAAGGGGTTTTGTGTTATCAAGCTGACTTGTATGTGCATGAAATTTCAATACATGCATTGATGTTGTAATGAGCTCCAGCAAAGAATATGTCAGTAATGTGGAACGAAGAATAAATAGTTGAACCTTATGGGTTCGCATTCGAGTATATTGCTTGTGCTGCAAAAGTGAGGGAATAGTTGACAATTCTTTGTCGATGTTGGATATCAATTAATGAATTAGCATTAAAGCATATCTCTCTTGTGCTGAAGTTACAACCATGGAGAACAATTGATGGATACTTATAAACTCTGAACCTTTAAGGCCGAAGGGAATTATTGAATGTAAAGATAAGACCCTAGTTACATATTGAAATAATACCTAAAGTTTAGATTGACCATCTTTCGTCTGTTTAAAAGGGTGTTGGATGGACCCAGTGAAGTCACTAATAAGAAGCAAATGGGAGTATCAGCACTCACTAAGATGAAGTCACTGTGGGAATGATGGATATTATGAGATGATGGGAAAAAAAATTAGAGTTTTGAATGGTTACTCTGCTTAATGTATGGTTTCTGTTTTCTCCTTTAAGTACTCCATCTAAGTAGATTATCAGGTTTGAAATTTGGAGTGTGGAGTCCTACTATCATATTGATTGTCAAATACTCAAAACTCAGAAGGATTATACAGGATAGCTGTTAGAGTATGGCAATTATGATGCGTTTGTTGAGGTCTGAGAGGTTTTTTTTGTCTAAGATGAATATTTGGCACTTATAGCTTCAAGTGAATCAATGTAAAGCGCCTTCGAAACAACAAAAAGGTGAAAGGTAAATTGATAATAAGACAAGGAGGTTGAAAAACTTGCTTGCTTGTACTATTGCCTATTTAGTAAAGAATAAAGTTCAGATAAGCTCATTTAGCTGGATTAAACTTACAACATCATTAGAGGCAATCTTTGTAGATCATAGTTTTTGCCACCATCATCTATACCATTCATATATTGGTTTTAGTTGTGGCTATATTCTTATGAAAACTTTAAAAAGTACATGGGATAGGCATTTTACTTTAGTATTGTCTAATAAGCTCACTAGTTAGTTGCCCAGACAATATCCTTAGTTGTGTTGTGTCTGACATTGGGTAATGCTGGGCAATTTGTATTTGGTGGCGAGTGTGGGGGAATTGAGGAGAACAGTAACATGATGTTGCTGTCTTGATTCTGTTTAGATTGTTTCTCTTCTTATGTTACAAACACATTGTATTTAATTTTTCTTTGATAGAAAAGGCTGTTAGACTGTATGGATCAATTAGTAGGTTTTTTTGCATCAGATTATGAGATTGCAGTTCAAGGCTTGCAGCAACATGGGTTGCTTTTTAATTGCAAAGGTACGACATGGAGTGAAAGACTGAAAGCCCTTTGCATGAAGGAGTATGTGGTTGATATACTATACAGGCAACACTTTTTGATAATAAATATAAAATTTTCTATCAGAATACGGGAGATCAGTTGATGGAACAAAGTCTTGCTGTTTGTGTACAGCTGACTGTGAAGGGTTACCAGTTACTTTATGTGCTTTATGTTGTCAGGTCCAGCAGTGCAACGTTCTTGTCATTTCACAAATTGATTGTGGTTTTCCTGGCAAGTTTGGGTTTATGAAGCTAAAATACGGACGTGATCACAAGCTGTCAAATTTATAGTTACTGCCTGAGTTGTGCGTCTGAGGGCGATTTGTTATGATCACAGCCTAAAAGATTAGTGAAGAACTTTGACCTGTGAAGTTTGTGATTGTAAATGAGGCCATTGTCATACAGCCATTTCCTTTAAGCAAAATTGTATGTTGTACATGAAACTGGATACGTTAGTCTAGATTATTCTCATGACAATATGTGAAGATTTTAAAGCTCAACACTTCAGTTCCGCTTGAAAGAGAAATACTTGTTCTGCTTTATGTTCTTGCTCACCACCAACATGACATTGGTCTAAGAAGATGACATTTTGTTGCAACATTATTACCCCCATTACATTAATGGGAAATTCTATAGGATGGCTATAAGACCAACATTATCTTATGGGTCGGAATTGAGAAGGATCATATTAGAAAGACGGGATAGTAGTGACGCTTCTGTTGAAATGGAGGTGCGAAAACACCTTAAGAGATAGAACACGAAACACGGATATTTGGAAGGAGGTTGGAGTGGAAAATATTAAGTATGCGATAAGAGACAGCTGGTTATGTGTGTTTGGGCATGTGCAACATTGACTAGATGATGAAGGTAGTGGAGTGCTGGGATTATGGAGATTGCAGATGAAGTCGGGAGAAACCAAAGATGATTAAATAGAGCCATGTATAATGATAGGAAATAATTAGTTTTGCATGAGCATATAACACTTGACAAAAGGAAACGGAGGCAAAGGATCTATGTGAAATTGTGAACAACCATCAGAGATAAAATCTTGACTCTTGGAGGCGAACCCATTCTATTACGGATTAAGGCTTTGGCGTTGTTGATTTTGTTTTTGTTGTTCTCTGCTTCACTGAACGAAACTTGCATGCATGCTATTTGATCATTGTCGTGAAACCTCTGAAATGGGGAAGTTTACTTTTGCAAGATACCCTCGGTAAGTCTTTGTCGAAGACTCGGTAAAATGCTACTTTTACAGAAAATCCAGACTTTGATCCGCCTAAAAAGTTCATCTTACTGCTGACACGAGGGAGATATAATGTTCCATTGTTCATTCATAATTATGTTTCTCTCCTTATTATAACTAGCACATTATTTTCTCGATTCACTGATGGTGATGTGCTTGCTTTCATATCCAAATTGCTTCTTCTGCTTGTATTATAGAGTTTTGAGATGAAAGTATCATTCTGAAGGAATGACAACTTAACAGTTTTGCTTCTTATTGCAGACATGCTGGAGAAGTTAAATTGATTATGCACTTTGCGAAAACCAATGTAATTTAGTTTTGCTGTCTGAATCCCTAATTCTGTGTTTCTTTTATTTTATCAGTCTATCATGGCAATAAACTATAATGAACTGATATCTTGCTTCATTGCAGAAATCAAATACAAGCTGTGCTCCTTCCGCTCCACCTTATGCTGCATCACCTCACCCTCAAGTATCTATGTATGCCGCGCCTCCTCCGGCTTCTGTTTCTCATATGAACCCTACCTCAGCCTACCCACCACCTCCATCTACGGCCTATCCTCCCACATCAACAACTTATCCACCTCCACATGCCGCGTATCCATCTACTTCGCCTTATCCATACCCACCTAACCCATCAGCATACTCAATTAACCCATCAGCATACCCACCTTATCCATATCCACCACCCCCGGATCAGTCAACATATCCTCCGGCTGCATACCCGCCGCCACCTTCAGCATATCCTCCTAACCCATATCCACCACCTCATCATGCTCCAGCATATCCTCATTCAGGTTTTGTTCTTCCTAGTCTTTAGACATTCTTTTCTGTTACATCCCTCCATTGTTGTTCACTCTATCTTTTTTATATATTCAAGGACATTATCCTGGAGTGTATCCTCCACCACCCTACTGAGGACTGAGGAGGCTGTGGTATTTGCTTCAAGAAAAGAGACGACAACCTGCTTGTAAGGGCTAACAATTATATACATATCATGTATTTTGTCGTAGCATTGTGGCTATATGAGACTTTTTGCATAGCAGATGAAATTTAGTACCTGTCAAAGGATCTTTAGCGTGCTATCACACCTTTTGAAAAATCTGTCGTTTCTTAAACTCCACATAACTATAGATGATATTTGGTCGTGTCACCTCATGGGGTCGGCCATTACCTCGCGGAGGCACAGCATGAAACAAGGCTTCCTGAAGACCAGCACGAATAACAGCCCACAGACCGGAACGGTAGTGAGAATAAAGGAAAATGCTTAAGGTGACCCGTGGGCCTAGCCAGCATGGCATGACTACCATTGGTGCAGTAGCACAACAATCAACATGACCTATTGACATCCTTAAACACAACCATCTATGAATAAATCTTTACCTTGCTTTCATCAATAATTGATTCTCCATTTTCTCCCCTTTTGCTTATGCTATTATGTCATTGAATATATCTCGACTTTGATATCAGTGGTTGAAATAGAAAGTCATGTTCTTTTCATATTTTATGTCTTGTATCTGTTGAGGTGACAAAAGAAATTGAACTACGGCTGCACGCTGCTGTTCGTCTGTTCTTATGAATTAAAAGGTTGAGTTCTTTTTCTCAAATAGGTTAGTAGTGGGGATTGGAAATAGGCTCTCCACAAGGCACAAACTGCTCCCATCGACCTTCTTGTCAGGTCTCACTATAGCAACTGGACCTTAGTCCCTAAATTTTACCATTATGTGTAGTCCCCAACCTCAAAAGTTCCCTAATTCAAAAGATGTTCCAAGGACCACTCAAGCTTGTGTGACAGAGTAACTTAGCTGTTCTTAGAGGACAGTGGAAATAAATGAGGCTAGTTCAAGCCTTTCAGGATAACACAAGTTTTAGGTTCAATCTTGGTTTGTTGATTTTGTTGTTAATTTTAGTCGGTTGCTTATAGTTTCCTGTTTCTGCTTTAGCTATTTTATCTTTATTGCTTATTAACAAGCAAGATGACAACACCAAAAGTCTATATATTGCCTAGAAAACAGTAGAATCCACTTAGACAACCACCCTTTTCCTTTTAAAAGAATGATTTTGTCATGAAATGGTCCAAAGAGGTCAAGGCCTGCTTAATCATCTTACCACAACTTTGACTGACTACTAGAGAGGTTTATGTCCTAACTCCCTTCAGTTCTAAATAATGTACCATTATTTTTGTTGATTAGTTTAAAGAAATTGAGTCCAGTCACCATAATTATCCTGCACTTGAAATGTTTATAGCTCTCCTCCATGCCAGTGCAGCAGTGCTTGGCACGACGAAGGAGAAGTCGTGTCGTACTAACAGCTCATGCCCAACTCTAGCATTTACTGTCTTTTCTTTTCATGGAATTTACTCAAATAAGGCTTTGGTAAATTTAGGAAAAATGTTATTTTTGTGACTTCTCAGAATAGAAATACATTATAGCAATTGTGCTGTATGTGTGAACCTGTCATGAAGCTGCTAGATAGATGATATGTGAAGAAGGTAGAGAGTAGAGAGATTATTAAAGGTTTGAATAGCACTCAACATTCAACAGGGTTAGCTAGCACGCATGCACAACTTCATTGCAATTATGATCACATGGAGGAAACTATGACTAGAGCTATGATCATCATGCAAAGATGTGTTTTAAAATCATAGTAGTCATCTACTCAAGTATATGCTTCTTTTTCACTTTCTTTTGACCATCCAACTATAAAAAGAGAATGAAAACAAAAAGAAAAGGGAAAAATTTACTTCTCCTCAAAAAAATTGAAAAAGAAAAGGAGGGAAAAAGGAATAAACAATTAAGACTATGGATTGTAATGTCACATTCATTTTTTTTATTTTACTTTTGATTTTTTTGGCTAAGTATAGAAACACATGATATATTAAGATCTCTATAATAAAAGGAAGAAAAGAAATCAGTAAAGAGATTATATTGTCTAAGTTAGTAGTTGAGTGTTGTTGTCAAAAGGGTGAAGCTTAGTTGAGAAATGATGGGATGACTTTATGAGAAGTTTGAGGAGTATGTACTTGTTTCCTTTAAATTTTCTAACACTTTGCTCTTTGTTCAAACACAAGAATTTGTGTCACTGCATTAGTTTGACATTCACTGAAATAAGTTTGACATTATAACTCTCTGTAGGAGCTATCAATAGCACAAAAATCACCATTAATTGGACCTAAGTGAGGACTTTGAGCAACCTTTGCCCCCCTTCTTCTGTTAGATAGTCAAATTTGTTAGTTCCTGCACAATGCCCTTTTCAACTAATAAATGGGTCTTCAATAGGCTTTTTGTGGTGATCTAAGACACACTTGATTAGAGAGTCGCGATAAATTCTAACAATAGTTTTGAATTCGGGATTAGGTTAAAATTAGAACAAAAATATCATTTGATTTGTCGATCCTCAAACAAAGAAATAAGCAAAGTAGCAATTGTTCATTTGAAAAAATGGAAAGTCTTCTTATTGGATGATCACGATAATTTTCAAAAATCGAAATTCTTGATCAATGGAGGAATAATATAAGGTGAAAAAATTCAGATTTGATGCAAGTTTTGTGCCTATAAGAGCTACACAAGTTCAATTCACAAATCACGCTATAATAAGTTTATATAAAGCTCAATTTGTTCATACTAGTTAAGTGCATGAATCATGGCTAACAAGTTTGAATAAATTCAGATAAAAGTTAATATAGTAAAGAGAACACCTAAATAGGAGGGCAATTCAGACGAGGTGAAATGGCTTGAATCTAGCCTTTCAAGTGACTCTAACTTAAAGTTCTCTCTTATTGCTAATCTATTTTTATTGTACAACATTGGTCATGACAAGACTAAAACATCTAATATGCGACTTCCAAGTTCTAATCCAATCTAGGAGATCAATTAGAAACTTTCTCTAGTTTGGTTAGTAATACATTGGACATTTAGTATGTGCAAGTAACAAAAATGTACTTAAATATTGATTTAATGAATTTGATCATTAGTTTGTGCACGTAATTATAAAACCTTACGCAAAACTTTGTATCATTTAATTTTGTGTTCATTGTACATCTTTCAACTAATGAATGATTATAAAGATACTTTACCTTTTATTTATTTATTTTCAACTGTTTCAACAATTCCTTACCTTTATTTGTTGTAAAAAGCTTGAAACTTCAAATATTCCACCATGTTTTTATGATTACTACTATTCTTCTTATGTTGCATTACAGAAAATCAAGGCAAATTTCTCTCTTTTTAAAGGTAAGTGGTGGGGAAGGAGAATTAAAAACTTTAAACTTTTTAAGGCTATATTTAGTTTACTACTATTGAATGAGTCAAAAACTGTAATTAACAACATTAATGTAAGATAAACATAATTACAAGCTAAGGTGATCTATGACCCAGCAAATACTTTCAACTTTTAGCTGATCCAATGATTATTACCAAATCATATCTGACCCATAATACTGGATCTCTCTTAATCTTTTTTTTTTTTACTTCACAATTTGGCCTTTTTGTGATACACATTTCTCTCTTAAGGACAAAGATTCAAGAGCAAAGAGAGGGACCCACATGACATAGATCCAAGAGGCAGTTTGTAGTGACTGAGTGGGAAGGAAGATGATTATGTGTGAAATTTTTTTTCATAAAAAGTTGTTTTATGTGTTTATTTTTACTAGTTATACATACTCCCTCTGTATTTTTTTATCTTTCCTACTTTAACTTTGCACGTTTGCCAATACACTTATTCTACATTAAATATCTTCCATTACATATTAGTAAAAATCATAACAATTGAATATTAATAAAGTATTCATTGAGACGAATCAAACAAGACCCCACATGACTATACTGTTTCTTATATATTGAGAAAAATCTAAAAGATTCCCTCTAATTATGAATAGTGTCAAGATTCTAAGTGAGAAAGATAAAAAAATACAGAGGGAGTACTTCATACTGTATGCACCAAACTACATTCAAATCTTTATGAGAAAATATGTTGATTGTTTGTGGGGGCCTTTTGACTTTGAAGAACCAGCAAAAAAAAAAAAAAAAAGACTGTTGGAAGAAATAGTTAATGCATTATTATCTTTATGCAAACCAGCTGGGATGGTAGTTCAGTTGTTGTTTTTGAATTGTGGTTAGGGGTTCATCATGAGGAGATGATTCTTTTTAACTTATTTATTACTAGACTTGAACATTGTTTTAACCTTAGTTACATTTACTCTTCAATTCATCTTAAGTATTCGTATCAGATCCTTGATACTCGAAAATGGATACGAACACTTGGATGTTTCATTTTGGGCCAAAAAATTTTTGTAGATTAGCCGAGTTAGACACTTGGACTCGTACCTATGTCAGACATGGATATAAGAGAGCAGGCAAAATAAGTTTTAACTGTGTTAAATCTACCTATATATTTAGCTTTTAATTCCTGTTGTTACAGTTGGTTTGGTCTGGAAATTATTAACTAGTCTGTAATTTGTATAGAAGTTGTTTGCTTCAGCCTTCAGGTGATGCCGACAGATTTATACTTTATGCAAGTAGGTCCTAATGTGTTTTAAGTATGGAAGATAGGCTGATTATACACATTCCACAGTATGTGTATATTTGTAGAATGCAAATCTCTTGTTTCTACTAGGTAGTATGTATTTGTAATAGTTTTTTGGCAGCGATTTCCTACTAGTTAGTAGTTACCATGATGATTTATGTGAACTAATATGTGTTGGTTTATACTTTACCAAATTCACCCTAAACACGGAATGAACTTCCTTTTATACCCATTTTCCTGACCTATCATTCATCATCCACCTTCCTACCCTTTTACAATCTTCGATTTGTAACCACTGCTGACAACGCACATCTCTGACTATTGCTAGCAACTAATATCTCTGATCACTAACATTTTTCACAACCACACTTCCGAATCCTTATTGTCGGATTGGATTCGCGGGAAAACATGGTAGACAAAAATGATTTCACCTTATCATGATTTGTGGCAACATCTTTTGCTTGGCACAATTGCACTATATCCCGCTAGAATCTTTCTAAATATTTTTTTTTGCTCTAAAAAATTAAAGTGTGTAGATCTGTGAGTTATGCCTCAAAGTTTTATAACTTGTTTTCCATCATCATCACCTGTTATCAAAGATCATCAACATATACAAGTATTATAACTTGTTTTCCATTTCTTCCTAGAAAAGAGAGAGTAATTCCTTTTGCTTTGCTCAAAATTCTCTTTCAATAAGAACTTCGTAAGTTTGATGTTTCATTGTCTGGAAACCTGTTTCAAACCATTAAGACTTCTCTTAAGTCTGCAAACTTCCCCACTTCTTTCTTCAGCATGTCGTGGTGGTGGTTTCATGTATATTTCTTCCTCTATGTACCCATGTAAGAAAGCATTGTTGATGTCTAAATGATGCATTGTTGATGCATTTGGCTTCATCTTCACCTTATATACACCCATTTGCAGTCAATTGCTTTCTTTCCTTATGGCAATTTGGTGATTTCCGAAGTGCCATTTTCTTCCGATGCTTCTAGCTTCTTTTCCATAGCAACCTTCCGCCCCTCATGCTTATTTGTTGCTTCTTTGTAGTTCAAATGCTCCACAACCTTCGAGGCATTGTTAAGAGAAGCAAGATAATTTTCAAAATAGTATTATGAATTTTTTAAATTCTGCACTATTATGTTTGTTGTTGTGTGATATTGTCTCTCATCTATTGATTTTGAAAGATTTACAATATAATTCTTCGATCTCTTAGGTATATTTCTTGCCTGGTTGTTCTTCTCATCTCCACTAGTCTTGATTGACTATGACTAGAGCTACCATTTTAGTTATTTCTCCTTGATGTGTTTCTTCTTTCTAATTCTTATGATGATGGTTGATATCTAGAGCAATTTGCTCAAATATCTCTGGATCCTCTCTTGTGTATTCCTCTTCATCTGCATCATTTATATCACACATATTTTCTCTAATAGTATTAATGTGATTCCTCTTTCCTTTTTCAGTTAGGAAAGGGAACACTTCTTCCTGAAAAATAACATCTCTACTTACAAATATCTTTCTTTTTTCAAGATCAAACATTTTGTATCCTTTTTGGCGATAAGGATATCCAATCATTACACATCTAATACCTCTTTCGGCAAAATTTTCACTAGGCTTTCTAGCTCCACTAGCATAACAAAGGTTTCCTATGATCCGTAAATGATCATAAATAGGTTTTGTTTTCATAAGCCTTTCATGAGGTGTTTTCCATTCAATCACCCTGCTGGGAAAGATTGATTAAATGAGTAGCAGTGAGAATACACTCACCTCACAACTTGTCTGGCAAATTAGCACAGATTTTCAAGACATTGGCAGTTTCTAGTAGAAACTTGTGTTTTCTTTCTACTCTACCATTTTGCTGAAGCCATCCTACCACACTTTGGTGAAATATCCCCTTTTCGGCAAGGATTTTGCCAAATTCTAGCTGAAATATTTATGTTCCATTGTCATCTAAGTGTTTTTACCTTACTCATGAAATGATTCTTAACATGAGCTAAGAGACCAATTAAGATTTCTTTCACCTGCTCTCGGTTGACAAGTAGATGTGTCCAGGTCACTCTGAAGTGATCATCTACTATAGTAAGATAGTAGATGGCTCTTATCACAAACTTTAACACCACATGGACCCCAAAAGTCTATATGAACTAAATCAAACACGTTTTCAATAGTTGTAACACTTGTTATAAAAAGTAACTTGTGATGTTTGGCTTCTAAACAAGTGTCACAAAAGTCACTACTTAAGTCTTTACATTTGCAGAAAACCAAATGTTTTATTTTTGATAAAGAGACATGTCCTAATCTAGCATAGATTAGGCCTAGATTGGAGTTATCTTTATCAAAATTCTTTGTCACTTCTACTGTCATCGCCTTCTTTTCAACCTTCCTTCCTTCTCCTTCTTCAAGTCTCCTCTCATCAATCACCAGTTTGTACAAGTCACTCTCATTCCTTCCATGAGTTACGATTTGCTTGTTGGAAAGGTCCTGTACACAACATCCATATTTTTCAAATATGAATTTCATCAGTTTATTGTTTTGTATGGTTTTGCTCACAGATAATAAATAATGTTTGAAATAATTGACAAACAACACAGTATAGTTTCAAGATAATTTCAGGAGATATATTCACATTTCCAAACTCAGTCACCTGCTTCACTGAACCATCTGGTAAACCTACCTTCATTGTACCTTTTAGAGGCTTTATGTTAGAAATCAAGCTCCTATTGCCACATATATGGTCACTAGCACTTGAGTATAATGGTCCATTACTCACAGTCATGTGTTTTCTTATGATTTACAACATTTGAGAAAGCTGTTTTACCTACAAAGATGTTGTATGCCATTGTATTTCCTCCCAAAGCCTTCATGACTTCCTGAACCACAGTTGAAATCAGCTTACTTTCATCCTTTCTTTCACTTCCTTCACCTTGAGAGTTGCTGAATCCAAGGGGAGTTTCTTCAATTGCTTTTGTCTCTTCTTTCACCACATTAGCAACTTGTCTGCTATTGTTCTTCCATTTGGAATCTTGAATCTATGTGGATAACCATTTAGCTTCAATATTCTTTGCTGGTATGACCTTTCAAACCACAATAATCACACTTCTTTGCTTGTTTCTCACTCATCATTCTCTTGTAATCCTTCTTTCGTACCAAAGGTCCTAAATTCTGCACTTGCCTATTCACATTTAGAGCAATCATCTTGTTTCCCAAACTTATCTCTCTTGTGATTTGTTTTTGCTTTTCTACATGTAAAACCAGGTTGTAAGCCCTATTTACAGGCAACAATGGGTCCATTCCCAGCAAATTACCCTTCATTTGCTCATAGCCACCATCCAAAACTATCACGAACTGGAGAATCTTATCATTTGACTGTATCTTCATCATTTTCTTTTGTAAAAGGCATGTACGTTTCTCCAAGCTCCACAAGTGCACTATGGTACCTCTTCTAGCTGCTCATTTGGTCCCATAATTCCTTGAGTTTGCAGTAGTATTCTCCCACGCTCATCAAGTTGTTCTGCTGAAATTCTCATAACTCTTTCTTCATATACAAGAGTTGTGGTGCATTGGTTTGCCACAATTCCTTTGTGGACTGTATTGATACCAAACTCCCGGCAACCTTACTTTTCATTGTTGTAAGAAGCCAGACCTCACCATGTAGTCACATATTATCCACTTCTGCATCTCTTCTCCAGCTTCCTTAGGTTTTGGATGTTCCCCTTCAAGAATTCCCAATTTGTTCTTAGCTCCTGGAGCAATTTTCACACTTCTACTCCAATGTAAGAAGTTCTTGCCATCAAGCATCACTAGTGGAAAAAAACCTTATATGTCACTTAGTAGAGGATTCGGGTTTTACAAAATCCGAAAATCAACAAAAAAAAAAGGGGAGAGAAAGCTGGGTGAATTAACTGATCCGGTTCACAAGATTGAACAAGTAAATAATCTGGTCCAATATGCTAATTCTTTACTCCAATCTTTCGTTTGGTGGATATAGGGGCGAACACGCAAATTCCCGGCTTAATCTTTCGTTTGGTGGATATAAGGCCTAGCAAGCTAATTCCACAACTTTCCTCTCTCATCTCCCTAATCCCCCAGACCCTAACATACCCCTCTTCTCATGCGCTTCAATACAACCCCCAAAGTCTGAAACTCTAAACACTCCAGCCCCCTCTCTTCCCTAATCCCTCCTCCCTCCTCCCTCCTCCCTCCTCCCACCTCCTTGTTCCAACGAACCACCACGAATCCTTTCAACCCTCCTCATTGTTTGCACAACGAACCACCACCATCACCGAAAGCAAAGCCCACAACAACGAACCACCATCGATGCTTCAACATCGCCTTCTTTTCTCGTCATTTTTTGCGCAAATCGCGTTCACTATCGCCGTCCATTCTTCGTCCCTTCAACATCGCCTTCGCACGGCGAGACGAAGAGATGAACATTGCCTTCAACAAAAAAACTCAACATCATTATTCGCACGTTTTATTTATTTATTTTGTTTCGATTTTTCAGTTTCAATTTTAATGGAAACATAACTTTTCCACTCTCATTCACAACAATAAAAAGAGGGTCTTTATAAAAGGTTGTTAGACTGGTTAGTCGTAATCTCCTTTTCTACCATTTAAAAAACTGTGACGGATAAAGTTTCAAACTTTGTTGAAATTTTCAGAGTGTTTTGAAGTTTTGATGACTCGTATAAGGGTCTTATAAACATTGCTCTGATACCATAAAGATATATAAAAATTCACACCAGAATTCCTCTCTCATAATTTTCAGAGGGATGGAGTTTCTTGTATTCACACTTTCAATCAAACTTTCTATGTATATTACAACGGCTATGGAGCTACTTTCTTCTATACATATAGATGGTTTTATAAAGACCTAAAGTCTAGTTGTACTACAGACAAGAAAACTACCATCTGTACAAAATGCAAATATATATTCACAGAAGATCAGTCTAGTATCATGAGACTATAGTAGAGTGTTGATCTTGGGTGTTCTGCATTAGCCTTATAATATGTACCTTTTGTTCGCATGCTAACCTATAACATATATAACAATATTGTGAGCGTGAATAATTATTGTGACGGTATTAAGTATCATTACAAAAACTAATCATTATCACACCTTACCATGATCTCTGCAAGTTGTTTCAAAGTTGTGTTATTAAAGATGAATGAACATAACTTTTCCACATGCCTCTAACGGAGGAGTGGAAAGCTCCATTATAGAGCAACATACTACCTCTGTTTTTATTTAGTTGCAACGTTTTGACTTTCACGCTTGCCAATGTACAATTTCAAATCGTTTTATCTCTAATTGTATGTAAGTAAAAATTATAAAAATTTGATATTATGAAAGCTTACATCGAAACGAATCAAACAAGACCCCACATGACTATATTTTGTTTAACATATAAATCAATAAATGTGGTCAAATAAGAGAACATGAATAGTGCAATTTGTCAAACGTTGCAACTAAAAGAGAACGGAGGTAGTATTGTATTGGGTAGACATATTTTTCCCAAACAGTACGCCTCCACAAGGTGTTTGATTCATTAAGATAGCACCATAGCCATTTAAATATGAGTGCGGGACTATGGTTGCCGAGGTTATCAATACTAAGGCCTCCAAGAGATTCGGAAAGTTCAACAACGTCCCATGATATAAGAGGACGTGATCTCTTTTGGTATACGAGCCTTTCAATGCATGTTATGCGTGCAAAGTCGAATGTGCGTGACAATTGCTTTTCAATTTGTTAGATGTATTTTTCCTTTTTATTTTTAAAGTAATAGAGTGGTAGATGTTGTAGTTTTCTTTTTTAGTTAGGGGTTTATTTGTCAAAAACAGTGGACACCAAAATCCTCAAGAATTCTCATACGATTACAATAGAGATTGCTTTTCATCATCTAATTTTCATTTTACTTGAATTATCGGCAAAGATGTTGTAGGTTGGCCTTATATACAAGATGAGACCTCATTAATTTTCTTGTCAACATATTTGAACGAATAAATACTTCCTCCGTTTTTTTAGATGTTACAATTTCTATTTTAGGAAGTTTTAAATTAGATGTTACACTTTTATTTTGGGGAATAACTTCTCTTTATCTCTCTCCTATCAAATGCTCACATGGGACCCTTTTGTTTTTCATTCTCTCTATTTCTCTTCTCTCCAAAAAAATTACCTAGAAGCGTGATTTGAAAAGTGTAACATCTAATAAAAAACGGAGGAAGTATATAAATGTACAAGCCACAAATAAAAGAGAAGATATGAAATATGAGGTTGGTCTTCAAATCAAAACGAACCTTCATCTACTCATCCACAGGTTGATTTCCGGGAAATTTACTACTCAAAGATTTACTATATATGTATAAAGTATAATTTTTTAAGCTGGTGCAGAAAAGACAATAATAAATCTGGTAAGAATAAAGAAATGGATGCATGCACAGATGCACTTACAATTCACATACATACATACATGCTTTCTTTACTGTCAGACACTTAATTGTCAGTACAAGAGGGACAAATATGATTGAATAATGCATGGTAACTGGTAACAGCAACAAACTACATGTGTATTTTATTTAAAATAATTGATAAAAGAACAAAAGGAAAACTCCAATACATATGGAGAAAGAGAAACGTTAAAATAGTGTGATAGTATAATACTCTTCGAATTGTCTACACAAATCTACCATATACTATATTTGTCACTTATATACTCTTATGATACTCGTATGATATGATAAACTAGCATGGTCTTTAACTCTTTTATGATGTATTGATGAACCCCTTATCATACAAAAATTAAATAATTGATGTAGTTCCAAAAAATTCAGAAGGTTTAAAACATGAGGACAAAAAGAAACGAGGATAGAAATTGTAGAAAAGACAAAATAATTTTGTTACACTGGACACTGGTCACAAGTGTTAAGGGTAAAAATTGAAGTGTCATTGGTTTGTTTTTATCAAAACTTGGGTGCACGTCAAGCGAAGGGTACCTTCTCTTTGGCTAGCTGTTTTCCTGCTAACCTTTGCTTTCCTTCTATTTTTTACTCTCTTTTTTCTGCCATACAAGACACCATTAATTATGACTTTGTTCTGCCATATACAATGCAGAGAAATTCACTCGCTTCAATGGATTGTTTTAAACGCCCCTTCAGTCCTCACTTCTCAACCTCGTTCGAGTCGAATTCGAACTCTTGTTGATTTTTTGAATAATGTTCATTTAAATTTAATCGAACTTGAGCCGAGCTTAAAACTTGATGAATCGAGTTTTGACCGAGTTGACATTTGACCAAGTGGTAACCGAGCAATTATGGAATTGTTCACGAACAAGCTTGACGTATTATTATCTTTAATTTATTCGTCTTTTTATTATTATTATTTTTGTTTTTTGAGTTTATTTCCATAAAAAAAAATATTAATCAAGCTTGTTCACGAGCTTGTTGTTGAACCCCATGTATGTTGTGCACATGTGAGTTGTCCCACATTGGAGAAAGAGGAGATAAAGTACCACAATATAAGCTAGAGGAGCTACTCCTACTATTGCCAATTGGTTTTAGTATGGAACCTCCTTTGGGGTTGTATGTGGACCGAACTCTCTTCCTCTGTATTGGGTTGCCCAAGCCCATTTTTAGTCATATCAAATTTATCACATAACAACCACAACAAACCGAGCTTTGATCGAGTCAAACAATACATAAACATGTCAGGCTCATTATCACCCCTAGGTGACAGATATTTTGGATTGGATCCAAGTCAAGTTGATTAAGGTTTATCTTATCCATAGATTTGTTGGGTCCAGTCGAGTCTTAGGTGTTCAAGTCAATTTTAGATTGTATTTTGGCTAAAACACCTCCAAGTCGCTAGTTATCTCAGTGATGTTCTTGGTAATTGGTATGGGTGTAAGTGATGATTTTTTGAGTAGTTATTCGTCACCGAAAGAATGTTATGCCCATAAAAATTTTAATCTTGGTGTTGAGTTTCATATTCTACTTGCTTTTCATTTGTAATGCTAGCTCTCTTCGATAACTTTTACGATTTATTAAGTTTAAGTATAAACTTGATCAGATGTCCTTAGCCGAATCAAATAAAGTGAATACAAATAGAGTATATTTTATTTGTTTCCTTTTCCTTGCAATGGGTTGATTATCACACTTGTTAATTCAATATTTTGACTATTAATATCTTTGATGCTCCATAAGTAAAAATTATATAAAAGAAAGAGTTTTTTGTCAAAGACAACCTTCTAAATTTTTTTGGGCAACTTCAAACCTTAGTGAACGAAAGATCTCGCATATTTATATTTTCATTATGTATAAATTTCCATAGACATTCAAAGTAAGTATATTTATAGGAGTAACTAATAGTGCAAGCCTCAACTTATTGCAATTAGTAACGAAAAAGAGAAAGTATATGGTGTCGACATTGATAGCTTACAATTAAATCACATGTTATATGAAAGGGTTTTGTTAAACGACATCCTAAGATTTTTTAGTAACGTTCTGTATTTTAGTATAATAATACGAATGTATTTCCTTCTCTTTCCCCTCCATTCCCCATTCCCTCATTCATTCCTCAACCATCCCCCTTCAATTCCTCCTCACCTCTTCTATTCCCTCTCATCCCTTTCCTTCTTCTTCCATTTCTTCCATTGAAGGACTACAAGATCTCAAAAAAATTTGAACAAGCTCACATTTTTCAACAACTTCAATTTTTTTTACCGTTTCGTCATATCGCCAAAAAATGCTAATGTAATTTTTTTTCGAATAATGACAGTGGTGAAATGCCTTGAACTCGGCGCTTTGAAACATTTAGCACGAGAACTTACAATACATGGGGTTTAGTGTAATTTTTTTTTGTTTTGGTCCCTATTTTGGCTTATTTTGTTTATGCTAATTAGAATATATCAAACTAGAGTAAAATTTGTTAGACACTAAGGGGGCGTTTGGTTCACATAGTGGTATGGGTTTGGAATCAGAAATGAAATCAAGGTGGTATAGGTTTGGAACTTGATACCTAATACCATGTGTTTGGTTTTATTTGGGAATGAAATTTTTTCTTCTATTTAATACCTAGAGGTATTGCTATGAGCCAAACCCACCTCCCCCCTTGGGTTTCTAAACCCCATACCTTATGGGTTTGAGGTATGGGTTTTAAATCTATAAAATTATAAAACAAACACTAGGTATGGGTTTTGCTCATTTTAAACCCATACCTCATACCAAAATGATATGAACGAAACACTCCCTAACTTGAATTTGTCGAAAAAACCATCAATTATCTATCATAAACACCGTCAAGCACTTATTTAAGCGCCCAACACAGGCATATGCGCCTATGATAGGCGCCCCACCACATGTACAAGCACCGATCATGGGCGCCTAAACCTAGAATTGGCAAACATGTCATATGGTCAAATTCGGGTCACCTTTGAGTACGCGTTGCTATTTGGCCTTGTCTGTTAGGGTACAGCTCAATCACATGTCCATGAAATTTCAGGTCGGGTACGCATTCGATTAAACTGGTGATCAACATCAGCCTGATTCAATCGGTTCAATATCACTAGTGGAAAAAAGCCCAACCGCTCTAGTCAAATTGGGCGTATATGCTCCGTGAATTGACCAAGGTGGTTGGACCCGAAGTGGTTCGCAAAACTTTTACTGATCCGAGGATCAGTTAACCCTTAAATGATTCGATTTTGAACCGGCTCAGTTAACCCTTAAGTGCCTTAACTATTTGATTTTAAGGTAAAAATCGGGTTAATTAATTATTAATTGATCCGATTTTTACCTTAGAACCAGAGTAGTTGGTTGAAATTTATGTCAAAAAAAGATGCCGACCTGCAGGCTGCACGTCTGCACTACCTTTCACGTCTCACACTCACCTTTTATAATGTGTTGGTGGAAAACTTAAATGTCCGATTTTCCTCCAAGTCGGACCAGTTTGTGGCCCAAGAAATTGTGACAAAAAAAATTCAAACTTACTGATTCGGTTTTAAAAAATACAAGATCAATTGACTTTATGATCCGGCTTTGCATAAATCGGATCTATTAACTTGTGACATATAAGGTTTTTTCCACTAGTGTATGGATTAGACCTGCCCAAGTCAGGTAAAATAACTTTCTTTCCTACCAAATAAATAAAACAAATAAATTAGTGGTTGTGGAATATATTCCACTATTATTTTTGGCCAGGGTTCCGGTCATTGTTGTTGGGTCACTTTGGTCTGGGTGGATTCGGGTGAACGAAATCCAGATCCAAATATTTTCAAGTGCTAGGTTATTTCGAGTTCCAATTCTATTTCAGATGTCACTTCGGTTAAAACAAGTCTTCGGTCGTGTATTTCGACCGAACACGTGTTGGGTCTATTTTATCAGATATACCTGTGGTTGTGCGCATGTACATGTGCCTCTACTTATGGTCAGACACCTATCCTAGGCGATTGTACCTGTGGTCGGGCTTATATTCTAGGCTACTGACCACAGTTTCATGCGTTTATGATAGATGTCTGGACACTTTTTCGGCAATTTCAAGTAATTCTAGTCCATTTCTGTAATTAAATGAAGTATAAAATTTCAATAATGCAATAATGTGGCCGTAAAATTTACACGTAATGTAGCCGAAAAAGTTGCCGAATAAGTGATCGGGTGATAATGTCATTCAACCTACTTCAATACGTGATGATAGAGAGTGGTCGAAAAAGTCCTTGGGTAATGACAAAGTGTGTGAGGAAATATGAAAGTGGGAGAGTAGAGTGTGTGAGAGAACGAGTTTGGGGTATAAATACATGGAGGGTAGGGATATGTTACATATCATGTATGTATATATTGTAGTTTGAAAACTCCAACATATTGAATGATCTGAGAACTTACAAGATCACATTGGAGTACAAATTTTCACTTTTCATATCCGATCTACAAGCAAGATTGTTTTAAATAGTCTGATACAAAGTTAGTTTAATTAGGGCTATATATAACACTACCCTAACATAAAATACTCTTTTAATTAACTAGGATGGCTAGATATAAATCTTTAATAAAATAAAAATAATTTTAACACAAATTAAGTAACTAATTTCCCCGTTCCATAATATAATTCTTGTTTTTATTTTGGGAGTCAAACTTTAAAATTTTTGACCAAATATTCTCATTAATATATATAAAAGAACATACTCATGTGGTGTTTTGTATAGATTTGCTTCAATTTCTACATTCATAATATCAACTTTTTTATATATTTTTACTAATACAAAATAAAAGATATTATAGGTTAAAAGTATGTCTTGAAAAATGTGCAAAAAGAAACAAAAATTATATTTTGAAACGGATGGAGCAATATTACCTCTGTTTTTTTTTTAGTTGCAACAATTAGACATAAAGTGTGAGTAGAAAATGTCTAATCGTTGCAACTAAAAAAAACAGAGGTAGTATTTAATAAGATACTAAAGTAGAAGCAATATTTTCAAGAGAGAGACAAGATGGAAATAAATTAACCATTGGCTTTAAGGCTATGTTTAGTTCACCTGAAATTTTCTGATCTGAACTTATCTGATCTGATCTGAACTTATTTTTTCTAATCTGATCTGATCTGAACTTATTTTTTCTGAACTGATCTGATTACAAGATCTTATCTTTTAGATTTCTCTCAATCTAAAAGAAAAAACATAGTCATGTGGGGTCTTGTTTGATTCGTCTCAATGAGTACTTTATTAATATTCAATTATTATAATTTTTACTAATATGTAATGAAAGATATTTAATAGTAAAAATGAGTTTAAAAACTGACAGATCAGATCTGATCTGATCTGAACTTATTTTTTCTGATCTGATCTGATCTGATCTGATCTGATCTGATCTGATCTGATCTGATCTGATCTGATCTGATCTGAAATAAGCAAAAATAAGGTGAACTGAACATAGCCTAACAAACTAGCAAGTAGCAAGGTTTGATGTGGTTGTGTTAGTGGTTACAATTGTCAATCAGAGCTAGGTAAAAGCTTCTTGAATAACATTCTGCAAAAAGTACATAGTACTTGCATTACCAAAGTCCAAAACCCATAAAACTCCATTTAAAGCCGACGTCTTCGCTCTTTGCTCCTTCCCGATCGACATGGCTATTAACAGGCGTGCTCAGCTTTGCCAGGGTATGGTTTCTCTTTCTGATTCGGCTATTTAACTCTCCTATCTCCTCCTTACCTTCCAAAATATAGTTTTTTTACGATCTCCAACACATATCTTTTACCATTAATATCTTTAGTTACGTATTATAAGAACTATCACAAATTATATTGTAAAATTACACATTAAAAGGACCTAATAAGATCGCACCTGAGTATATTATTTGCTCATATATATCAATGAAAATATATGATCAAAAGTTTTAAATTTTACCATTAAATATGAAACAATAACTATATTTTGGACGGAAAGAAGACAATTTATTGCGAATCTTATATGTGCAAAGATATATTTATAACCAAAATATTTCACACCAAAAAAAAAATATTTATATCCGAATTTTTAAGAGGGAGCTTAATTAAGATCTAACTAGGCCCGATTTTTTTGGGACCTATTCTCAAACCACTTTGGTTCATTTCATATCTGTTCAATTATTATTATTACCATTATTAATTATAGAGTATTAATATAATCAGTATAATAATTAATAATAATAATTATTATTATTACTACTATTATTTCAATTCAGTTCAATTTCTTCTAATCCAAAAGGACGGTGTCTTACTATTGTTACTTTATCTTGATAATAAAACTATATATACATTTATAATAGACAATCATATTATAGTTCCCATTTTTTCTAAACTTATATTTTTTGTGATTTTAAAGCTCTATATGGTTGGATTGAAAACTTTTAAATTGGGAAAGCATTTCAATAAAGAATACTTAGAGGAAAATGTGACATTGTGTCATTTAATAAGTAAAAGATCTTCAATCATAGGAAGAACCAAATTTCACATACTTCCTCCGTTTCGTTTTAAATACAACAAATGAATATTTTATATCTCACAAATAATATCCATTTGTTGTATTTAAAACGAAACAGATGAAGTATTAAACTTAGTTGACAAATTGACTTATTAGGTAGTTACCCACTACTAATAGAATACTCTATAATGTAAAGCTGAATTCAACTCAACCGTAATAATTAGTTTTTAATAATAGGTAATCTACTTAATAGGTAAATGTAGTTACATCCGATCTAAAAAAGAAGAAAAAAAGAAATTCAAATCATATCTCAATTAAAAAAATACGACAATGCAAATTCATCCATTCACATTTCACATTCATACTTCCACCCTTTCTTTCCTATCATCCAACTTTTTTTATAGTTCCTCTTTAGAATTTAAGAATTCATTAAAAGGATTACAACTGGCCTTGAGAATTGTACTTTCATAATTCTCTCGTGATAATATTTTATTTACTATTACTACTTTCCTTCCTTTGATTTTTTTCCCGTATGTAGCTTTTCTTTGTTTTTATCATCCTTTTATTTCCTTTCAATCTTTTATACTTTTTCACCTTATCTCTTAGGAGTATTTTTTAGGAGCTCCTTTATATAAGGGAATATTTAATCAAAATTTAATTTACCCAAGAGGACCAAAGTAAAAGAGCAATGCATTGATATACGTAGTCCCATGGTATCACGGTGTCTCTTTTTTTAAAGGGAGATACTTATATTCTATAGTTTTTTTACTTTGGAATTTTGTAGTGCTTTTGGAAATCGTAGAGTCAGGACAAAAACCAGTATATTTTTTTCAGTCAACTCTTGATTGACCTTCAAATTGTAGAGTATCATTGATCATTTATTTATTTTCTTCTTTGGAGTAATTCTTTATAGGTTGAGTTGCTTTATAGTTTGGGTGTCAGAGAAGTGTTGCACACAGCACAATTCACAAACAATGAACAAAAATGTTCATGTGTGTGTGTGCTTTAAGATAAGTGGATAATGTCCATTGTGTTCAAGTTTTGGATTGCTAGCGGGAAATTACACATTGCACACCAAGCAACTTCGTCAACTCGGAAATAGGTTTGGTATATATGAGTCAATAAGTAGCAAATTCTTTAATGAAGATCGGACTAATAGGACTCGTTGGATCAATCTGAGTTGATAGATTAGAATCTCAATTGTTGTTTGTACCCTATGGTGAATTATGTTGAGGCCGAGACTAGATTTTAACCAAAGTGATTCGGATTTAGAATCGGTTTGAGTGGGTTTGATCAACCCTCGCGAATTCGTAATAACATCTAAGCTTTATATGACAACACATAATACTATTTTATTTTCTTCGTATTATTCGAAAAAGTTTATCTAATACAAAAATTCGGAAAAGTTCAGATATGAAAGGCCTTATTTTTTGACAATATAAAATAAGTTATGCCTTATTCACTTCAACTTATGAATATACGATCCGATATTAAAAAGTGTTTTTTTAGTAAATACTAGTTATATTCACCATCATCCAACTTGACATTACTATTTACCGTCTGTATTTACTATTTACAACAAATCGTTCGTATTTTTTCCAATACATTCCTAAACTACCCCTACATATATCACCTATGACTATCACTATCACTCTCACTCACCCTCTCACACCTCATCCCAACCAACACCGTGACAACCACAACACCTCACTCTCGCCGGAAACACTGTGCAACACCTTCGCCGCCACCAACACCCTCAAATTGATCGAATTTGAGGAGCATGAGCCCAATGAAGAAGGTAAAATAAGTCGGAGAATGTTAGTTTTAAACCTTTTCGCCAGAAACAGCCAAGCCCCGGCCACTGTTCTTTAGAATAATCGTCCGGAAAAATTCCACCATGGAAATGAATTCTTTTTTCACTCCGCCACTCTCTATCATCCACTGCTTCTCTTCTATCTTTTTATTTCAGGTTGTACAAGTGTCTCATATTTGAATGATCATTGGAAAGATTTTCATTAACAATTTTCAAGATACTAGTAGGCCTAAACGTGCGACTTGATCATCTTGCGAACAAAAAACCTTAGCTCGCGGAACTCATTCGATGATGGGTCGGTGGCCCTCCAGGTAATGAATGAATTCATGGTTGTGCATGCCTCTTATCTCCTCGCTCAGCTTTGATCACCCATCTTGTTCGAGTAGGGTAAACATAAAAATCTATCCTAACGCTCGCTCTACATCCACATGTTTTTGTTTTTGTGGCTAGACGTTCATGCTAAGATCTCTATCTTCACCCCGATATGGCTGACCCCGGTAACATTTCATATAAACATACGGTCGACCACTAGGCTCATGTCTTTGATTTGGCGAAATTACCATATCACAAACTCAATTTCTCGTGCCCTTGCTTTAACCCAATCTTGTATTTCCTTTTTCTCATTCCAAAGCATTTCATTATAAAATGTGATTATAATCTATAAATCATCCCTAAAATCCGAAAAATAAACCTAAAGTAATTAACATTTACCATATGGACAACATATAATCACTATTAACATGCAATAATCACTATCACTATTAACATGCAATAATCACTAATATTATTGGCTAATAATTAAATCAATTACTTACTTATCGTAACTATTAACCACTTGATTAATCACAACTACTAATATTAATTAAATATTCAATTTTACAACTTAATAACAAATATTCATTAATAAAATTAGCAAATTTTCGCACGATTATTATTCGCTAATCATAAAATAGCAACTAATTTTCAAAATAATTTCATTAATATGCAAACATATTCGGAAAAAAAGTTAACTATTAATATTAACTAAATATTCAAATACACAACTTAATTAATAACAAATATTCATTAACAAAATTAACATACTTTCATAACGACTATTATATTATTCGCTAATTATAAAATGACTACTAATTATCAAAATAGTTTCAATTATCCAAACATATTCGGAAATTAATAAAAATGCTCCCACAGAGAAACATGTCGAATTTCCGTTCTCTCCATGAAAGAAACAAACAAGCACTTCGTTTCCTCCATGAAAGAAATGAAATTTTCGTTCGTTACCGTGGTAAGAAACATAAATTGGACTTAATGAGGGGATATTTTTTAAATGATTCTTTGTGATATTTTACACCCTTGGATTCTCGTTTCCTCTATGGAGCGAGGAAACGAAAATTCTCTTTGTTTCCTCCATGGAGTAAACGAAAATTTGACATGTTTTCATGCACTGGTGGCGAAAAAATATATTTAAAACTAACCACATTCCATTCTTGTGATGCTGGCAGAGTTGAGGGTTATTCGTCGGACAATGTGGTGTTGGTGGTCAGTCTGTGGAGGTGATGTTGCGATGGGCGACGATCGTCAGTGTTGGTGGTCCGCGAGAGTGTGGTGCTCTGGTGGAGGTGGTCCACGGATGGTGGTGCTGGTCTGCGAGAGCGATGTGGTGCTCCGGTGGTTGTGGCCAATGGGTGGAGGTGGACTGTCGACGCTGCTGGTGGTGATGGTGCCCAGTGGTAGAAAGAGGTTAATATGGGTGAAGTTGGATGAGAGGTACTCCCTCTGTTTTTTTTTATCTTTCTCACTTAGAATCTTGACACTATTCATGCATAGAGAGAATCTTCTCAAATGTTCTCAATTTATAAGAAAAAACATAGTCATGTGGGGTCTTGTTTGATTCGTCTCAATTAGTACTTTATTAATATTCAATCGTTATAATTTTTACTAATATATAATGAAAGATATTTAAGTTTTAAAACGTGCATTGGAAGACGCGCACAGAAAAGTGAGAATGATAAAAAAAACAGAGGGAGTATTAGAGTATGAATGGGGTGAAAAGGGACGGGTACGGGGGATATTTAAAGAAAATAATACGACGATTTCAAGTAAACACATACGGTAAATGACGATGTGTCTAAATATTAAAACTAATAAACAAATATAAAACAAAACACGTAAAAAATGTATTTTAGAGACTACAAAGAAGTTTTAATCTTAAAATTAATTTATGTTAATAAGTAAACTTTGATTAGTTGTGATAAGACTCCGATTAACTTAATTAGTTTATAATCAAATAATTCCAACAAAAGTAAGTTTTTATGACTTTAAACATAGTTAAATTAAGCAAAAAAAAAAAGTGGTAGTTTGTTCAACTTATATTAACTTAACCTTAAAAAATATTAGAAATGACAATTAATGATCTCCAAATGGTCAACATAAGTTGATATGGAGTTCTTATAAGTTCCAATAAAACTTCATAAATAATTTTTTATAAGCATATATAGAGTAATTATAGGTAAATATAAAGTTAATGGCTATTAATTAATAAGTTTATTTTGTATTATTTCTAAATTATAATTTGTATAAGATATAAACTCTAATAAGTTTTAATTAATTATAATAAGTTAAGAGAAGTTCGTGTAAATAAAGTTCATTCACATAACATATTACACACCAGGTTCAGCAAAATATGACTTTTAATTAAGTAAAAATAAGTTAAGTTCAATAATACTTAAGTTTAGCATGGATAAATTGCGTGCTACATTAAATCCTTGTATTCATGGTAAACTTTGTATTTCATCCCCCCATTTCAGCTAGGTTGACAATCGAGTTAATCAAATCGAGTAAATTCGGGTCTACGTACCTTATTGTTGTGTGTTACAGCCGAGTGCATTCGAATTTGGACATCACTCTGGTTTGTGGTTTTTGAGTCAAGTTAGTAGCATTCATGTGAAGTTCAAATCTATTATTTGGTGAGGTGTTGGATATAATTAAATTACGGTTTAAATATTGTTAAATTAAAAAATATTGTCATAGAATAAAAATATGTGTGATTTAATAATTATATTTATATAAAAATAACATAAAATTAAAAAGTAAAAGATTACGATATAATAAAATTATGGGTTAAACATTAAGATAGTTAAATAAAAAATAAATAAACAAACATATTCATCAACATGAAAAATTATCCAAAGATATCAAATTAAAGACAATGAAAAAAACTCATTGTTACTTGTTAAGTAAACGCATATTCTTGTAAATCTCTTATCATATCTAATTTCAATTTAGTTGAATATGTTCAAGTTCAGGTCGGTTTGATCTTACCGTATTTTGATTAACTTTATTATCCAAGCCTTAGAACGAGCATATAATTACATATGAAATCATTGCATGGTGAAAATTAAAAAATACAAAACAAGTCTTAGAATACATTTTAAAGCGATATAGAGGGTCTTGCGACACATAAGTCACCCCACGACATTATATTGCAAAGCCCTCTTAAAGGTCCAGATAGAAAATGTGGTCGAGCCTATAAAACTTCGGTTTTTTCACCAAGTACCCCCGAGTTTTCAAAAAATTCACCTGGTACCCTCCATGTTTTCAAAATTCACCGGGTACCCCTCACTTTTATGTAAATACACCCAAATGCCCTTAATGACTAACGACGTTAACCGCCGTCAGTCATTAACCCTAATTTTCTAGTTTTCAACTATAATTAACCTCTAATCCTAACCCTAATCCTAACCTTAACCCTAATCCTAACCCTAACCCTAAACCTAACCACCCCACCCTCCCACCACCCCTGCCCCACCCCCGCAGCCCCCCTTCCTCACCCCAGCAGCCCCCCTCCCCCACCCCCCGCAGCCAACACCCCCGCGCCTTTAACCCCCGCAGCCCCCCACCCGTGCACACTCCACTCACGGCGGTGTTGCTGCAGTTTTTTCTCTCTCCTTGCGGTGGTTCTTTTCTCACAACCACTCACGGCGGTGGTTCTTTTCTCTCTCCCCGCTTCCTTAACCCACGCAGCCCCCACCCCTGTTCTTCCTCTATCTCGTTGCTTCCCTCGCTTCGCCTCTCCCCTGCTTCGTACTACAGTTGTCATCGGCGCGGTGGAGGAGTGCGAAAATGAAAGCTAGTTGTGGGGGCCGCAACACTTGGTGGGGAGGGGGTGGGGGTGGTGTTGTGGGGGCGCGTGATGGTGAGAGAAGGGTGAGGGGAGAAGTGAACTGAACTGGGTGCGTGTGAGGGGGCGGCGCGAGGGGTAGGGAGGGGCTGCGGGGGTGGGGGAGGGGGGCTGCTGGGGTGGGGGAGGGCAGGGTTGGTGGGAGGTTGGGGGAGTGGGTGGTGGGGTTGTGGGTTGTGGGTTAGGGTTTGGGTTTGGGGTTAGGATTAGGGTAGCATTAAGGGGTTGATTAGGGTTTAAAACAGGAAACTAGGATTAATGACTAACGGCGATTAACGCCATTAGTCATTAAGGGTATCTGAGTGTATTAGTTCGAAACTGAGGGGTATCTGGTGAATTTTGAAAACATGGAGGGTACCAGATGAATTTTTTGAAAACTCGGGGGTACTTGGTGAAAAAACCGATAAAACTTTGGCTATGACAAAATAATACTAGTCTAGATATAATACACTTTCAGAAATTCTCAAAATCCGTGCAATAAACCCCGACGGATGCAACTTGGAGTCATATATAAGGGGGAGCATTTGAAATTATATCCATGAATTACAATAGGCGTATGGTGGCCTCTGGGCCATGTTGAGGTTGAATGGAAATATGCAAACCAAGCGATAAAAGGCATTTCGAGACAACGTATAGGGCTCCAACCACCTAATAGGCATCCATAATGATTCTAATTATGGTTGGAACTCGAAAATCTGAAAATGACAAAAAATAATCGAATTTGAAGGATATAATACACGCTTTCGAACATCCTCGGGACTCATACAACAAAATCCAATTGGAGAATAATGGAATTATAAGGGACCATTTAAAAACATATCCAGTCTTTAAAAACAAGCATATGGTGTTCTTTGGAGCCATGTTACAGTATAATTTAACAACCAGTTGAATGCATTTTGAGGCAACATAAAGCGTATCAACCACCCAATAGTCATCCATAGACACTCGAAAGAGTTTAAATAAAAATTAGGGCCAGACCTACAATAGTCTGGAAATTGTTCAAACCGATGGAAATTAAAGGCTACATAATACACACTTTAGGATATTCTAGGGACCTAGAAGAAGATCCAAATAAGATGCATATTGGTCCATATGAGACTGGATTACACATGTATACTTTAAAATAGGCATATATAATGGCTTCGAGATCATAGAGTCATTTAGGATTGAACAAACCATTTTATAATGTATTTTGAGGCAATATAGAGGATCTCGAATATTTGAAAGTCATCCCAAGACATCTCGACACTCTCGAAAGGTCGCAGAATAAAAAAATATGGTTAGACCCGTCTAAAACTGTGCCCTGATTAGTCGAATTTGACGACATTACAATACACGTTTTTGAATATCCCACGAGCTTGGACAACTCACCCCTATGAAATTCATCTTAGAGTCCTAGGAGACAATTTCAAAACATATCCATACTTTAACATAAACATATTGTGTCTTTTATTTTTATTTCAGGGTGGAACTGAAAAGATGCAAGACAAGCCTTATAAGTAGAGACGGCAATCGACCAAGACCCGCTAGGACCCGACCCATTTATAAGGGTCTGTGTCCAGAAATTTTAGACCCAATGAATTCGAGTCGGGTCGGACCTGGGTCCAAGTCAACATATGCTAGACCCAGACCCACTCCGCAGACCCATTTACATATTAGATTTTTTTTTTTACCTAAACTCTAAGGTTTTATGAGTTGTGATTTTGTGAACTCGTTAGTGTTGTAATTCAATCTAAGACTTGTAACTTTGTATGTTGTGATATTTTAATATTTATGAGTTAATTCTTAAAATTTTGTTTAGAGAATGCTTTAATTAAGCATGGATACAAGACTTATATATATTTGAGCGATAATTTTTAATTACATATATTAAAAAATGTGATAAAAACTTAAAACTAAGAAGGACACGTTTAGGACCCATGAACCCGTTAGACCCAGCAGATCTGGTCTGGGTCTGAAAAATCTAGACCCAGCAGATCTGGGGCGGGACTAGTTTGTGAAAAATAAACGGGCCTAGGTCCCGGTGGACCCGCCCCATTATCATCCCTACTTATAAGGGACTCTGAGACAATATAGAGGTTTACAATCAACCAAAAGTCATATTTAGGCAATTCTAGAATCCTATAAAAACCTTAGTGAAATGGAAAACATGGAAGAGTTTGTAATAGTTCGAAAACTTCCCCCATTATACACACATTTGAAGGATATAATATACGTTTCCAAACAAACATGCATGATGCCACACAATAGACTATACATGATGCATCCTAAGATCATATGAGACTATTTGAAAACATATCTAGTCTTTAGATCTTTATTTTCGAGTTTAGATCAAACCTCGGGTTGACTGTTTAGTATTCATGTTGGATTGAAATACCATATACACCTTTTTTTTCTATATATTTCTTTTAATAAAAAAAACGTGGATAAAATAATGGAGAAGACATGCAAAAGGCAAAGACGAAAAAGCAAAAAAGAAAAAAAAAAAAAAAAAAGTGTACACGGTAGAGTATCAGAGTACAGGCCTAAGGTTATTAAAGATGTTTAAACATTAGAACAAGAGTATGAAATGAAGAAAATAAAGAAAGGGGGTGCCTCCAAAATTAGTAAAATGGTCAACAAAACTCTAATTGCCTTAATGGCTACCGCCTTGTACTTTTCGGAACACACCTACACATAATATAATATACGGAATAAAGGGGATCCTAACTTGTTAAGGGTGAAAATCGATCCAAGAAACTTATCGAACCGAGAAGAAAGCACTAACCACTAAGCTATCACTCTCACTTATATAGATGTCGGTTTTTGGATAGGGTAAGGTAAAAAATCGGTATCCATACCCTAATTTTTGGATGTAGACGTATATCATATCCGTATCTATAGGGTAAATTTTTTAGGACCCTTATCCGTACCCATAGGTTTCGATAGGGTATTGGTAGGGTCTAGGATCCAAAATGGATCCAACACAAAAAAAAACGGCTTACATTTTCACGTGTATATAAAATCGTTAAGCACAATTCTATATATTAATTTGCAATTAGCTTACATAATATCACATATTCACATTCCATAGCAATATATAGTTTCTGCACATCCCAAAAGTCTCATACATCAAAATATAAATAAAGAGAGTGACGTTGTGATAGTGAGAGACTAAGAATAGAGAAATAGAGTGGAGTAGAGCGAGAGAGTGACATTGTGATTGTGGGAGACTGAGAGAGCGAGAGTAAAGTAAAAGAATGAGACGTGATTGCGATTTGCGACTAGGGTTCCTGGGTGAGGGAGAGTTTTAGTTTATATATATTTATACATATATTTAAGCTTACCCAATAATACCAAGACTCATATCCGACCCTTATCCATAGGGTCCAAAAAATTAAGATACATACCCTAATTTTAGGGTAGCGCGGGTCTCGGTAGGATCCTGGACCCATTGCCATCCTTATATACTTGTTGATATAAACACCACAAATTTATTGAACATAATGTAATAAGACCTAATTTTTTTTAAAGACCTAATTAAATAATAACTCATTGACCCCTATCACATCTATGCTTATAATAAATTATTTGATTAATCGTTAAATTGTTTGAACACTTTTCTTTTCATTGTCTCAGATTAACTTGAAACTTTTCATTTTTAACATGGTCCTATTGTTATTAGTAATAATGTATTATTTCTTTACACATTTTATCACGCAATTTATCCCTATCAATTACAAAAATATCCAACATTTTCTCTCTACTTTAATTTAAAAAATCATACTAACTCATATTGCACTCGTTTATAATAAAATAACATTTGATAACCAAATAACGTATCACATTAATTTACGTGTTTTAATAATTGTTTAGATATTTCTGAAAGAGAAAGACTAATACTCCATTGATAACCAAGTAACAACTTATTGTTTAAACAATTTACTTATATGTTCGTCCCAAATTAGTTTAAACACTTTTATTTTTTGGCATAGTCCCATGATTAATATATTATTTCTTTTGCACTCCATTGCCCCACAATCTACCTTATAAAATGTTACTCAAATATTTATATTCTCTAATAAAAAAAATAGCCCACTAACTCATATAACATCTACTTTATAAATAAAATAACATTTGATAACCATACTATAACTTATCACCTTAAAATATGTGTCATAACAAGTGTTCAGATCTTTCTGCTGTGATGAAGAGTAAAACTATGTACTCTAATAAATAATGTACCTCCCATTTAAATCAATACAAAACCAAGCAAGACTTTGGGAGAGGGTTCAATCCCCACTAGGACACTTTGGGAGAGGGTTTCCTCTTACCATCCCCTTAAACTCAAAGTGTTTGTCTGCAAACCCAGACCGAATTAACTTATGAGATGTGTCGATGTCGCAAGGTCATTAATCTTACCATGGGTCCCAGTGGGAGCCAATTTTTTTTTAAATCAATACAAAAATAAGTAAGAAATACTCCATCTGGTCTTTATTAGTTTACCCAGTTCTTTTGCACAAAGTTTTAATTAGGAGAACAAATATTGCAAGACATAAAAGTAAAGAGAAACTGTTATTTTATGTTAAACTTGAATGTATGTAACTATGTATGATAAAAAGTTAGTGGTTCCATTCCAAAAATAGAAATAAAAAATAAATATGCTAATAAAAAACTTTTTTAGAAAAATACGGATAAACTAATATAGACCGGAGATCTAATAGGCTAATATGTCATGGTCTCATGGAAGATGTAAATGGTCTAATCTCTTGCTTCCTCTCCCTTTTTTTTTCTTCTTTCATCCTCGAGCAGTGTCGCCCCTCCTCTTTTTCGTCTTCCTCTACATGTTATTTTCATAGGGGGTCCATTTTCGTTTTGTGTGCCTCTCTCTTTTATTTTTCAAATTTTTGTCACTTACATTTTCTCAAACCCAAAATATAACTCACACCATATCATATTATACATATATACACTCCTATTACTCCTATATACTCGCACACTTACCACCGAAAGCATAACATTATTTTTTTTTACTAAAATTCCCAAAAGAAAAAAAAAAAAAAAAAAACTGGCTCCAAAATCTCATCTTGTATAAAAAAAGGACAAGCGTGATCTCTCCTTACTTCTCTGATAAAATCTCATCTTTCCCTCTTCTTCCTCTCAACATTTCATTTCACCTTAGTATTTTTTTTTTCTCTTTTCACATTTGATAAAATTTTCACACATCAATCTCTCTCCTCTGCTCCACTTTAGGAGAGAGAGACAAGAGAGGTTGCATCAATGAGGAAGCTTTTCTAAGGACTTGTTAAATCCTTCACTTCTATTCTACTATAACCATGACTTCATAAAACTACAAACAGTATAACATCAACAAAAAACACAAAAAAAACATCAACCCATCTTCAATTTCTTCATCTAAAATCTAAGAAAACATTAAAAATGTCACCTTCTCAAGAATTCCAGGAACAAAACCCATTTTCTGTGTTGGATGCTTTGTACTGTGAAGAAGAGAAATGGGAAGATGAAGATGAAAATGATAATGATGAAGAAATTCGAAGCTTTGAAAGAAACAACAATGGTGGTGGTGGTGGTGGCAGTGGATTACTTCCACTTTTGTTGTTAGAACAAGATTTGTTCTGGGAAGATGAAGAACTTCAATCTCTGTTTTTTAAAGAAACAGAGGGGAGATTTGAAATGGGTAGTTTTGATATTTCACTTTCTTCTTTAAGAAAAGAAGCAGTTGAATGGATTTTAAAGGTCAATTCCTATTATGGGTTTTGTACCTTAACTTGTGTTCTTGCTGTTAATTATCTTGATAAATATTTATCAAGTTTCCATTTTCAAAAAGATAAACCATGGGTGTTTCAGCTTGCTGCTGTTACTTGTCTCTCTCTTGCTGCTAAAGTTGAAGAAACTTATGTCCCTCTTCTCTTAGATCTTCAAGTACGTATTTTTTTTGTTTCATTTTTATGGGTTTTTGTTTAATTTTACTGGGTTTTTGTTTAATTTTTCTGGGTTTTTGTTAAATTTGAATATGAAGGTGGAAAGTGGGAAATATATGTTCGAAGCAAAAACAGTTCAGAAAATGGAGTTATTGGTGCTGACTACATTAGAATGGAAGATGAATCCAGTGACTCCACTTTCATTTTTTGATCATATAATCAGACGGCTAGGATTGAAGAATCATCTCCATTGGGAGTTTCTTAGGAGATGTGAAGGACTCTTACTCTCTCTCCTATCTGGTAAGCAAAAAAAAAAAAACAGAGCATTGATATGTGATGTAATGATATTATTATTATCAGTTACTAGTACTATTACTATAATGTCACTTTTATGTGAGTAGTAGTAGTAAAGCATAAACCATTTTTTGTTGTTATCCTGTTAGTTTAGCAGTATGACTTTCTAGATGTGTAAATCTTGTATTATTTGCACTCTTTATTAGTACACTTGTAAGGTTAATATTGTAAATCTATACATTTTTATAAATGTGCTTGCTTATTAGAAAAGTCTTACCATTTTTATTACTATAGTACTTAGGATGTTCAATATACATTATAGTAAATGAGTGATTGAGCAAAAATATAGCATAATTTGTGTACTCTATATGTGTTGAAACATCTTTTCTGGATTAGTTGTCATATTATCGGTCAAAGTTATACGTGATAATTATTTTAAGACAAAACTAAAATTTACTTTGGGTAGCTAGCTAGTTTGTGTTTCTCATCAATTGTCTTGATATTTTGTTTTTTTTTTATTAAATGAGCAATTGAGCAAAAATATAGCATAATTTGTATATTGTACTCCATATGTGTTGAAACATCTTTTCTCGATTAGTTGGTATATTATCGGTCAAAGTTACACGTGATAATTATCTTAAGACAAAACTAAAATTTACTTTGGGTAGCTAGCTAGTTTGCATTTCTCATCAATTGTCTTGATATTTTCTTTTTTTAGTTAAAAATTGGATAATTGTTAATGATTGGTTGGTTGATGATGAAATGTAGATTGGAGATTTATGAGTTTTGTACCATCAGTGTTGGCTACTGCAACAATGATGCATGTCATTGACCAAATTGAGCCTTCCAACCCAGTTGATTACCAGAATCAGCTTCTGGGTGTGCTTAATATCAGCAAGGTTAGTTATTTTTTTTATATACTTCCTCTGTTTCTAAATAAGTGTAACACTTCTTGTTTTCATTTGCCAATGCATTATTTTAACCATTAATATCTTCAATTAGCAATAAGTAAAAATTATAAAAAATTGATATTAAAAAAAGGGTAATGTTATATGTAGCCCTTAGGGCTACATATAAGCATTAAATACATTTCTTTAAATGGAAACAATTTAAGAATTCAAGACACATTTTCATATTAACTGAGGTAATAAATGCTTGATTCAATATTTTATTTCCATTTAAAGCACATTCAGACGAATCTAACAAGATCCCACAAGACTAAGTTTTTCCTAAAATGTAAATCACCAAAGCTAATTAAAGTTTAAACTGTGAATAGTAAATACTATGCAAATGTTGCACTTATTTAGAAACGGAGGAAGTATATTTCTCTACTTAATTTCTTGAGATCTAATTTTAATTTAATCTAATTTTCCCTAATTTAAGGAAGTTGCTAATTAGAGTAGTAATTAGTAATTAAGTAGTGGTCAATGGGACCATAATATAATAGACTTTGATGGGTTGGTCAGAGATCTAAGTTAACAGCTATATTTCGATTCACCCATCAATAAACCAAAAAGTTCATGGTATGGGAGATATGATGATGTGTCATTGTCCTAGAATATTTTGTACAATATTTAGTCCTTTGTAATTAAGGGTAGTTTGGTCAATTTCATTCATTTAAGTTATGTGGGAGTACTTCATTCCTCAAGTAATGTACTCGTATATACTGTGTTGAAATACATTTATACGAAAATGTAGTATTATCATCTCACGATATTCTTTAGGTCTTCAATATGTTGTGTATCACATGATTTTGGTACACTTGGTCATTAATTTTCTGTCTTTTCTTTTATCTTTAAAGCTGTGGTTTCATTAAATTGACTTTGTCTTACTTTAGACTTCTTTGAATTATTTTTTTTTTTTTTTTGATTGGGAAATTAAGTTAACCCAAGGGCTAACCCCTACCAAGGCTACTAGCCTTGTAGGAACTACCAGCACATTGGCTGGTAAAGCATGCAAAGCATGCGAAGGAAATACCCCAACATAATGCTAGGGGTAAGGATCGAACCCCTGACCTCAGAGATCAGAGGGGAGTGCTCTACCACATGAGCTAGCTCCTCATCCTTGACTTCTTTGAATTATTGAAACTGATTTTTGGAACTTACTTGTAACGAGTTATTATACTATTATAAGTTCATTTAAAGAAAAATGTAGCAATGAAAAAAACACAATCATCTAAAGAAAATGTACCCTCTAAAACAAAAATAGAGGGAGTATATAATTTATATCATCATTTCAATCTCCTTCAATCAGAATCACAACTTTCTTAAATCTGTGATATTATTTGGACCTTGTTCTTTTGGACTTATTTTTAGTTAAGTTCATTTCAGTTTAGTTCCATTCAGATTATCTCATTTCAAAAGAACGAAGCCTTGGTTGTACATACAAAATTAATAATCTACTCGATTTCTATCATTCCTACTTAAGATGCACAACTATTGTTACTCCACAAGAGTTACCATACATGAGCGAAATTATTCAATAATAGTTTGTTGTTCAATCTAGGTGTTTTAGTACATAAGAAACTACTTGCATCGTTTCTTTGTAAAAAATTTGTTCAATTTATTTTGGTGAAAACACAAATTCACCCTAGCTGGAAACAACTCTTTATTTATCTATTTTTATCTTTTCTTGACATCAACTCTATATTCTCAAGATTATCATACATTGCTTAAAAGAGAAAACTTCAAATATTAACCAAATGTTCAAAAGGAAGACTCTTCGAAATGCGCAAAGTAATAGTTTGAGGTAAAGGCGATCGAGACGACGCTCCATCTCTCGTTCCTTGAAACACCTCTTATTGTTAAAAACTCCAATTAGTCACTTTAAAAGACATTGTTTTTTCCAAGTAGAGTAAACACTAGAGGCCAAAACTATCTCTTGATTTCAACTATTCTCAAGAATTTTAAATCTATCACTAACTTTAGCCTCAAGAAATTTAATTGATCTTCAGCATTATATATTGTCAGTACTACCCCTCTTATTTATTTTTTACGTGACAATGTCATGGTCAAGTAATCAAAATATTCATTCTAGAATGTCACCAATATATTAATAATACTTATGTGTGATCTCAATAGATCTATATTAATATATTTATATTTTCAAAATATTAAGTAACAAAGATGTGTATTAGATTGGTTAAAAGTTTTTTTATTTATTTCATTATATTTTCAAAAAATAAGTAACGGCAATGATGTTATGGGGTCTTTATAATAAAGTTAAGAATTTATATGTTTGGCAACAACAATAATAAACTAAAATCTACCTAATGAAATTGATAAATACTCTCCTTTTTCAAAATTCTTTCTACTATATATGACCAATTTAATCTCACCAACAAATTTCAAATAGGAACAACAATAGAACACGAAGGTAGTAATTGAGACTGCAAATCACGCACAATGCCAGTAGTACACGGTGCCAAGTTTGAGCGCTACACTTATGGCTTAAGAGTTTATACCTACATTATCATAAATTCTTTTGATCTATAATTACAATATATAATTAACTTTGTTTCTGATCTTACAATAATGCAGGACAAGGTGAATGATTGTTATCAACTGATCGTGGAGAAATCATCAGATGGCAACAAAAGTGACAAAAATTGTAATTCAAAGAGATCATTTGACGAAATGATGATGATGAATAATTTCCCTCCTACTTCTTCTTCTACTTCAAGCAGTGATATTATTCCAAGTAGTCCAAGTGGAGTAATGGATGCATACTACCTTAGCTGTGACAGCTCCAATGATTCATGGGACGCAGCTAATACTATGACGGTAACATCATCCTCTTCACTCTCATCCTCAGTATCGTCTTCTCCAGTGTTAACTAGGAAGAAGACTAGAGTTCACGAGCAGCCAATGCCGCTGCAGCTGCCTTCTCTATCTAGAGTATTCGTCGACCTCGTCGCCACCCCTCGTTGAGCCTAGCCTGGCCATAGGAACGCCCTACGCCCGCCATTTCTATAATTCTGTTCCAAACTAAGAGATCCTTCTTCTCGTACGTACGTTCCTCTTGAAGACTATATACTCAACAAAAAAAAAAATTGGGGACATATTTATATCATATAATAGTAGAACTTATATTATATGGTTATAAATTCTTTCCCTGCATAATTTTTTGTTCATGTATGTGTGCTAATATTGATCTATATATTGTGTATGGTACCATATGCATGGAATGCATGCATGCATGCATGGAGAGGAAAAAGAGAGAATAGAAACATGAAATGATGAAGGATATTAGAAGGGTTGTGAAATGCAACTTTAGATGCATGTGATGAATTGTGAAGAAAGAAGAGAGAAAACATGGAGTGGGGTCAAGTGAGGATTTTTGGGGGCAAAACTTTGGACTTTTGGGGGGTTTTGACCTCGGTGGAAGTGGGTCACCACTAAAATAGGTCTAGGGAGGAGTACTATTTTTGTATCTACTTGAGTATTTTTTTTCTTTTTTTCAACTTGTTACTTTAATTTTGGGGAGAAAAGGAGGATGAAATGACTGTATACCATCCTTTTTAACCTACTCCAACCATGATTAAATAAAATTAAGTACAGTCTTGCTGTATATTATTGTCATTTGGGGGTGATTTGGATTTGATGGTTTGTAATTTGTATTGGTTCCTACAAATTCAAACCTAATATTGACACTTATAGTCATTATTATAGAGGTTAGAATGTTAGATCACTTAGATGTAAATAATACTAGTGAGATTTTTATTCCAGGGGAAAAACATCATTATTTAGTAAGTAATAGGAAGTACTTATTAGAGATACGCATTAATGATGCTTAGGAAATCAACTGAGTAATCTTCAATCTTTACTTGGTGAATTATCCACTGCATTGAATGTTTTATAAATTTATATTAAAATAGCGAGATTATAAGAAATGTACATATAGTAATTCATATGAAATAATTTATTTTAATAATACAATCTTTTAATGATTAATTTTTAATAAGTCAATCTTTTAATTATTTTTGAATAATGCCATATTTTATTTAGGTTTTTTTTTTTTTTTACTTTTAATAAGCTTTGATATGTTGATAACGACATTGTTTGGTAAGTCACATCTCCCAGCTTGTCTAATTTTTCCTTCTCTCCATGCCCTACTTATTTGGTAAAAAGTTAATGTTTTCTACGATTCTAGGTCAATTTGACTTACTAAAAGTAAATAGGGTATAAAAATTGCATAATTCAAAAATAATTGAAAGGTTAATTTATTAAAAACTAATCAATGAAAGGTTGATTTATTAAAAACTAATCAATGAAAGGTTGATTTATTAAAAATTAATAATCAATGAAAGGTTGTATTATTAGGATCAATTATTTCTAATTCATACTAGTACAATAAAAATGTAAGTTCAATTTAGGTGTTTAAGGGTTGAGAAACTGTAGAAGAGCTATATTTGGATGAAATAAGTTGGATATGGGTAATATATTTTTCTTTGTTTCGACAAAGAATGGGATCTAAAAAAGGAAGTTGGGTACTACAATACTTGTTTTTCTAAATTATTCCCTCTAGTTTTTATTAGTTTACCCATTTTTTGGACTGTTTTTTTAGAGGTGTGCTAAATACTCCACAACACAAAGAAAAGCTAAATACATCACCTAATATTTTATATAATTTAATCATGGTTAAATTTCACCTTTTTATAGTTAAAAAAATGATATGCTTTTATGACTTCTTATGTATTTGCTGTAAAAAAAAAAAGCTAAGATAAACTGAATTACAGAGAGCAACCTAACTAAAATGAACTGAAAAATAAGTCCAAAAAAAAACAAGGTTTGACTCATCTATGAAACTTTTTGATGTAGCATAATTTATATCATTAATAATCCGGTTCTTTTATAGTAATTTAGGGTTACTTTATACATAAGAACATATTTTCAATTTCTTATGTGATAAACATATCAATCGTGGAGCAAGCTAAGAAATTAAAATTAGTCGGAATAAATGAGTTTTGATTACCTTAATTCTTTGCTCATTTGTATGGAGTGTTTATTTTATTTTCTGTGCTATTGTTAGTTTGTAACAATAGATTACAGTGTACAAGACTAAAAAGACCTACAAACTCGTATGTGTTTATAATTTGAATTATTATAAACCGTGAACTAAAACCTTTGTCAAATCTCTATTATATATGAAAACTCTTGAAAACTTTGGCGTCCACCTTTTTTTATCAATATATCCTAACTAGAAAAGAAAATTGCAACACTTACCACTCTATTAGTTTAAAAATAAAACTTAAAAAGAATAAAATTGATCTAACAAACTGCATAACAGTTATGTTAAATTAGGTTTAAGTTGTGTCATCTTTCTCATTCATCATCAAAATATATGTATACCTCCTAAGGACAAGAGTCTTACTTCAACACAAACTAAGAATAATAATCTATTCTTAATACACATAATATATGAGTCATAATACCCCCCCCCCAGTTGATTGGAGCGTGTAAATTGTGAACATGCAACTTGAATAACAAAAATTCAAATTGAGTTCTACCAAGTGTTTTAGTAAAAATGTTTGCCAACTAAAACTTAATTAGTATGAATATATGACGGACTCACTAGACCTTCAGTCAGTGTATCACGAACAAAATAACAAGTTGCATGCAAAGAAGCCCCCCAAAATTTCAAAGGTAGATTAGCCTGAAATCTCATTGCACGTGCAACAATTAAAATATGTTGATGTTTCTTCTCAACCGTACCATTCTGTTGTGGAGTTCTAACACAAGAAGTTTCAAAGTTGGTCCCTTGCTGCACAAAATAATGTTTTAGACAATTAAATTCAGTTCCATTATCATTGCGCTCACATTTAATTTTCTAATCAAATTGTCTGTCAACTGAAGCCACAAAGTGTAGAATCATAGTCTCAACCTCCAATTTATTATATAATATATACGTCCAACCAATACGGGAAAGATCATCTACAATTGTTAAAAAATAGGAAGCACCGCAAGCAAACTTAGTTCGATATGGCCCCCATAAATCACAATGAATTAATTCAAAAATTCTACTAGCTCTACTATTGCTTTTAGGAAAACTAGTTCTAGGTTGATGGACATGAAACACACATCACACCCATCGTTATTGCAACTACTCGCACTAGATGGACTCATATAAGGTAAATGACGCAAAACTTTTTCTGAAGGGTGATCCAAACGCTTATGCTAGGTATCGATCTATAGATGCCATGCCATCCACAACATTGATCTTCACCTTTGAAACATTTTAAAAAAAGTCCATCTTCTCGCTCACCTACTCCAATCAACGTCATCGTCATGCGGTCATGTAATACAAATAATGTTTTTAGTGAACTGAATGATACAATTTGCAAAATCTAATAAATGCAGGATAGAAATCAAATTACAATCAAGATGAGGCACATCATTAGCCAGTTTAAGATTCCCAGGAAGAATCACATCTCCCTCATGGGTAGCTTCTATAGAACTACCATCCGACAAACCCACCGGACATCCATTAATTTTTCGTGCTTCACACAACTGCGAAATTTTCCCTGTCACATGATGTGTAGCACCCGTATCAATAATCCATAAAGACTCATTGTTTAGATGATATTTTGGTTTAGGTAAGTTCGGCAAATCCAGGAGATTCTACCCTTGTTCGGGATTGATGTCTGCAACTCCTGCACTCACTAAATCACGTGGTTGGGAACTCGACGCTCCCCCCACTCGACTTTTCATACTAACCACCACCACCAACCAAAATCTTGTTGGCGTGTGCTGGTGGCACGCCTTTACCACCATGGTCGCGGCCGTGCGCCTTCCCTGCGCTGCCGTGCCACCACGCCGACCCCTAGGTCTGCCTCCCCAGTCCCCACCATTATGGGTATCCCTTAATTTCAAATCACTCCGTAACATAATGGGCTTCAAGATGACAGTTAGTACACACCACAAAATCATTAAAAGACCGAGTTTTTGGCGAGTTTCTACCTTAAAAGCCAAGTTCTCACCCGATGCGGGCAAGGGAGAGGCGTGCGGACCCCTTAGGCGCTCTTCTTGAGCGAGGATTTGATACGCATGAGCAAACGTGGGCAAAGGATCTTGTGCAAGAAGATGACACAATGCGGGCCATATCTATCATTAAGGCCAATCAAGAAACGATCCAAACGATCTTGAGTACGTTGTTGTTCAAGAAAACAAATTACCTGGTAGTTGGCGCCACCTGTGGCACACGTAGGCGCGACTTCCATCGAGGATAACTTGTCCCATAGTCGAGTCAAACGACCAAAATAATCTGCCAAAGTGTCCCCCTTATTCTGCTTACAATCACTAATTTCAAATTTCAGTTGACAAATCTGCGTTTCGTTAGAAACACAATATCGTTCCTTGAGATGAGAACACAAATCATAAGCGTTTTCAAAATATGACATCGAAGAGTAAAGGTTCGGTGAAATAGTGTTTAGAAGCGCCATGAAACAAGCATAGAATGAATCGTGCTCCAATATGCCAACTTTTCCGCCGTAGTAGGTTTGGTGTTAGTACCATCTACGAATCCAAGTTTCCGTTTTGTATTCAAAGACATGCGAATCTCGTGTGTCCATTCATCAAAGTTATCATCTTTCAACTAAATCGGAGTGATTAAGTTTGCTAGGATTATCATTAGAGCCTAAAAAATAGACCGGGTTGAGTTTGGGTGTGTTGGTTTCATTATTTTCTATCATGATTACTCGACGTCGTCCACGAGAATAGGTACGAAGAAGAGAATCTACGATGAAGAATCAATGGAGATTCAAAAAAATTGAAGGTTGTTGAAAATTAGTTTCGGTTTCTTCGAAGGATGGCTCGAAAAATCGAGTGCTCGGTTCGATTCTTGGGTGTCGGTTTTAGGGAGGGAAAAAAATTCAAGGCTCTTGATACCATGTTAAATTAGGTTTAAGTTGTGTGATCTTTCTCATTAATCACCAAAATGTATTTATACATAAGGACAAGATCAAAATCCTACTTCAACACAAACTAGGAATAATAATCTATTCATAATATACATCATATACGAGTCATAACAAGTTACCATTCGTTCTTCGACTCGCACGCATAACATGTATATACGGCTAGTTCTAATTAAAATAAGCAAGTAAGTAAAATGATTTATGTCGAAATCATATATTTCATTGATATTAGTATCATACTAGAGTTTTTATATAAATTATAATATACAGTAAGTAACTTTAGACCTTAGAATAATTAGTAGGTTACCTTTAGTATGATTTTAGGGGGTAATGATAATAACGGTAGTTCGTTTAATTACTACATTTTTATCCTCTTATAATGTTGAGCAAGTTTTTGTAAATAACTTTCAGTCTTTCACAAGGCGTTTTATCCTTGATTTCTGTTTTACTCCCAAAAACAAAGTTATATACGTGAACTGTTAAAGGGCGTCAAGAATTTATCAAGATATATTAGTCGGTAGCTTACATTTGTAGCAAGCTAGTAAAGTTTACGTTCTTCTAAAAAGAAAAGTTACATAAACATTTATTTAAAAAAAGGTGTTCTAAACATTCTGCTGGGCCACATTTATACATCTTTTTCTCTAAATCGTGCACATCAGTGGATGATCCTGTGGAGAAGTCTTATTTTATGTTTTAATTTATTTTTCTGTAATGGGGTTTGGATTTTGGTTTGCTTTAATAACCTCATTTTCCACTTTTGGAGCCACAAAATGAATCTAAGCAGTGCATGCGAGCCATTTGTGCATCTATCAACGATAATGTGTGGACTGTGGGGGCCATACCGGTTGTTGACATGTCAATTGGGGCTATTTCATATTTTTTATCCATATGAGCCACGAGGACCGTACAAATTAGTGGAGGGGGGATTTGAACCTATGACCTATAACTTTTCTAGTGTTACAGCTTTCCGACGGGTGGGTCAAGGGCCTGGGACAGTCACTATATAGTAGGCTTGAAACCGAGCGACAGTCATTCATGAGCCTTCCTTTCTTTACGACTATCATTCACAACACCTCAATTTTAACCACTCTGTCAAGACATGTTGGATTTTAGCTATTCCATACTCCATATCATATGTCCTTTAGCTTCCTTCAAATTTCTTTTAGGGTTGTAATATTTAGGAAATTTAACTTCTTGATTTAAATTATAAGGGGGGGACTAATCAACCCAATGAGAGTAAATTTGTAAGTATAATAGATTAATTTTTAAAGTGGAATCCAATTTAATAATCAGAAATTTGTTGAATAATGTTTGACTCTAGTAAATTAATTATTTATTACGTAATTGCACTTCATACATCATTACATGGTTTGTCCTTAATAATTTTACCACATATTTTCTTCATATTAACATTAGAAATAAGCAAAATGCTTAGGATTATAGTCGTCTATTATTATTACAAGCATGTACTTGAGTAAAATCAACTCTTTGCCATTTTCTCTTGAGGTTGATCTATATTATCCATCTTTGCTTTGTTTAATCTATAAAACTATTTTGTAATAAACGATCATATATAATGCAGTGTTTAGATCCTCTATTTCTTTTAACAATTTATTTAATTAAATTGTTTGTTTGATAATGGTTAAATGTAAATTTATAATCCTATTATACTCATTAGATTAATTTTTTTTTTTTATATCGAGAAAACATATAAATTTAATAACTAATAAAGGGAGCACAAAGTCTACATCATAACTGTACTCATTTTATTTGTAAAGATTTTTTGCGAAAAATTACCTTATAAATTCATTTTTTTCGAAAAACTTCCTAATAAAAAAATGTTGTGAAAAACTACCTAATAAATTATTATTTTTTGTTGTAAAAGACTACCTTTGCACCGGAATTGGGGAGTTGACTCGTCCATGTCACATGAGTTGCACGTGTGTTTCTTATTTATCCAATTTCACCCCTGCTCATTGATAGGTCACTTTTATATATAGTTTTTAGGTGCATTTAGGTTGTATTTTAGAGCATTTAGTTTCATATTTAGGTTCATTATTGCATTATATTCTTAAGTTATGCTTTTATACTTCTATTCGGTATGTTTTCTTGTTTTTGATGAATTTCAGGCATTGATGACGTATTTGGAGTATGATTAACTAAACTTGAGGATTAGGAATACTTGGAAAGAAGCTACAATGAATAAGGATCGTATGGATATGTCATAGTACGAGTTTGAGCAAAAACGAAGAGGAAAATCATTTGAAGAAATGTGAAAAAAGAGTTACGTTTACTCTTCTGATCATAACTTTTGATGTGATTCTTAGAATCGAGTAATTGCACCATATTTGGAAACTAGACTTGAAGATCTTTCCAACGATAGGTGGCACGCTCCGAGGAGACTTTTAGTCAAGAAGTTATGCCTTTCGGAAGATTGCACTGTTTCTGCTGGAATCTGCCACGTGTACGCGCGGATCACTAATCCGCCTATTAATGATTTATTTAATACTTTCCTTATCTTGTAAATTCCTTTCCAAGTCATATTAGGTTATTGAATATTTATTTAGATAGGTTTTCATTCTTTCTCTCTCCTCACCCCTTCTCACGTTATTCTTAGTTTTTAGTTTTCTCTCTCTCATTTTTCTCTCTAGTTTCTAGTGTAAACCCTAGTTTTTACTATTTTTCATTAATTCATGAGTTTTATTAGTTTCTTTCATTGATTTCTTTAATTATGTTTTCTTTTATAGTTTTAGATTTCATTATTTATTTCATGATAGAGTAGTTTCTTTTATCTTGTTTCTTTAAATTCTCATATTAATTATTAATTGTTCTTGCTTAATTGATTGTGCATATGCCAATACTAGATTAGGGATAACTAGTATTGTTATGATTCCATTGTCTTGATCACAACGGGAGTTGGATTTTGACGGATTTGAGTATTTCAATTAAGGACATGAAGTTCTCCACGGGAGTAGGTAGAATGAATTGTTAGGAAGTCAAAGTGTCGTGTTTAATGTCTTTAATTTGCATGATTCCACGGGAGTAGGCTTGAATGCATATTAGAGAAGCCATAGATACTCGGGAGAGGTTTATGGTACTTTATAGGGTGTACTTTTCCTTGAGAACATTTAATTAATTAGTTTGGGGTAGGAATTATTTTGTATTACTTCGTGCTAGTGGGAATACTTAACTGTAGAGTCTTTTATTTATATATTGATTAGTATAGTTTAATTTCATCATTATTCTTGATATTAATCTCCCTTAGTCTTACCATTATTTAAGGGCCTAATCAAAGAACAACTTTCTCCTTGTGGATTCGACTCTGACCTACCCTACTACATAGTTAGGAGGATTAGTTAGGTTATTTATTTTTGTTATTAGGTGCGCGACACGCCTACCACTCATAATCGGAACTAGGCAAGCTGTGCACTTCATCATCAGATTATTCAACTGCTCATCACTAGATAACTCAATATTTATTTCTTCTTCTTCTACATGTTTAGATTTCATTCACCATTGTTTTCACCCAAGCTCCTGGTTACATTTATGTGCTCATCAACATTCTCAACAAATATATCATCATTACTCTCATCCTGATAATTTCCGTCACTTAAAACTACATTACTATCATCCTCATCTAAATTTAATAACTATGGTGCAAGGTAGTCTTTTACAACAAAAAATAACTTATTAGATAGTTTTTCACAACATTTATTTTATTAGGTAGTTTTTCACAAACAAATGAATTTATAAAGTAGTTTTTCGCAAAAAATGATATTTATAACCTCATTCATATGGTTGTACTATTATAGTATTATCTGTAATTATGTAACATCATCCACATTTTTAAGTGATTCTTTTTCCCAAATCCGTAGCTTCACATATTACAAAGCTAGGTTAAGATATAATTATCCCATATTAGAAGAGATGCTACTAAAAGGAGATGATAATAACAGTAATAAGCTGATCTTTTATCTGAAGTCCATTGTCCATATATGAAGTCACCAATCCAAAGAAAGCAGAAAGGTCAAGAGAGAGTTGGGTGATTTTGAAATTTAGGGGGGACAAAATCTTTGATTGTGGAGGAGAGTGTCTTCCTACTACTTTGTTCCCTACTTTTAAGGTTGGGTGAGAATAGAGAAATACAAATCGAGAAGAGGTGTGCATGCTGGAGAACATGATATTCAAAAGGACATATGGTGGAGTTTTTTCAAAGGCCACCATACCCCCTCTTCTATAACTCGTTAAACAACAACATCATCATCAACAATGAAGTCAGCCAGCTAGTCCCCACTTCAATTATTGTAGAATAATATGATGCGCTTGCCAGTTGCCACCTCCTCTTTTTTTCTTTTTTTTTCCCTCTTTTATACTTGAAATAAAGATGACATCTTAAATAATAACAATATTATCTTAAAATCAATTCAACTAAAAGTTTAAACCGATGCTTCTATTAAAAAAAAGTTTTAAGGTGGAACCAAGCATGAAGAGTTCAAGAAAAATGATAGAAGCAAGCACAAATAAAGTTCGTTCCTAGAAGAGTTACTAGAAGGAACACAAACAGAGCAGTTCCTAGATATATGGAACACTAAATATGCAGTTCCCGAGTAGGAGTAGTTCCTGAGTGGGAGCAGTTCCTGAAGTTTCATAGTTGAAACAAACAGTTCTTGAGCAGGAACTATAAGTGCGAAGTTCCTTAAATGAACTAGCACGTCAAAGTTCTAGAGGTGGAGCTATCAACATGCGATTCTTGAGTTGGAGTCGCATGGAGCATGAAAGTGGAAAATATGAGTTTATTTTCTAGGATTCATGTAAGTATGTGGAAACGTGAAAGGTAATGGAACAAGGTCAAAAGGAACTTGTAAGGCTAAAATGAACTCGCAGAACTTAGAGTCAGAAGTATATAAGATTCAATAAGTCAGATGCATATTATTATATTAATCTGTAGGATTTATTTAGAGTTTGTTTCTTAATAAATCTCTACTTGATTAATTGTTTTTAATAATATGCATTAGTTGTTTTAGGATAAGTTTTAGTTTTAAATAAAAGATAAGTTTTAGTTTTTAAATAAAAGATAAGTTTTAAATAAAATCAATTTTAATTTAGGATTCTGATTTTATATCTTTAGTTTATTTAATCTTATCTTATCAGTTTTTGGAAAATAAAAAGCCTAGATTTATAGTATGTATAATGAGTTTTTGTGAGCGCAGGAACTTGACACGAGTTCCTGTACGCACAGAAACTCATGTACTTATGTCAGATTTATAAAAAAAGTTTTCAGTAAAATATTTTTGCATAAGAAAATAAATAAAAAGTAAGTTTTGGAAAAATATCTCTTGGATTTTTTTTTTATAAAAAGTTGTTTTTTCTCCAAGTATTTATTTTTCTTTTTGTTTCTTATTTTTACTCTAACTATTTTACAGTAAACGTGATTTAAGTAATGTCCAAGTCTTTGACTATTTCTTCCCAAGTTTCCTCCAACTAACTGATCATGGGTTAGTGGAAAAATAAGTGGAAGTGGTGCTCAAGCCTAGAGCGTACTATAGATAGAGGCTTATGTATTCTTTTTAAGTTGTCTAACTGGTGTCTTTCCATAGCGTCTGGCTTGTGTCATTGTCTGGCTTAAGAAATAACGCTAAAAAAGAATTATATCTTCTATTCCTTGTTTTTAGTCAGTTCCAAGTTGTGAGTTCCAAGTTGTGAGTTCCAAGTTACTACGAGTGCCATGTTCCTTTGCAGTTCTTCAGTTTCTATATACTAGACTTAAACCAAATTATCAAGCGTTTGTATTTGAGTTTGGGGTTAAAGGGTTTGAGTAAACTCTTGTAATGAGAACTTGGTTAAGAATTTGAGTGAATTCTTGTCTTAAGGGACATAGAGCTAAGTCTAGAGAGTTAACATTCCTAGTGGAACTTGTGAGACAGTTGGAGTTACGAGTAAAACTTGCGTATGTAATAGGTTCAAATAGAGGAGGTTCCCTATTATGGTTAAGAGTTTAAATCCTGAGGAGGTTGTGGTTTTTCTGCTTGTAATGAGACAAGAAGTTTCCACGTAAAAATCTCTCTTGCACTTTGAGTTCCTTATTGCTTATGTTTTAAATTCCGCATTATTTCGGTCCGAACCTGTCCAAATTCTGGTCCGATCTGACCCTATCCTTTGCACACCCCTAGTTATATCAATCAATTGTTCTTTTTTTATATAGATAAACCTATAAGTTATATATAATCATATGATCCTGGACACAAAGTTTTAATGTTCTTATGTCGTTGTCATGTTCTCTATAAACTTTATTTTTTATTTTTAAAGGTAAGTTGAAATCCCTAGTAGGGAGAATTTGAAGGTTATGCGTGGAGAAAGTATAGTCCCATACCCGGTATTGGACAACTTTTCCCATATCAGTTACTTGATATGATTAGATGTAGCTCAGATATGATTTAATAGCGAACTGATATGATTTGATGTAGCCCAGATATGATTTAAGATTTCAACTAACAAGCTCCCCAAAAAAAAAATATGAATTTTTTTTAAAATAATTTTTTAATACTACTTTTGTCATAAAAATTACATAAATGCCATGGTATTGGCACATACCCGATATGGGAATATCATTGCTCGTTATGCGTGCCACGTTACTCTTGTTTTATACTAAGATATCATATGCCTATATTTCGTAACCCCCCACCCCCCCCCCCAACCAGAACACATGATTTAAAACTTTAATTGTTGTCACTCATCTTCATACTACGATTGAAAGACGTTTTGAAACACTTAAAAACTTTGATTATCTTCACTCATATCTCCGTACTATGATATGTCCAACAACTTGCGTAAGAAAAAAAGAGAGGATAAAATACGGCTTATAATCGCTAAAAAGATTTGGAATTCAGTAGGAGGTGTACCAGATCTTAATTTAATATAAAAAATACATTGTATCTCACACTTAGCTTATTTTTTATTGTAATCGAAACTTAGTGGCTTCCTTATTATGAATATGAGCTATATATTTTTCTTTTTATTTTTGAGCCAATCTTATGTTCTTAACACGTGACTTTTAAGTTTTTTTGTTTTATTAACAATAAAATAGCTTGAAATATTAATAGCAACGGCAATTATAAATCAATAATAACAACGATACTAATAATAATCACCAATATTAATAATAATATGTACAACACAACAATTATAATCCTTTTGAGCAAATGTACTAGTAAATAGTATCCCCTCAAAAAAAATACTAGTAAATAGTAGTATTAATAAATAGTAATCATGTAAAGTAATATTATAAATTATAATAGTAGTAGTAGTAGTAGTTGTTGTTGTAATAATAATAATAATAATAATAATAATAATAATAATAATAATAATAATAATAGTAGGAGTAGTAATAACAACAACAACAACAATAATAATAATAATAATAATAATAATAATAATAATAATAATAATAATAATAATAATAATAATAATAATAAAGATACAACAACAACAACAGTAATCATAATAATATATAACATTAATAATAATTATAATAATCAGAATAGCATTAGCAATAATAGTAATGATCATCAAACCAATAAGAATAATAACAATAATAATACTGAAAAAAATAATAACAGTTATAATAAGTTTTTGAATATAAGCATGATCTAAACTTACCTAAATTTATTTTTTTAAAATCTAAATCTGATCTGATCGGATCTAATATGATACGATATGATTTGATTTAATCTAAAATAAGTAAAAATAAGGTGAACTAAACATAACCTTAAATTAAAAGAATACCTTCATAGAGGGAGAGGTGGTAGCTCAATAGAGTACCATCCCGAATTCAGGGCATATTCAGGGTTCAAATCCTCATCCTAGCAACATGTTGAATACTTGTGATGGCTATGAGCCTTTGACCTATTGTCTTTTAGGATGTTTAGCCTTGTACTTAACATCTCAGCTAATGTGTCGTGCATGCTAATAGCCTTTTAGGAATTGATTTCCGAACCAATTATCTTTCTTTAAAAAAAAGGTACCTTCATAGTTCATTGTTTGGTTGATCTAAACATGTCTGCATGCCTACATGGTGTTCTATTTGAAGAAATCACCCTTGTTTCCCACCTTTAATAAATTTGTCAATGATTTATATTTGGATTTTCAACTTTCTATCTTTAGAACTCTAACCTTCCATTTTTATTTTCTAAAAAATTATATAAATTTAGGGGCCCAATTTTCATAATAGAACTGGGGCCTCAAAATCTTCAAGACGGCCCTGATGATGAATGCAGTTAACTTATAGTAATTGTTATGATGATTGCAGTTAACTTGGTTGTAATTATGATGAATGCAATATTTAGCTTGGTTGTAATTGTGGGTAGGCATGAATCATATAAAATACTTAGATACCACAATGGAATGATTTCATTTATATTCATAGGTCATGTTTGACAATTAGCGGATAGCTGTTAGCTGATTGTATTAGCTGATAGTAGATTGTATTAGTTGATTTGACTAGCTTTTTGTATAAAGGTGTTTTGGTAAAAAGCTGATAGCTGATTGCTACATTATTCATTAATGTAATTTTCAACAACTTTAGAACATAAATTTAATTGATCCACTCATTGTCAAATCTCTAATATTAATATCAAAAAGCTCATCAGCTTAACTTTTCAAAAAGTGTTTTTGGACTCAATAAGCTAATTAAAACCTCTCTTTACCAAACACTTAAATTAAAGGATAATTAACTAGTCAAATCCTCTAATATGAGTTCAAAACTCTAATTTTTCTCCAAATCTCTTTTTACCAAACAAAACCTTGGGCTACTTCCCCAATTTGCATTTAGGTTTGATGAAAAAAAATCCATAGTTTAAGAGTATTTCACTATTTCTCATGCTTACAGCTGTAAAGCTTAAAATGACAAGAACAGAAAGAAAAGAAAAGGACTAGCTGTTGTTCTGGCCTCCCTCATACAGTAACAGTTACCTATAATATGGGATTGGAAAGCAGCAACACAACAACATATCAATAACCATTTAAATTAATTACATCAACAGAATATCTCTCAATACATTTGGCTTTAAAGCTCTCTGACATCTCTTTACCAACTTTGTGCAATCAGTAATCCTTTAACCCTTTTGACCCAAAAATCACATAAAAAGTTACTACATTACTACTTCATTATTTATGTTATTACTTGTTACTTTGTTAATACAAGTACTTACTAGTTACTACAGCCTGAAGTCATTACAAATACTTCTTTCTTTCACATTATATCCTCATATCAGAGAACTATTCTTTAGCCTCTGAAACAATAACTAAAAAATCTTGTAAGTTATTTTAATTACTTATTTGCTTACCTTATTTTATATTTTTATAAAAAATATAATGGGAATTGATTCATTAGGTCTACATCAGTACATCACAACTGACAAGCAATGTGAGTGTGCCATGGGGAGTGGCTAACTGGCTACCTCCGAAGAACAATACATCACCCTTAGGAGAAATGATAAACATATAACTGATAGATGTTTGCAGGGATAAACAAATAATAAAAGGCTGAAAAGGTGGTGATGTGGGTCCCATGAAATATAAGAGGAATAGAACACTATTTATATTTCATGAACACTATTTGTTAGTTGCATAAACACTATTTGTAGTTACACGAACACTAGTTGTAGTAGCATGAACACTATTTTTCAGCTCGTAATTTTCGAGATCACTTTTTTGTTTGACTGATAGTTTGCGGTTTTCGAGATCACTTTTTTGTTTGACTGACAACTTGTTCCCATATACATTGACAAATTTATCTCTGATAGATGTTTGCAAACATCTATCAGTTATATGTTTATCATTTCTCTTACCCTTAGGCCTTATATATATAGTTAGAAAATTGGCGAATGGACCAACTCCTACTACGTTATTAATCTGTATGATATATCAATTCTAGGTTGGGTACAAAGTTTAGGGTGCGTTCTCTTCACTTGAAAAATCTACACTTATTTGAACTGCACTTATTAAATTTGATAAGACTCTTATCGGAGCTTATTTTTGAGTTGTGTTGTGTTGGACTTGATCAAACCTGAGCTGAACTTATTAGACTTGAAACGTATTTTTCAAGGTGAAGAGAACACACCTTTAATAACCTAGAAGATAACAGGCCTAAAAGCCCATTGTTACCACACGAAGAGAAATTTCCCAACTTATTGTTGAGATGTGATTCGAACCTTGGGTAAAGCCCTAAAATTTTAGGGTGGTATTTCACCGAACTACTACTTTTTTCTTAGTTAATCTTTTTTAACACGTGTGTTCGATATATGTCATATTCTCACACACTCAAACCTAGGGGTTTAAATGATACGACTCAAGTTCGAGTTTGAGCTAAGTCGACTCGACTCGTTAGCATTTCTAGCTAGTCGAGCTCGAGCTGAGTCGAGTTAACTCGACTCAAGTTTTGGCCGAGTATTGACATACTCGGGCTTTGATCGGTCGAGTTTTGATCGAGTAGATTGTGAGTAATTTGCAAGTGTCTCGTGTCAAAGCAACCATAAGGTAGAATAATTGGTAAGAAGAAATCCTCTGGGCTGCCCTCGCCCAAGGCCTCTACCCAAAGGCCCATTACAAGCCAGACACCCCAACCCTTTCCCCCCTTAAATCCCAACCAAATGATTGAGGTAGGAATTGAGGGTCTGTTCTCTTCGGCATAAAACAGCTGAACTGAACTGAATTGAATTGAACTTAATTGAATTGAACTGAACTGAAAATACGTTGGGGAGAACAAACCCTGAATCCTAGACCTTGCTAGGAAAGATGGAGAAACTTACCACTTGAGTCAACCCCAATGCCTATTTTTGGGTAATTAAATGAGGTGGCCTTACAACATCGTATTGTAAATTGGTCTTATACAAGAGTTGCTAAGGTGGTTTGATGCAATCTCAATTTTTAACATTGCATTATTCAATTTCAATGCGAAGTGATATTCACGTTCACCAACAAATTAAAACAAGAAGATCTTGCTATGCGTGGATTTATCTTTCTCTATGTCCTTTATGAAGCTATTCTGTATTGCACAATTGCTTGTACAGGGAGAAGCATGGTGGTCCAAGCATTTAAATCAAATGTAGCAGAGTAGTTGTAAAGAATTTTCCATGAAAATTTATTTACTACAATAATAAACAACTAGGCCTTCTTCAAGTATATCCTTAGGAATATTAATTGAAGACTATGCACAACATCGCTACAATATACTAATATACTTCTGGGAGTATTTCAGTTTGATATTATGCTCAAAATTAGAATGTTTTTTTATATTCTTGGTCGAGAAAATTTAAGAATAGAAGACCTTGTTTGCTAGATTGTAGTGTAATATTTCTTACATAATATGTTTTTTTTTCTTCCAAATTTCATCTATGATGAACCACAAAGACACAAAATAAGGCCATTGAATAATAGGCAAGCCATTGAATCAGAATCATCCTTATATTAGGGAAGTTGCGCATAGGAGTGAGTTTAGCTCATGCTTACAAATGCACATACTAGTGAAATTTCGAGTGTGGTTAAAAGGCCAATCAATTATTATTGATTTAAACAAGTCTTCACTTATATAATAGAGATTATTGCTAATTAAACTTATTGTTATCGAAAACTAATTTTTTCTAAATCAAAATTAATATTTGTTAAAAAGTAATATATGTAAGCCTATTATCTTAAACAACAAAGTAATTTCTATCAAAAGTCATCAGAGTAAGTTCTTCATTATTTGGGGTGAAAGACCACAGTTGGCGAAAATTATTTGTAGCTAATGATGTGAACCAAATTATTCGATCTAAATTTGACTTGAATCTAAAATCATCTTGACTAATTATGTAATGACTTATTCGACAATAGACTCAAACACAACATGGTCTAAATAGCCACAGATTGCCTGAAACCAAATCGATTGATTGATCACCCAAATTGCATGAACTGAACTGCACCGAAAATAAGTCCAAAAGAATAGGACATAAATCTACTAAATATACACAATCTGATTGTGACCTTTAAACTTAAGACAACGTGATAGGTAACAACGAAGGAATAGACTGGAGTAATAAAAAAAAAGACTTGTTCAAAAAACCTTCCAATGCAAAATGAATCAATGCTGGAGTGACCACCTTAGTTCTTATTCATAAAGACATGGTATACAATACAATATTAGCTTGAAACCATTCATAGACATCCTCCAATAGAGTAATAGTAATAGGTTATGTAAGGTCATAAATTTACATAATATCATATATTCCCACAAGATTATATAAACCAATCATACATATTTTCACCTAAAAGAGCATGCAGAAAGATAGTGAATACACAAAGAGCATTGAATATAGAGAAATAATGGAAGAAAGGGTAATGACATGCTTGTTTAAGGTGGTCCAAAACATATAAGAGAGGCCATTGAAGCATGAATGTAATACAAATATGAGCTCTCTAACTACTCAACTTTTCTTAATTTGTAGCCATTGTTTTTACTGTATCACATATTTGCCCACTCTGAGGAGCCTATTAAGGTCCCTTTTACTGTCCCAAAGAAAAGGACAACTCAAAATTTTAATATTTGTATATTATACAAAGAGTTGCCCACTATATATATGTCTCAAATCTGTGATACTAGGCTGCAATTCTGTAAGCATGTTTGTTTTCAGACAAAGATATCTTACTTTTTTTTTGTTTGAAATGTTTTTTTTTTTTTTTTTTTACTCACAAAGTCACAACCACCCCACCCCTAAAAAATTAAAATTTGACTGGCCAAGAAATAAATGCACAATCTGTATGACTGACCTCCCACTTGGATGTGGTCTTATCAATAAGAACATCGACCCTTTTCTAAGATTTCATAGAGGATCTAGATATAATTTACAAATAGGACAATGGTGGGTTTTTTTTTTTTTGGAATAGAAATATTGGCTCCACTCATTTTAGTTTCTGATATAGGATGTTGATTGTGGCAAATTATTGACAGAACAATGTAAGAAGAAGCGATAGAAACTAGGGCCTTGTTTGGTTGATAGTTAGGTGTTAGCAATTATGTTATTTTCAATTTTTATTAGAGGGAAAATTGAGTAATAATTGATTGATTAATCTTCATGCAATTTGATATGGTAAATGTCACATTGTTTACCTAAAGGAAATTTAAGTTATTCCGATACAAATCGAAATTTAATATAATCTGAACTGAATTAGTAATTCGGATTGCACTCAAATTATGTAAGGATTGAATCTGGGTCGAGCTTTTTTTTTGAAAATTTGAATTTTCGAATTGGTTTGGATTGAGAGTGATTGGGTCCAAAAATCCAAAATAATCGAGTAGCAAAGAATCCTTGTATTGTGTATTTAGCATTGATGTAAAGTGTTTGTGATAAATTTATAGGTTTGTATGAAGTAAGTTGCTACTCCTATTACATAATGTTTATGAAATTCATGAATTACTTCTATTATTGAACACTTATTTTTGACGTTCGTACCTAAATTATTTTATCTTAACAATAAAGTTCAAAATTTTGGATATTTCGGACTCAAACTCTAATTGATTTGGATTTGAATTGGGATTGGAACATTGAAATTCAAATTTTATTCGGATTGAACTAGACCTAATCCAAACCGTACATCAAACTTTCACCCCTAAAAAAAATTAGGCAAAGCCTCAAATAAAAAATTACTAAATATAATGTCACAAATGATAAAATGTATCGCTTGAAGAAGTTTAGTCAAATTTGGTAAAAAGGCATCCGTCAAATAATCTTTTCGTTCTTTTCCGTTCTCAACACTTTACTTTCAAGGTCAATAAGGGTGCGTTCTATTCAACTTATTGGACCTGAACTTATTGGAACTTATCTGAACTGAACTTATTGAACCTGAACTGAACTTATTGGAACTTATTAAACCTGATTGGACCTGATTGCACCTAATTCAACTTATTGGACCTGATTGAACCTGATTGGAACTTATTGGACCTGATTGAACCTAATTGACCTTATTGGACCTTATTAGAACTTATTGACCCTGATTGAAACTTATTAGACCTTATTGGACCTGATTGAAACTTATTAGACCTTATTGAACCTGATTGAAACTTATTTGACCTTATTAGACAAAAACATTGACCATGAATAACATAAATATTACCACTAACGTAAATACTACCCCTCAAAATTTTTTATGGAATAATAATTATTATAATTCGTCCTTTAAAAATAATGATTATTAATTATCTCTTATGATAATTAATTTAACAAAAAAATTACTATTTATATATTTGCCTATACATAACTTTCATCACTAATATATCTAATAGTGTTATTGTTTTAATTTTATAAAACACTAGTAGAAAATCAAAAAATTAATAATCATTATTATTATTGTTAACCTTAATTATTATTATGTAATTATTATTATTATTATTATTATTATTATTATTATTATTATTATTATTATTGTTAACCTTAATTATTTGACCATGATTATAATTATTGTTAACCTTAATTATTATTATGTAATTATTATTATTATTATTATATGTAATTATTATTATTATTATTATTGTTAACCTTAATTATTTGACCATGATTATAATATTATTCAATAGCAATATGAATAATCAAATAATAGACAATAATACAAGTATAATACTATACATTGTGGTACTTTAATAAAAAATTCTAATAATAACATAATCAGCTAATAGTAATATGAATAATAAAATAATAGACATAATACAAGTAAATAATAAAATAATACACATAATACAAATAAATAATAAAATAATAGACACTAATACAAGTATAATACTATATAATCATTGTGGTACTTTAATTATAATTCTAATAATAACATAATCCGCTAATAGTGATATGAAATTATGAATAACAAAATAGTGGACAATAATACAAATGTTTATTAAACATTGACTATTTGGACCTTATTGGACCTTATTGGACCTTATTAGACCTGATTGGAACTTATTGAACCTTATTAGACCTGATTGGAACTTATTGCACCTGATTGGAACTTATTGCACCTGATTGGAACTTATTGGACCTTATTAGACCTTATTGGAACTTATTGCACTTATTAGACCTTATTGCAACTTATCTGAACTTATCTGAACTTATCTGAACTTATCTGAACTTATTGGACCTGAAACTTAATTTTTTAAGTTGAACAGAACGCACCCTAAACTTTAATTACATTACTTCCCTAAAAAAAAAAAAAAGAATTACATTACTTCCCTTCAGAAAAAAAAAAAGGAATTACATTACATATATCCATCAATTTTTTTTCCACCAAAACACTTAGCCTTTTTACACTATTCATACTTGATAATACTAACCACCTATAAACTTCTCATAATTTGATATGTAAAGATAGAATAAAAGAAGTGTTTCCGTTTAAATGAAATTATTACGGTAGTATATTTTTTTTCAATGTAAATCCTTTTTATCAAGTCTGAATGGTTAAAATTTTAAACCATCATGTGCTGAACTATTGAATTTAATGATTGAAGTTCTTAAGCTTGGATAGAGTCAATCAAAAGAAGCATCTAGATACAGTATCTTGTTCTCCCTCATCACATCAAATGATCAAATAGTAGGACCATATTACAATCATTCATAGCTAGTTCAACTTAAAACATGAGCTAATATGGTAATACTAGTACTAATACTACCTGCATTTAATCATATTGCAAAACTTTAACATTGTCAAACATGAAAATTAAGCAAAAATTTGTAAGTATCTATGAAAATATAGAAAACACACAGAACTAACATCTGGGGAAACGACATTACATGAAATGCAATCATCAAACATGTTGTGGATGCCGTAAACATCTGATGCCTAAAACCACCACAACAAGGTGGTACCTAAAATTAAAGAGAGATTAGTAAGATACTCAACTATTGAAAAGAAACAACATCTAAGGTATAACTTAGTTATCATTTATGAGACAGCCACACACACAAAAAAAAAAAATTACATTACGAAGATGTCATAGTCAAAAAAGGACGAAACATAGCACCTAAAACTGGTAATTTAAATGGACCACTAGTTGTAGTTGTAGTTGTAGGCTTTTAACAAACGAGTAAATCTCGTGACTTTGTTTCAACAACTATTAGTCATATGTTGGTTCTCGGATGACCTACAAAAACCTCAACTTTTATCATTAGAAAACATGGAGGAAAATAAAAGTTTTCCATAGCTGACAAATTGGTACTGATAAATTGTCTCAAAGACAGAATGATAATTGAGGATTTTGAAGAGTCAATAAAGTAAGCTGTCAAAAAGCTTGATTTCAACACAAACAAAACTAGACATTCCAAAAATGTGGTATAATACAGCATTATAACAACCAGAAAGGTAGGAAGTATGGGTTAAAACTTTATGCCTGTTTTACTATGAATTGCACAAGAAAAAACCTATCATCAGACTTCAAATTAAGACAAAATTCACGTGAGACGCATAAAATGCCATTTAGACATTGCATTGAAATGATAAGTGTCTATACAGCTGTGGTCTACGCCAATAATAGTTAGTTTTTGAACTAAATAGCAGGCCACCTTCTTAGGAGTTAGAAACCGAGATTAAAGGTTTTACATTAAACAGTGTTTAACCAGGAGCAGGTGATTAAGATGTTGAGGACTTGACGATTGTCTAAATCATACAAGAAAGAAGTAGAGGTATTGAGATACTTAATTAACCAAGGGTTTACCACGATAATCAACCACCTCGCATATGGGCACCTAATTCACCAAAATCGTCAGCATCCACTGTGTCTTCAGGCAAGCGAACTGCATCTAGCTTTTGCTTCAGGATTTCGATGGCGTTAAGCACTAGTTGATAGGCCTTGACTGCACCGGTAGACTCAACTGTGAAGATAAAACTGTCCTCCTTCGGGTAGATCTCTACGAGCCCTGGCTTTCCCATAGCTTCAGCTTTCTTAATAACCTCGTCATCATAAGCATAAGCCTCTGGATCAACTATAACCACCTGTGAGACGAGCACGACACACAGTTCAGTCTAGACATTGTCTTTCCTATTTTTAAAGATGTAAAATATTCTGTAAAGTTTGCTTCTAAAGAGTCGAAACATGGCCAGATGTCAAGAAACTTTAACATCCTGTTCAAACTTGAGCACTAGATCAACATTACAGCGTTACACTTTATACAAACAACTAAAAGATATTAGGTGGTAATACAGTTTAAGATCAGTAACTTGTTAATATCACTTGTCAGTTTTCTTCCAGCCAACTAAGACTACAAACATTATTATGACTACTGCCCAGAGGTATTTGTAGCTTTATTTCCAAAATGTCCAACAGAAAGTGTAGAGAGAGACTTCATCAAGTCTTTATTCTTTTTCTCCTTCAAAAAAAAAAAAAAGTCTTTATTCTGAAAACCTTCAGGATATCCTTTGCGAACTTTACCCTCTACACAGAACCTAATTCTTTACCCAGTATTGTACTCTCATCTCATGATCATAACAAAAAAGGGTTTCTTAAAACAGAAAGAACTTAATAAATAACAATGTCACAGTTGCAATATGCATCATGAAGGGTACAAAGACTAGAAGATACTCTGTGTTTCTGCATATGCATATAATAGGTAATTCAAAAAGGCTTTTATACTGTTGATCTAATTACTTGGCTTTCCTTGCCATAAATCTTAAATCCTTCCATCGTATAGATTATTAAAACCAAAGTATCCATCTGATGATGAAGTATTGGTTCCAAGCCATCTCTAGCAAATTAATCAATGGTTCAAAGTGATTTGCGCATTCTTGATAAACCAGCATTGCAGATGGGAACAAGATCTTGTACCAACAGAAAACATAGAGGTTCCGCAATGAGGATGAACATGCATTAATTAGTGCTGCATTGTAGACCATAATTTAGCTAGTGCAGCATATAAAAGACAACTACAGCAGGGACACAACAAGAAAGGAATCACATGCAAAATAATTTTCCTTTGGTATTCATGGTAAAATAACACCATAGAAAGGACACTAGCAGACCAAGAAACAGATTTACAAAAATCTTCACAGCAGCCTCAAATACCAACCACGTTAATCATAACAAGGAGACAAAACGTCTTACTAAGAAGACATTCTATTACTGACCATACTCCATGCCTGCACTGGAATTTTCATAATTATGCTTTGAAGAAGAGATCCGAGTAGTGAAAAAATGCAGCCTCAGCAACTACATTAGGTCAAAGAATAAAAAAAAAAAAGAAACAAACAAAGGTGTTGCACTCTGTAGTAGCCCATTAACAGCAACAAGAACTTAGATTTCTTTTCTAAATTGTCCTCTACTGCCCCTCCAGATAAACCTTGATTATTCTTTTAACCAGGGAGTGTGATACCTTCAAATTTGATTCTCAAAACAGAACAAGTAACTTATCAAATACTTCTAACAGAAGCACAAATACTAGACAATTAGCCAGCACAACTAATAAGAAATAACCAACCTGTTGAGTATTAGGATCAATGTCAAAGACTTTGGTAGGACTGCTTTCAACCCACGCTTTTTTTTGTTCAAGTGTCAAGGTTTCCATCAAATCTTCATTGATAAGAATCTCCGGTTCATACATAAAGGTGACTGTTGCAGCAGGAGACCATTTGGCATGATCTTTTCCAATGCCTTTTCTAGCTATTGCTCTAAGCTTTAACTCTTGACCTTTACGTAATTTCACAATTATGATTCCTCTGCATGACACCAAAGCCAACAAGAGCTCAGTAACAAAACTAAACATCACTTGTTACAAGTTACAACAAGTTGTTACTTGGTAGTGTCAAAGTGAAACAGACGCAACAGTCCACAGCATCTAAAATTAAGAGAGGTGGATAACTGTTATTCTTAAGGACCTTTAAGAACCAAGAAAAGGCTCACATCAAAAGCCGTCAGCAACAGCAGGGGAAGGCAGCATTTGTGAGAATGGAGTAGTTTCAATCTATTCTCTCTCCGATACGTAAACAGGAAGCATATGCAGAGAAGATTTTCTAAGTTCAACACAAAATTACCCCTTAAAAAATATTTACCTTCACCGCAAATTATAGCAAATGTACTGATGTCCTTATGCGACATTACTTACATCCAGATACTTAAAAGTTAATTTACACCTTCTAACCTGAGCTCAACATGTTAATATACAGAATAATTCTACAAAACTTGCTATCTGAAAGAAAGTATGCTAATACAGTCTCTATAGGCTAATTACCAAACAGCAAGCCAAAAACCAAGATGGAATATAAGAAAAAAAGTCCCCTTTTGGTAAGTCTTGTAAGAGTATGACTATGAAAGTCTAATTCTCCTTCCCTACCAATGACAGGATATAAACTTGTAGTTGTCCATCATAATAAAATCCTGCTATTCAACTATCCTAGAATCCACTCGTATAGTCCACGCTTTTGCCATGGACGGATGTATTAAACATAATACGCATACTAGACATATTACAACTCATCATCTAAATTCAATGGCAATATTGTTATTTACAGTTTACACAAATCCTTCTTTCAGAAATGATTTCCTTTAAGGGGTTTTCCGATATATCTTCTCCTTGTTTATCTTGACTCTTTACTGCTTAATATAAGTTAGGCTCCATACCTTGAAACTTGGGTCCAAACCAAGCTGTTGTTACAGCTCACTCTAGATGTTTCTTGCAATTAAATTATAATGTTGCATGATGTAGAAAGCATTAGCAAAATTGACTGTACTCAAGACCCAACATGAGCATGATGAATCTAGTAACATACCTACACATTCAGACACAGCTAGCTCTTGCTTCCATATCCCTTGCTACCTCTCCCTCTCTCCCCCTGAAGTAATTATCCCAAATTTAAGCTTTAAATATATTCTCTATCAATCAGTATCCATGCATAAGCCCCTATTCAAAATAAAAATGCCTGACCATATTTAAAAGAAATTCCTTCTTAAGTGATTCAGTAAAAGGTATGATGTGGAAACCTAAAGCTCCATATCCCTACCCCACAACCGGATTAATAGTTTGCTGGCTTGCTGCAACTGTTTATCATAAGTAAATCCTAAAAAACCAAGTCCCAAAGTCTACGAAATTTTTACGTGTTCATATCAAACATATGCATATAGTACACAGGAGGATATTGTTTCTGATTTATACTTAATGCTATGGTTATCCACAACTGAGCCAAGTCCTTTCTTCAAAATTGATTTTTCAGTGGTGCATTCCATACTTTTTACTGACAGGGTAAGCCAGGTTCCTCACATCTGAAACTTGCATTAATACTAGGTGTCGGTGCTCCCTCTAGACGTCTTTTGCAATCACAATAGTTGTTGGGCCAAAACCATTCCCTGAGTTATTTGATAAGACAAAATGATAAAATTGTTGAGTGGACAATTAGCATTGTGACAAGTAAAAACTCTAGTTTAAGTTTAAGACCTCTTACGGACATTTTCCTTAGTTTTTTTAGTAGCAGAATTTTCAAATTATAGCACCACGTAAACACTTAAGAGGAAGGGGATCGACACAGAGTTGACAATTAGCATTTTGTCAAAAGTCCAAGCTGTAGTATGATGGTTGGATAATACCTTGTACATGGGGGAGTCAAGAGTTTAACACCTTCTACGGATATTTTCCCTAGTTTTTTGAGTAGTGAATTTTCAAATTAACGCATGTCACATACCATCTAAACAATTAAGAGGTAGGGGATCAACATGTGGTGATGTCCAAAGTTTTTCTTGTAAATGTGTTAGCAAAAAACACATAATTAGTCCTCTTATATATATTATATATGCATAAAGAAATGTCTTTAGCTTAACTCTCAATTACTTCTATTTCGTAACGTAAAAGCTTGTGATGAATTCATTAATAAGTTTTCTTAGTAGTCAATGAAATCCTTTATATGTTAGCTCATTAGTAAGAGCTCTATATTTTATATGCATGGTAGTGAGTTCAAATCCTATTACAATGAATTTGGTTTTTGAAGGTAAGATAATAGCCTTTGCATGAGAGATGAGTATCATGTGGAGAACATACCTGCCATGACACAGATGACGCGTCATGTCATCGCTTGAGATTGGGTTGACACATGGTGAGTTACAATGCTAGCACACGCATTTTATTTATATATATAGATCGATATATAGATATAGATATATCAATTAGAGCATTGCAGAGTTTGGTAGCAAAGCTGATGACAAATCAGAGCTCCTAAATAAGCATGATGAATCCACTAGGCGAAATATACATCAAAACACATAAACCTATCGCTTACCACTCCTAATATCTCTGTATCAAAACAACATAATGGGATGTCCCCTTTCGAGCTTCCTCCAACTAGCGCCTTCTCTATCTAGCACAATGCTAACATCATTTAAAATCAAAAGGATGAGCCCAAAATTTTTAAAAAACCAAGAAATTTCTCATAACCTCCTCCTAACATCCTTCACCTCACATTTCTCATTCAATATACCCCATGAGAACAAATTACATCCTCTCTCGTATCAGTGATTCATCTCAGTATGAACTCAATCGCAAATCCATATACCTGTTAGGCTGTAATTGTCCAATCAAAGGTAATCACTAACATTCAAAACCCCTCACATTTCTACCCATTTCCATCAATTCCCCGTCTCCCTTGCTAGCACATACCTCCTTCTTCAAGCTAAACCTTAAAACAGTAGACCGCGGTCTTCTAAAACCTTAGTCACCAAGACCCATATAACATATACAAACTAATCGCCACTTCTGAAAAAGCGGTAAATGCATGATTCCAAACTAGTCACTTATCCAAACATAGAACCTCAACACGCAAGCAAATCCGAGAGCCTGAAGTGAACCAATGCAACAGTATCTCCTTCAAAATAAGCCCAACAATGTTTTCCATATTCTAAATCAAGTCACTTCATTGCTACTAAAGTTTTGGTGGGCATTGAATCAGGATAAGCATAAGTCCTGTGGAGGGCAAGTCCTCTGGAACTTACATTCCTTGAACCAGGTCTTACTGTTCAAATAAGCATGGCGCATGGTGCATGGAGACCAAACAAGAATGGTGCCTGGAGACCAAACAAGAATGGCGCATGGAGACCAAACAAGCATGGCGCACGGAGACCAAACAAGACCTGGTGGTCAACAAGTTTAGAGCTAAATACTCTCAAAATTGGTTTGATAAAAGCTTAAGAGGCCAGATCCTAAAAATAAGTACTTGGGGCGGCCAAAGCATCATGAGTTCAGTTATGAAAATGAAGACAAGTGTGGGGAAAATAATTGGTGATGGAAGAACAACCAAAATTTTGGAAGATAACTGGACGAGCACTAAAACTAAAGTTGACTTCAAGGAAAACCCAACAATTTTGAACTTGGACCGTCCAAAGTGGGTCCATGAGCTCATTACCACTGATGGAAACTGGGACACAACTAAGATAGACCTGTAGTGTGATGAACAATCAGCAAGGCCATCCTTACGACACACACCCCCTAATCAAAAGAGGCGGATAAGTATGTTTGGCTAAACACAAGAAATGGACACTATATTGTAAAATCAGGTTATTGGGCACAACAAGCAGGGTAGGAGAATCTCAACACAAGAGATGAATTCTAGAATACATTCTGGAAACAAAAAATTTGGCCAAAGTGGAAGTATTTCTATTGCAAGTTATTTCATGGTGCTTTAGCCACCGGAGTAAACCTTAGGAAAGGAAATTCCTAAGTGAGAGACCTTGCCCATTTTGTTGGAATCACGAGGAAACGGATACTCATATCTTCAAAAATTGCGAATTTTGAATGCACATATGGAAATCCTCCAACCCGAGAATAATTGCTAACAACCCAAGAAACTGTAACATAGCCATGTGGTCAAGACACTGGCTTTGGTATTTTATGCCTAAAGACCAACATGCGGATCAACATGTAGTAGAGTTTGTTGCAATTCTTTGGAGTCTATGGGTTCAAAGAAATAAGCTAATTTTCCAAGCTAGCAGCAATCTTCACCCCACTCTTATCATGGAACAAATAAAAACTTGGAAAGAAAGATGGTGGTTGTCGCACGACAAAAAAGAAGGTGAGGAAGGAAAGGAAATCAATGTTGTTGGAAACAATGCTGAGGATCCAACATTGGCTTATGACAAGAACTGGATAAAAGAGGTTGCAGGATGGCGGCTAATGGTGGATGGCGCTTGGAAGAGAGAAGCGAATGGAGACCATGAAGAATGGAAAGCAGCATATGGGTGGACACTCGTGGAGAAGGGAGTGAAAGTGGAGTGTGGGGGTGAGAAAATTCAAGCAATGTCGAGTTTAAGATTGTCCTACAGCGTAACATGAATAAACTCGAAGTTTGGACAGACCGCAAAAATATCATCATAGGTTGAGCTCGCCACATGAAGCACCACCTCCTGTTAGAGCAATTTTAAGGGATATCACTTTATTACTTAATCGCCTAACAAGTTTTAATGTTACTCATGTTAGTAGAAAAAAGGTTACTAAAGCCCACTCCATTGCCATCAAGGCAAAAGGCAAGTAGGTAATCTTTCTGTTTTCTTTCTATCTATATATTATCAAAAAAAAAAAATGTTCTCCAACCTAGCACTACAAAAATTATAGTTCTAAATTCTAGCGCAGCACTAGAAAACATCCCTTCCCCGTTCCATGCAAATTGCAACTAAGTAGGGTTAGCAATTGTAAGACACAGGACTAAAAAACTGTTGAATTTCATCAAAGCAATGCCAAAATGGAGAAATTGAAAGTCGAATCGAAGAAATTATACCTGTTATCGGAAGCATCATCAGCAGCAGGAGAATCAGAGAAATCAATAGGAGTAACAGTATGGTCGGAGCTCAATAAATCCTTACTAGTAACATCTAGGGTTTGATCTCCAATACACTTCGCACGAAGATGAAACTCCACAGAGCAATACTCGCACTGACCGTCACCGTCGCAAGCGTCACAGTCACGGGAAAATCGCATGGACATGGCACGATCACTGGTGAGAGGGATGAGTCCGAGACGATGAGCGATGAATTCGTCGTTGAGAACTGAAGAATTCACTTCAATTTCGACTAGATCAACAGCGACAGTAGGAACTTCGGCGATCATAACTCGACGGAGAGCGTTAGCGACGCTTGAATCGGTGTCGCGGAGCTCGAATTTCAGGTAGTCGTCTCTCATTTCTCGGATTTTTATGCGCGGAAATCGTTGGTATGATACTCCCTCCATTGTTAGGGTTACTGAAGTTTTTGGGTTTTTGTGGAAGGGGGAAGAGAGTGAACAGAGAGAATAGAGAAGAGCAAAGCCTAAAACCCTCCGCTGGGGTTTGGGAAGAAATTCGGGGAAGCGATGAAGGATATTGGGAAGAACAAAGCCTAGAACTTCTGTTTTGTTTTAAATGCAATAAATATCTCACAAATAATACTCATTTGTTAAATTTAAAACAAAACGATAAAATATTATTAATCAAGGTGATTTAGGCTATGTTTTTTTGGTCTAGATGGTAAGGAACTCAATTACTAATAGATTAGGATTGAAATTAAGTTCAAAAATGAAACTCAATGAATTGTACAAAAATCGTGAGAGAAAATTATCTAAACTAAACTAAACTACACTGAATTTGTCTAAAGTGAATTGAATCTCCATTAATTCAGTCCAAAAGAACGGTGTCTTAGATTTTTAACATGTCATAATGATATTTTGAAGTATAGTTTGAAATCTGTACGAATATCTGAGGACTTAAGGTACTTTAAGGACCTCAACTTCACAGGTTTAAGGTTAATGACTTTATTTTTTAGTATTTAGGGTTAAGGATCTTAAATAGATGCAGATTATAACACTATGGGAAATTCCCATTTGTACTCCTTGTTTTATTGACTTTCGCCAACAATACACTTGCTTTTAGTTATATTTGCCAATAGTCTTAAATTTATGACTTCTTAACTAGAGTGAGGCATTTGTTAATACGGGTTAACTTATGTTGGTTATGTTTGGTAACACTGGCACACACTAGCTGAAATGGAGATGAAACTGATAAGGTAGTTGAAACTGATTACGTTAAGCTAAAACATACAAGGTAGATTATAATTTTAGCACCTACTTATGAGATCTTATATTTCATAACAACTAAAATTCAGTCATCTTTTGGGCTAATATTTCCTAAATAAAACACCTCTATTCATTTAAGGTGACTAAAATTCTAGCATCTTATCATTTAAGCTGACTGAAATGTGTTGCCAAATAGAACCAATAGATGAAAAGGAGCCTAAATCAATAAGGTAGCTGAAACTGATAAGTTAGCTACAAAAATTGATAAAGTGTTGAAACTGATAAAATAACTAATTGCATTAGTTGTTTAATTTGGTACAAATCTGCACCTAATCTTCATAATAATATAACGAACAATGGATAAGAGCATCGACCCCAAGACATGAAATTAGTTCATGGGGTCAAAAACAGAAAAAAAAAAAAATCCATTTCCATTATGAACAACTTGCAAAATAGGTTTGGTCATATATTTATTTTCCCAAGAAAAAAAACTAGGCTACCCTCCTATCGAGGAGGCAACCTAAAATGTTCTTACGGATCAAAAGGGAAAAATCAACATCAAAGCTTAGGGAAGGAAGAAGATAGTGAGAGTGTTATGAAAATGCCCTTTATTAGCCATGAAATATGTTGCTTTGTTGCCTTCTTTATGGATGTAACGTCACCGGATTTTCAAAAGGTTTGGTCATATTGTGACCAATCAAGGAATTAGTCTAATGGTGAACAATAAAATTATGTCATGAGAAAAGTGGGCTTCACGAAGTGGCGGGGAAATTGTATAACCAAACATATTTAGCAATAATAATATAGCTATATTTCAAAAAATACAAATTAGAAAAATAAAAAATAAAATACTAATGGTCATATTTTTTTTGAGATCTTATAAAAATGATATCCATTTTGCCATATTTTGAAACACTTCAAAAAAAAATTTTGAAGTAAAAAATAGAAGAGAGAAAACTGATGAACTTTTTTTTTTATATCATGGGTACGTAGGATGATTTTGTCAAGCACATAATTTATTGGACATCTATTTTGTACATGAGAAAGTTGCTTTTGGTCATATCCGTGTTCTTCAAGTAGCTTCATCTTCTCAATTTGCTGATATATTTACCAATGGCCTTTTTTTTAGCCCGTGATAACATATTCTCGTTCCAGTTTGAGCATCCGAGGGTCCTCATCCAGCTCAAAGTGCGGGGTGTATTAGAGTAAATCTATGTCAAATATATTTAGTATCCTTCTCTAGAGTCATGTAATTATGTTAAATGTGTAATTATAACAAGTAGATTTGATTGTACTCTTGGTATATATTGTTAATGAAATACATAAAATTTTATCATCATATATTTTGTGGGTTTTTAATTTTATACCCTTTTGGTATTTCAAGGCTAAGAAATTAGATTAACAAACTTGTAATTTTAATGTGTATAACATTTTATTATGATTTAAGAACATTATTCACTTTTGATGTGATTTTGTGAGTGAATAAGGAGAGTTGATGTATAATTGTGTTGTCATATAATAGATTACTAACATCTTGACTTCGCTGCTTTTTAGGTTACTTTGTTATCATAAGTTGAAAATCTTAATTTCTTTATGGCCAACCAGGCAACAAGCACGAGAGAGAGGTGATAGTTCAGTGTAGTACTATTCCGAATTTTAGAGTATTGTTCAGGATTCGAATCCTCATCCCAACAATATGGTGGAGCATTTTCTTTTGAGCTGTTTAGCCTTGTATCCAGTCTTAGCTTTAAACGAGTGTGCTAGTAGCCTAACAGGAGCATTTTTTGGGAAAGAAAGAATTTACCTATCTTTGAACTCTTGCTTAAATTGCATTCATCCTTCGACTACACGTCTACACCCCAAAACCTGATCAGTGACTACAAACTGATTAAGCATCTCTTTTTGCAAGATAAAGTCTCATTTCTTTAATCATCTGATTTAGATTCCGCAAATATGAATGTTTGATAACAAACTTTCTTAATAAGCCAATGTCGTGCTCAATGATGTAAGCCTTTTGCTGCATGTCAGAAGAATTAGCCGTCTTTCCTTGAGGTTTAAGTGATTCCAATTTGTGAGATAAATATTCTTATTCATTAAATTTATTTGGTATCATGGTATGATTATTAATTAATATTGCTACTTGTAACATTTCTCCGACCCTTATGATTTATCTGGTTAGAAGTTAGAACCTTAACACGATTTGGAATAACATAAAATATTTTAAAATTTTCTCAATATATAAGAAAAAGCATAGTCATGTAAGGTATTTGTATGATTCGTCTTAATTAATACTTTAATAACATTAAATTGTTATAATTTTACAAATATGTAATTACATATATTTATAATCAAAGATATGCAAGTCAAAATAGGAACATCAATAAGGAACGCAAGGAGTATGAATTTATGATACATATATCAAATAATAATTAATTAACACTTAAAATCTACTATGCATTGATGCACTACGTAAATTTTTTTTTGTCCTCATTATAATATATATTACTACTTATTCTTAAGCCAGGGCTACAATCCGAGTACTTATAATTTTCATTTATTATTATTTTATTTTAAAATGATAACACTAAATATTATTTGGTCTAGTGATTAAGACTTTAGCGTATAAGCTTGAAATCATGGGATCAAATTATTTATTAATTTTTTTTATTATATGTGGATTAAATGAAGTAAAACACCCTAAGAGGGAGCGCTAGGTGAAGTCATTTCAACTTTTTTTTATTTCAAAAAAGAATTGTATTCTTTATTGGTCACACTTGAGTAAATTAGACTTAGTCCTCGAAGGGCTAAAGTGATAGTTAAAGAGACCACTTGTAAGATGAATCCCCATATGTAATAGTTTGGCTTTTATGTTTTCAAAATATAACTTTGACCATTTTTATATTTAAGATTTTATTTGTAAATTAAAAGTTGAAATCTTGTAAATGAATTTGTAATATATCCAACACTTACCTGATATTAGTCACAACTCATCATAAGTTTACGATCATATATAACAAGTATATGAATAAAGTAAAAGTCAAAATGTTGCTAGTATTATAGAAACAAGTCAGTATATGCATGGGCATCCCTCGGGCTAGGCTCAAATCGATTCATGTTGTGCTAATAATTTTTATTATTATTTTGGATAATGACATTGGATTGGCCATTATTGTTAGGGGTATTCCCAACCCAATTAATTAGAGGTATGATAAATCTCTAACAGGTGGATGTAATTTTTATGTAACAAATATTGTTTGTGTATATAACAAATACTATTTGTGTATGTAAAAATATTATTTGTGTTGTTTTCTCCTTATTTGTTATACCGTAACACACAATATTTTTACATATACAAACAATGTTTGTTATATACATAATTTATATTTATTACACGAAAACTTGTGTTAGATACATCTAATCGTTAGATAAATCGTTAGATATTTATCAAACCTCAATTAATTAAGCCTACGTTTAGTATAGGGGAGGGGAGGATAACTGGATAAGGGATTCACTCTTCTAAGTTTTCCTATTAGTGAAACTTGGATGATTGAAACCATGACCTAAAGTCATGAGGTGCAATTTAAATCTTTCGACTAAGCCTTAATATTTGTATTGATATTGACAGATAATCTTGTTGTAGTGCTGTGTAGAATGCTTCTCCCCAAGCTATACTACTTGCTAGCCAACAAGTACCTTTGTTGGTTAAATTTAAATAGAATGACAAATGCATGATTCAACATGGGAAATCATCTCTTAGCAAGTAAAGGAATTAAAACCACCTAAGTATTAATAATAATGAAACAAACCTCTCTTAGTAAAAGTTCACATGCACAAATTTCCGGTTTTTCTTCGTCTTACAACATCTCCCTGTACAGCTGTACTATGTATAAATTCCTTCTCCCCCCTTTTTAATATAAAAAAGTATAAATCCACATATAGATGTATAAGAAGTATTCTCACCCATTCAAATAATAATAAAAAAATTTGTTGTCACATTTTCACTATACCAAAACTAACCTTTTTTTCTCTATGCATGTTTGGCAAAACTAGCGGTACAAGTGGATATTAGCGATGACAGTAGCTGTAGTTGTTGGGGGTAGCTGCTAGCTGTCTACTAATAGCTGTCAGCGACCAGCGATTATATTAGTTGTTTATGCGGGTTTTTATTCCACAACCAATAAATATTTTTATATAAATATAAATCAAATAAGAAATTTATAAAATTTTGTATACAAATTTTTTTTTTTCATGATTTTTATCACAAAATTTAAATAATAATGAAGCCAAAAGTTGCATGACTTCTTATTTAATTATTACAATTATATTAAATTTAAAAAATTTAAAACTTCCTGCATGCATATATGTCCTTTAAGATACACTCTATTGAGTTACCTCTTACAAACAACACCCCCATTCATCCCACCAGCACAATTCATGCTATCAAACTCCAACGCCCCCATTGAAGTCTCTTCTTGACCACCATCAAACCTTGAAGCCAAGCAATCAGTGGCAAATATATTACTACTTGCATATTCTCTTTCTCCCCCCATAATTGGCATGGCTACTCCCATCTTCACTCGGCTTACATAATCATCTCTATAAGTTTTTCCTAGTACACCATCAACGTTTTCTGTCAAGGAATAATACTTAAACCCGAGTTCGAGATGAGCAAAACAATCATCGTTGGTTATGCCATAGTTATGCACAATAGAATCTTCCTTGGTAATACACACTACTTTGGCTGTAATCTTAAGTTTGTTTTGGATTTGAACAATAATGTTATTAGTGTCATGAGTTCGTGTTATGGTCACTTGTGGCATGGAGGTTGATGACCATTGAGAACTTAGAGTTTCTTCAAGAGATATGGGTTCTCCATCAAAAGCTAACGAGAAGTGGTCTTTGGTGTCATCCCATATGGATGTCTTTGTTGCGCCTAAGAAGAGACGATGGTTGTCGAAGAGAATTCCAATGGACTGAACCCAAGTAAAGTCACGGCTCATGTTTTCGTTTCTTTTTCCTATGAAGTGTGCATTTATGTGGAGGTTTGGGTCAGTCACAAGGCAAAAATCCTTGTCTTTTTTACCATGGAAGTAGAAGGAGATGCCATCTCCTCCGATGAAACGAGGGTCTTGACAAACTGCTCCTGGATAGTCACAACCTATTACATGCAATAAACAAAAACAATTAGTTAGCTATATAAATCTAGTTAAACTCAAAACAAAATATACTACGTACTATTTTTTTAAGGTAAGAAAAAGGCACCCTAACCGGATCGGAATCTTGCACATACAGGTCAACCTGACCCGGGTTTGCAGGCAAGTTTTCTTGGGAGTAGGGGGAATGGTAAGGGGAAATTTCCAACCCCAAAGTGCCTCTAGTAGGGTTTGATTTTACAACCTTAGGTTGTGAGATACAAACCGAACCACTAGATCAAGTACTACTTGGTATATACTACGTACTACTGTCTACTGATAAAGAAAATATAAATTATATATGTAATTTATACTTCATCCGTTTCATATTACTTGCAATACTTTGACCAAAAAACTCTCACATTTTCGGTCAAAGTATTACAAGTAATTGAGAACGGAGGAAGTAGAATAGTTTATGTGAGTAATATAAGACTTACTGCAAACAGGCTTGCAAGAGGCACAATCAACTTGACATGAAGTAGGGCAACTGGCAGGGCATACATGCTCTTGATTATAACATTGTCCATAAAGCTTGTTATTGCATCTAACCCTGTTTCGAGAGACAACACCAGAAGATTTAGGAGGGGAAGAAGGGGTAGAGGGAGACGGTGTTGAAGGCGTCGGAGGTGTTGGAGATGGTGATGATGGCGGGTTTGATGGTGTTGTAGGATAATATGGGGGTGGAGTTGATGATGTGCTAGAGTTAGAAGGTGTTGATCCTGAATTATCGTCATGATCTCCTTTCTCACCTTTTTTTTTATCATCCTTGTTAACTCCTGTGTTACTGTCATCTGTTTTTTTACCTCCTTGGTGATCATCAACTTCTTTTTTGCCATTATTTGAAGACGATGATGATGACGATGAAGATGATGCTGTAGAAGCTCCTGAAGACGCTGTCGATGAAGCTTCTGATTCCGCTTTAGATGCAGCTTCTGACGCTGTGGAAGAAGCCTTTGACGAAGCTTCAGATGAAGCTCCTGATGCTGCTGAAGAAGCCTCTGACTTCGCTGCAGATGATGCTTCCGAGGCTGAAGATGAAGCTCCTGATGAAGCTGCTGATGAAGCTCCTGACTCTGCTGCAGATGATGCTCCTGAGGCTGCCGATGAAGCCTCTGACGACGCTGCAGATGAAGCTCCTGACGCTGCAGACGATGAGGATGAAGATGAAGATGACGAAGATGATGAAGAAGAAGAAGATGAAGAAGAAGAAGATGATGGATCATATTGAGTCCCCAAGTAACCGCCATTTGACGATTTAGTGCAAAATGGCTGGCATGAAACACAATCCACTTCACACCTAAAAGGACAATACTCAGGACAAGTATGCTCTAATTTATAGCACATCTTGTATTTTTTGATCGTACATCTTGCTGTAGCATGGTGATCGTTTGCTGCATCTACCATCACGATAGCTAACAACAGAACAAACACATAACCAAAATACAACTTTGGAACAGCCATTTCGCAAGTCTAATAATGATCTTACGAAAATGGCAACTGATATAATTAATACGTACTAGGTAGTTTTTATTATATAGTATAAGATCGATGAGATCATTTGAGTACTGATTTAAAAACTAAATCCTCAAACTCTTTATATAGATGCATAGGTAATCAAGAGATGTTCATGATTTATTATTATATTCCACACATGTCGGGTCAAAAAGTAATCTAAACTGACTTCACCACATACCATTCCTTCAAGTCATCCTCCACGTGCATTATCATTTATCAGGTGCATGTATGATGTATCTAAAACATGCATGCATGCATAGTGATCTAGAGAGATTGAGAGAAAGATTTATTATCATTGTCCTAGGTGTTATCTAAACCGCGAACTTTCAACTCTATGCACTAATTTTTAAAAATATTATTTTCTTTCACCCGATATAACATAAAGTTTAAATAAGTTATAAGTTATTAGCTTAATCCTTTTGTGACTGTTTTCTTACATACAGCTTTGTCCATTACTCTATATTAATCTTTAAAGCGTTATAATCTATATTATTTTTGTATTAGAGATACTTTGTATAATCTAATTGTAATTCGGATATGGTTTAGGATGTAAACCTATATATATTGATGATCGATGTACACACTCTAATTAAGAGAGTTTAACCAAAATCTAACATGGTGGCCATTCTATATGTAACCCAAAAATTATGACCTTGTAAAGGATGAGGAGCTAGCTCATGTGGTAGAGCACTCCCCTCTGATCTCTAAGGTCAGGGGTTCGATCAGCCAATGTGCTGGTAGTTGTTACAAGGCTAGTAGCCTTGGTAGGGGTTAGCCCTTGGGCTGACTTAATTTCCTAATTAAAAATAAAATAAAATTATGACCTTGTGCACTTGTGCAGTGATCACGGTAACTACTAACTAGTATAGATTGATCAGAATAACTTCTTTAGAGCATTAAACTTTTCTTCGAATCCAATTTTCATTTTTGTTTAAATCAAATCAGTTTTTTCATTAGTCGAGTCGGATTCTATTAATTCTGTACATTAAAAATAAGAAGCTGCACAATCTTATTGTTAATCATGTAAACAAGGAAAAAAACCTTTTACAAGTACTCTTTCTCAATCGTTTATCTCGTATGGTTTTTACATTGATTTTCGTCTTGAAAGTTTAACCACTGATTTATTAGGTAGTAGTAGTGAAATAAGGCCCTTTTTATGCGCAAATAAGTACAGGTAGAGCATGGTGCATCTTCTTTTAAACTATGTCGTTTAATCATTTTTAGAGTTTATAATTTTTAAAAAATTATTATTTGTGTTGGGCTGCCAACGCACGCTCATACACATTAGTACGATATTGTTCGCTTTGGGCTGCACACGGATTTGTTTTTGGGCACCTTCCCAAAAAGCCTTGTCCTAGTATATTGAGCATCACTATATGAATAGCTCCTCCACTTGCTATTCTTTCCATGTGGGACTTTTTGGATGAACATTCCAAACAATTTGTTTTCTTAAATTTTGCAACTAAAGATTCCTTTTTCAAATTTAAATTTAAAAGGTATATGTTCTTTTACCTTAAACGTATATGTTCATTTACTGTATGTTCTTTTCATTATAACCTATTTTCTTTTATAAATATAAATTTACATGTTCTTTTATTTTAAGTCGTATGTTCTTTTTTAAAGTAGAAAAGTTATTAAAAAAGTTTGTGTTCTTTTATATAAATGGTAATGTTCTTTTTAGTTGTACAATAAGCATTATTGTGCACTCTAGTACAAAATCCATACTTTGTTTTTTATGGTCTGAAAAATAAATATCAGTACGACAGTACTCCAAACTTTATGCGTCAGTTTTTATTAATTTCATGTAACATTTGATTCCGTTGGATTATGCTCCAATAAAATTAGTCAAATAGTTTTCCTAATAGTTAGGATTAGTTACTAATAATTAGTTAGTGGGTTAACAAGTAGTGGTCTAGATAATGGTCTAGTTAGTGGGGTAGCAAGTAGTGGGCTACATAGTGGACATGTTATTAGTAGTGCTTTGTATGCCTATTTAAAGGTTGTTTTGTTTATTCATTAAGTGAGTACATGAAAAATATATAAAAATATAGTCTTTCTAATTCTCTCCAAGTTTCTCTGTTCTCCTCTAAAAATTCTACCTGGTATCAAGAGCTCCAGGTTAGATCCGAAAAAGGGGAAGAGATGAAGCAAAAAAAAAAAAAAGAGAGAGAGATAGAGGGAGAAAGAGAGTATTAAAAAAAATTGAGTAAAAGAAACAAGCAACGCAGCTTGATTTCATTATTTGTGAGCAATTTCTTGTTAAGTGAATTTTTTGTGTTTAACCATGAAAGTAATGGTTGGGTGTGATGTGTTGTTGGGTTCCCTTTTAGCCATGAAATGAATTTAATCCAGTGAAAAAGAGGCATAAAAAATTGTTGAGTTGAAGATCGAGTAATCTTTACGAGTGTGTGGAAGTCGTACTCAACGCAGAGACGGTTTCTGAAATTAAAGTCGTGGACTTAGTCAATTTGCAAGGCAACGTCAAAATGAGTTTATGGAGAGAACTGCTTCATTGAGTGAAGGTTCGTGATAATGTGCATCAACAAATTAAAATATGGTAGGTGTTGGTAGAGGTGTCAAAAACTGGGCCGACCCACGGGTGAACCCGCATGCGACCCAGACCCAACCTGTTCCGAGCCGAGAGTGGTCGGTTGGAAAGCCGACCCATTCCGACCCAGTGTTCACCCGGCCCAGTTTAACCCGTGGAATCAGTAACCCAACCTGAGTTGGGCCGACCCAGTTGTACCCGTACCAGTTGCACCCGTGAATAACGACCCAGACCCAACAGTTTCCGACCCAAAATGACCCGCACCCAACTTCACCCGCCAATGACCCAGTTAAACCCACCCAGTTATCACCAACCCATTTATCACCCAACCCAGTTACCACCCAACCCAGTTGTGACCCAACCCAGCTATCACCGACCCAGTTGTGACCCAACCCAGCTATCACCGACCCAGTTGTGACCCAACCCAGTTATGACCCAACCCAATTTTGACCCAACCCAATTTCGACCCAACCCAACTAAACCCGACACAAGTAAACCCGATCCAGCACCATTCCGACACAAGTAAACCCGACCCAACACCATTCCAACCCAATGCAAACCGGCAATGAGTAAATGAGTTTATGAGCGTACTCTTTTTGGTCAATTTATATAATTTTTGAATAGAAAATATTTCGTAACTGTTTTTGGTCAAAGTAATTGACAAATATTATTTATCAAGACATAAACACATAATTGTGATCTCTATCATTTATAACCACCTCGTTTAAATTTAAAACCCACAATATTAAACCCTTACGGCCCTACGCAATTGTTTTTTGTTAAGTTCTTCATTGTACGGTATTTTAACGATAATCGTAAACCAAGTGGTATTATGTACATGATAAGTGCATATTATATTATATTTTTACTCCCTAATATTAGCCTTTTAGTTGTCTTTTATGTGATAATTTTACGATAATATTTATTATTATTTACTAAAGATTAGTTTATTTATATATTATATATTATTGAATAATAAACTTTATTAGTTTGTTATGTGTTATAGGTGTTTAATGGGAAAACCTAGCAATATGGAATACAAGTGGGCATTTAGCATAAAAGGAGGCATTGAAACAAAGCCATGATATGGGCTGATGCGTCACATGAGTAATCAAATAACCCAGCACAACATTTACAAGCAAAGGAAACTAATCTATCCTAATCCGACTAGCAGCAACTTGCGAAACAAAACAAGAAGGTTTCCTACTTTCATCTCTCACGCACAATAATCATCCAGCAAGGTCTATGTTCAAGATTTCTACCGCTTATTTCTCAAGTTTACTTTAGGAAAGATGATAAAATTTAGAATGTATTTTCTCTCCTTTGCAAGTAATTTCCTAAAAATTGAGGGATCCAATTGGGTATAATTACTCCCAATTCATGGCAATTTAGAGGCACATCTCCATCTACGTACAAGACCTTCCCATCTACAAAACAAAAAGAAAATGTGAGCATAAATAATAAATATAAAGATGAAAAAAGCAAAACTCAAGTTGCAATAAAAAATAGAAACAACCATAGTTCAAACATGAAAATAAACGAAAAAACTAACAAAAAATAATCAGATCTGAAGCTATAGCACGAAAAAATCGAACATAATTCAAGCATGTAAGATAAACGAAATACAAACAGATTTTAACTTGGAAAATGTAAAATCCAAACATTCTAAAATTAAACCCAAAATCCAAAGTTTCTAAAAACTTCAAGCATAATCTCACTAAAACTTAAAACATGCAATAGATTGGTAGTAGTAATCACCAAAACAGAACCAAAACCCTCTAATAAGATATGGAAATATGCAAAGCAAGAAAAAAAAACATAACCATTGACAGCAACATTGGAGAAAAATTTACTTAACATTCAAAATACATAAACATAAAAGTGCTTGTGTTGTGGAAATTAACATAAATTCAGTACATCTGCCAATTCTAATTGAACAATAATGAAAATTGACTTACAATTTTGAAGCAAATTTTAACAGCATAAAATTGCCATTATTTTCCTCACGAATTATTAGAAATTCGAATAACAATATGCAAAAAGAGAGATTAAGTAAGAAAACAGAGTTCTCCTTCAAAAAAAAAAAAAAAAAAGAGTAAGAAAACAGAGAGAAAGGGAGGCGGGTTTAGGGTTCACCGGTTCAGAAAAATGAATGAGGTGAGGATAGAGTTTATGGTTTAAATATGGGGAAAGGGGATTGGTTTTACATCGTGGATTTGAGTTGAATCTGACGGCTACAAATGGTAATCCATGTGAGGTGTGTTAGTTTGGTTTCAGCCATAGATTTTATTTGATCAATGGTTTGGATGAAGTGGTTTTTTTTTTGTTGGATTTTACACATCTAAGTATTTAATATATGGATGAGATTAGATTATACTTAAATCTATCAATTTTACCTTTTGTGTTCTTTACAAATTTTGATAAACATTTTTGAATGTAATATCTAATAACAACAACAATAATAATTATTATTATTATTATTATTATTATTAGTATTATTATTATTAGTGTTATTATTATTATTATTATTATTATTATTATTATTATTTTAGTTCAATTGGATGTTGAGTTTCGAAATGAATACAACGTAATGACAGTTATCTTAAACGAACTTAGGTCATCTTAAATTAGCTAATTGACTTACATTGATAAATTGATTTAATCCAATATCAACTTGTTTCAATTTAAATGAGATGTTTTGAGTTCAATATGAATGTAACTTAGAGACAATTAACTTAAATGAAGCATTCTAATCTATCGAGTTACACTGTTCTACATCTGTTGCAACTGAATTAGATGTATTGATGTGAAACAGTGAAAGTATAATAACATTCACAACAAGAATCCGCCTTTTTAGCGTCTGCATTTAGCGTCCGAAGTACAATTGGACGGTAAATTCAAAATTAGCGTCTGATATATAACAGACGCAGATTAGCGTCTGCTTTCTTGTTTTTTAGCGTCCGTTATTGTAAACAGACGCTAATTAACGTCCGTTTACAAAAACGGACACTAATTAGCGTCCGTTAAATAAATTGGTGTCCGTTTGGCGGACGCTATTTTATTGGTCTTACCAAACTAATCGACCAAACCGTCCAATTGGCCTAACTAAGAAATAAAATCCTCTCTCTCACTCAATTCTCCCTCAAACTATTCATTTTCCTCAGATCTGGTATTTCGTTATTTCTCTCGCGTCATCGCCGCTTCTCTCTCTGAGCATCATCGCCGTCTTCAAGTATCACCGCCGCTTCTTTATCAGGTATATTTTATTTTATTTTTAATTGTCGTTTGAATTTTCATTTTTGGATTTTCAGTTTTTGAATTCTCGGTTTTTGGATTTTCATTTTTCAATTTTCGTTTCTGAATTTCTGTTTTTGGATTTCCGTTTTCCAATTTTCAATTTTTTAATTTTCGCTTTTTAAATTTTCAGTTTCTTAATTTTCGTTTTGTGAATTTTCATTTTTGGTTTGTAAATTTTCAGTTTTTGAATTTTTGTTTTCAGTTTTCCTTTTGGATGTTCGTTCTCGCTGTTGTTGGGTTTGGGTTTTTGGATTTGTTGTTTTGGTTTGGGTGGGTCTGTTCGTGGGGTTGTTCGGGATGGTGGTGCTTTCCGGCTTGTGTGGGGGTTCGGGTTGGTGGGGCTTTGGGTTCGTGGGTGGTTTGGGTATTTGGGGAACATCGGTACAAGTGACTCCACTGTGTGGCGTATACAATGAAAACCCACTTTCTTACCTTGTTTCCATTGATGGCTTCAATTTTCTCATTGATTGCGGTTGGAATGACCATTTTGACCCTTCCCTCCTTCAACCCCTCTCCAGGTTTCCTTCCCCCTTTCACTTTTCTTACTTTCTTAATTATTATTCTGTTGTGTTTCTATATACGTTAGCGCTTAATTCTTCTTTTTGCTTGTTTCATTATTCTGCAAGTTTAGGTGAAATGCAATGTGAAATGTATGTTTTTGTTTCAGTTAGGACAAATGTATCAGAATTTGTTTTTGTTGCATTAGGTATTTCATATTAGTGCATCTTTCTTTGCTAAGAGGTCTTGGAGAAACTGTGCTAAATTGGCCGAATCGAGAGCCGCCGAGGAACTGGCAGGGCGTGCGTGTTGCTTTGTTATATTGTTGTCAATCATACTTGGTTGTTGTAAATTAAGAAGTAGAGGAGCTCTTTGGGTTGGCTATGCAGTCATTCATTGAGGAAAGTGGAGGGTTAGTGAAGTGTAGGTTCTAATTCTTTAGGGCCTTAAGATAAATGAAGTGATCTGTCTGAGACCAAAATATGGTTATACCAGTAGCAACATTCATGCATTTTGCTCTCAGAGTTACAACTGAATCTTCAAATAACATGCCTGAGTGCAACACTCTTGGCATTTTATAGTTCTGATCAAGGAAATATTAATTGTCTAGTCTAAACATTTTAGAATTTGACCATACAATTCCATTAAACACCACATATAGTTTTATATGCAAGGCTTGTCAGAGCATTAATTCACATAAAAGCTGAAATTCATGATTTATGTGAAAGTATATGAATCACGGACTAAGAACAAGTAATAGCAGATTTCAAACACACAAGAGCATTCATATTTTATAGTCTTGATGAACATTCTCTATAAAGCTAGAAAGTAGAAACATCACTTTCATCCTCACTTTTATACTACACCCTTATTAACACAATCCTAGATGAGCAATTGAGCACATAAATGATAAACTTCAGCAAGCAGCTGGAAATTGGAATAAAACCAAACAAATAGTAGGAAGAGAACCTGTGCAAAGGCGAAAGGTAAAGCTGAATACAACCCTGCAGCTCTCTCTCTGTAGGAAACATATCTTACTCCTTAGCTGTCAATTCTATGCTTATGATAATTTTAGATCGATAATTTTAGATAAGTCTAGATCGATTCAAGCTGAGTTAGTTGAATAGAACAGCACCCCTTCTTTTGCGTTTAATCAATGGTATAATGCATCCATATATGATTAACTAATCTATCTACTCCTTAGCTGTAATTCTCTGATGTTATGATCGTAGTCCAAATGAAGTTCATTTTCTTCTCTCATCTATTTTAATATAGGATCCTCTTGTGAAGCCTGCACCAAAGAAGCAGAGTGAGTCTTCATCAAAGTAGATCTGTTTCGTAAGTGCTGTACTGAAATCTTATCTTCTCATGTTTGTGAGTTTTATCATGTTGGTTTGGACGGATGAATTGAATCTCATCTGAAAGTGGTTTTATGGCTGAATAAACTTTGCCTCGTTATTATGGGCATCATTTGGCATGTAATGCCTATGAATTGGTTAATGAATGTGTCCTGTAAAATTTTGTATCTCCAGCTTGCCTGGTGGAACTGATACTGAAGGTTGAGGCACTGCCTCTGGTGAATCCCATAATTAATGTTTGATTGTCCATCAGTTGGTGATTGCCAGATTTATCAGCTTCTTCTGTATCTTTCTTTTATGAGTTCCTAATCGCAGTTGGTAGGAGTATCTAGCTAAATGAGTTTATTCTTCTTTTAGGATCACCAGTTTAGTACTTAAAAAGATTTACATTATTGGATACAACATAATAAACTCACATTTTAATTTTAAGTTTTTTGTGTATATATTTATCGTAGGCTAACTTCTTTATTTATCTTTGTAATTTTGCTGTTTTTTCGTTAGTATAGATCATCTGACTGAATCTGTTGGTGTGTATTGTTGGCGACTGAATCCCTTCAATTTCTAGTTTGAACATTTGAGCATGTTTTATCATCTAATGGTAGTATCTATATTTTGTTTAATATATATTTCTGTATTTTAGCATCTATATTTCTGTATACAACATAATGAACTATTTCTGATTTGAGCATGTTGAAATAGTATGTGAGGATATTTAATGACTTGTAGTATAGTAAATAGTGTACTAATTGTGATTTTTTTTCTTTATGCAGGTTTGCTTGGGTTTGATAGGATGACTTTGGAAAGGTTGAAGATTGAAAATTTGTAATATTGAAGAAGAAATGAATTCTTTCTAATGTATTAGATAGATTTTTGTTATTACTTATTTAAGTAAGGTTGTAAATTATTCACAGATTTTGATTTATTATTGTAATTACTTTTATTACATATAATAATATTATTTTTTTCCTCTAAATTTGCATTATTATATTAGATAGTGACAAGTTGACCCAACACAATAACCAAGAAAAAGTGGTTACTAAAAAGTCTCAACATTGCACCATACAAATACAAGCTTGAAACATTACATTTGAAAAAAAAAAAAAAAGAGAATTACCGTCCGAATTTTCAGATTTAGCATCCGACTTTAGGGTCGGACGCTAATTAGCATCCGACTTTAGGGTCGGACGCTAATTAGCATCCGACTTTAGAGGCGGACGCTAATTAGCATCCGACTTTAAAGTCGGACGCTAATTAGCGTCCGCCTCTAAAGTCGGATGCTAATTAGCGTCCGACCCTAAAGTCGGATGCTAAATTTGAAAATTCGGACGCTAAACTTTTAGCGTCCGCTTAGCGGACGCTAATCGAAGAATTAGCGACTAGGGGTTTTGCATCAGTCTTTTAGCGTCCGTTGACGGACGCTAATAACTTTAGCGTCCGATCCCGCGTTTTTAGCGTCCGATTTTGGCAGACGGAAAAGGGTGACATTCTTGTTGTGATTGATGATCAATCTTGTGATCATTTGATGGTTTTGACTACTTTTGATTAATGTCGAAGATAATCAATCTTATGATCATTTCATTAATTAATTTATGCCAAGATTGCGAACCTTAACTTAACGAAATTCGATCATGTTCATCCTCTATTAATATAATGTTTTATTATGTATCGTCTTCATATGACATATTGACATATTCGATTTAGTGATAAGTGATTAACGATGATCATTGTTACTTCACTACTTGTTGAGTTGTTCCATGAACGATGAAAGTCTAACTCTTTTTATTGCTATATAGTTACTGATTCAAACTTGAGAGTGAGTAAGTCACTAACTAACAAAATGTTTAAGTTTAATAGTGTATTGACTCTAACACTATAAGTCTATAATCAATAATCAGTATGGACTATGGAGTAGGGACTTATGCCTTAAGCCCTTAACAACTTAAATGCTTAATCCTTATGGTTGTTAGTTGTTATTAGTTGTTACTTGAATACTTCTGCAATCATGAAAAGAATAAGTGAATAACCGATAGGCGATACTTAGGCAACAGGCCAATAGCCAATGCCCAATGGTGAATGGCCCAATAATATAAGTATAACTTATAAGTCTTACTTTAGTAACATTTCAAATTAGTAATATAAGTATCAAACTATTAATGATTCAATGTACTATTAAAAAATTCACAATGAATCAATCACAATTCACAATATTAGTATAATTACTATAATATATCACTATAAAGTATAATATATACCACAATATCACATGTTATAAGTTTATAACAATCTCGACCCAAATCAATACGACGTGGCGCCGCCGGTTTGATATTTCAGCTGTTCCAAGAACCAAGACCTACTGAGATCCGATTTATTCCGACCCAAGTCGAAACCCGATTTATTCTAACCCAAGTCACTCCGATAGTCGATTTCTTGGATACTCACTTGATTTGAAGGTCGATTTATTATGACCCAATTCATTCCGATATGGATTTCTTCCGACCTAAGTAATTTCGAAAGCCGACTTCTTCCGACCCAAGTAACCCGAAAGCCGATTTCTTCCGACCCAAGTAATTCCGAAAGTCGACCCAAGTCCTTCCAAAGCCGATTAATTCCGACCCAAGTTATTCCGACCCAAGTTATCCGAAAGCCGATTTCTTCCGACCCAAGTCATTCCGAAACCCGATTCATTCCGACCCAAGTCATTCCGAAAGCTGATTTCTTCCGATCCAAGTCATTCCGAAAGCCGATTTCTTCCGACCCAAGTCATTCCGAAAGCCGATTTCGACCGACTTCACCTTATTCCATTCCGACCCAAATTCACCCAACCCAGATATCGGCCGACCCAGTCTCACCCGACCCAGTTCCGAGATCCCCTCACCCAGTTTCACCCGACCCAAGTTCACCCGACCCACCCAGTTCCGACCCATGGCACACTGTCACCCAGATTATTCCGACCCAAAGCATTCCGACCCAGCTTGGGTCAACCCAAACCCAGCCAGTGACCCAGATTGACACCTCTAGGTGTTGGTGATAATGTGTATCAACAAAAGATGGTGTTAGTGAGAAGTGCATCAATAAATATTTGGTGATGAGAAGTGCATCACATTAGGAAGAGAAGTGCTTCCATGTTAATGGAGAGAAGTGCTCCATGAAGATAAAAAAAAATGAAGGTTCATCATGTGGGAAGAATTACCAAGAATCAAGATTGTGACATAATGTTTAATGTTGGCTCCTACAAATTTTGGAGCAAGGGGGTGTGTTGGATTATGCTCCAAAATTAGTCAAATAGTTTTCCTAATAGTTAGGATTAGTTGCTAGTAATTAGTTAGTGGGTTAACAAGTAGTGGTCTAGATAATGGTCTAGTTAGTGGGATAGCAAGTAGTGGGCTACATAGTGGACATGTTATTAGTAGTGCTTTATATGCCTATTTAAAGGTTGTTTTGTTTATTCATTAAGTGAGTCCATGAAAAATATATAAAAATGTAGTCTTTCTAATTCTCTCCAAGTTTCTCTTTTCTCCTCTAAAAATTCTAGAGATTCTCCTACGCTTTAGTATATCATGTGTATAATTAGCTGTAAAGTTTTATAAAAGGTCTCATCTTGCTTAAAATGGCTTCACCACCACAAACCCCAGTTGACTATGGAGTAATTAAGCATTTCTTTTTGCAAGACGAGGTATCAGTTTCTAATTAATTGATCTTCCGAATATTTTCCACTTTCTGATCAATAAGCTATCATCAGAGTCTAGAGGTACTCTTTTCGTGCTAAATTTTTCTTAGTATAAAGCAATCTTTTTTTTGAGATAGAAGTGATTCCAATTTGTAAAATGAAAAAAGCGGCAGCACGATAGTAATAACAATCAAAGGTCCTTTTTTGTCTTTTCCTCCAATGATATGGCTAGGGCTGTCTTGAAGATTTTGAGGTCCCGATTCTAACATGAAAATTGGGCCCCTAAATTCATAGAAAATAAATATAGAAGGTTAGACTTCTAAAGGTGGAAAGTTTAAAATCTAAAGATAAATCATTGACAAATATATTAACGGTGGGAAACAAGAGTCATTTCTTCAAATATGAAGTAAAGTTTTCAAAATAATATATTTTGGGGCCTTTATAATTTTAGGGGCCCTGTGCTGTTGGGCTCCTTGCACACCTTCATCTACCCCTCTGGATATGGGTCCTTCTGAATAACTTCATATAGGCTCATTGTATGTCAATTTATATTTAAGATATATAAACTAGGGAATACTAATTTTTTAATAGTATAAAGAGTTCTACAAGTTCTTATATTATATTTTGGCTCTTTTGGAAAAGCATTTGTATTCAATGATAAGGTGCTAACATATTTTAGGTGGTAAAATGATTAGTAGTGTTTGGAGTATCCTGGAAAAAAAAACTTGTGGTTAAAATGATTTATATAATAAGTTGAAATTTTTACCTTGTTAAAATCAGGTGACTGAAATTTTGCAAAATCTTTTTAAAATTTTGATAACTCATTTTGCCAAAATAATTTATCAACTTAAACAACTACATTTGCCAAACAGTTAGACTAATCAACTATCTTATCAGTTCCAACACCTTATCAGTTTCAATTAACTCATCATTCAGTTTATTTTCATTTAATATTGCCAAATAGAGCCTTTTATTTGCGTTATTCATACACTCTCTCTGTGATCATATGTATCATGATTATATAAAAGGATAGATATGATAGTCATTTGAAATCAACTTGAATTAGTCTCGATATATACTTACAAAATATCAGCTTCTTATTATTTGTAATTGAAGATATCAAAAGTTACAACTTATATCTTGGGAGGCGTAAAACTCCATACGTAGTGATTGATAAAGAAAGAGAGAAGTATAATTAAAATTAAAATTTATGTAAACAGAGTCATGGAAATTAAGATTCAATAAACTACCAAGATTTAATAATAATTAAATTAATTAATCAATTTCTACATACTCAAAGCGCTAATTTCACAATCCAAATCTCATACTCCAACTGACAATTCGATGTAGAGGATATCGTGATAAATTTAGGAAGTGATATATGACCTAATTTAGGAAGAAAATTTCTAAAAATAAAACCATCAATTCAATGAGTAATCTTACATAAAAGTAACCAAAATTAATCCAGATTTTATGAGCTATAAAAAATCATATCCGAACTTTCACCATTATTATCTTTAAATCAATATATATCAAGAATAGAGTCGATGTTAGGAAAGGTCCATATTTTTTAGTTCACCTCAAGGCTTCCAATATGTTAGGAACGGACTTGACTTAATTGTCGGAAGGTTTCCTCGCATTCCCCGAGCTAGTTTATGTTTGCTTCTTTGCAGCTTTTACTAAGTGGTTGCCCAGCCACTCTTGGCGGAGTTACCTTGAAGGCAGCCACCTGTTTCACGACTATTGGAACAAGAGTATAATCTAAGGGTGAATGGGGTCTAGGGGAGCAGCAGTTTGTTGTTGGGACTGGGGAGCTGGGCGGTTTGGATTTTAGCTAAGCTCGAGATCACGCGGCGACTATAGTTGCACCCTAGCCAGGCCCCTTACATTACCAAGAAAAAAAATAAAACATGGAATCTTTTGACATGTAGCGAAAAGGTTACTTTTAGAGTAGTTTATAAGAGAAATTCAATATGATGACAGTATATCTCACGATACTTAGGTTAATGAAGTTTATAACCATATTCACGGAATTGAAAAGAGAAAAGATTGTCAAGAAAACTAAAGGATTGATTAGAAAAATGATACTTTTGCAAAAGAAATGCTTACTCCGTAGTCAACTAGGGTTTTAGGATGAAGCCACGTTAAGATGAGACCACTAATATATAACTTTACTGCTATTATACTCATGATATACTACAGAGTAAAAGAGAGAATTATCTGAAATAAGTGCAATAACTGATGCATATATTTCCGGGGCAAGTTTAAAGTACTGATGTTAATTGTTGGTTGAAGGTTTTTTTTTTTTTTTTTGTTGGTGGTTAAGATTGAGGTGATGTGAACGATAAATCATAGGTTCAAATCCCCTCTTTTACCCTCTCCTTCTTTGTACTTTGTACTACACTCGTGATTTATATGGATAAAAAAAATACTACTGTTTTTGCTGGTCATAACTAATTAAGTGGACGTTGACATTTCGCAAAAAACTCGTATGCGAGTTATCTTATAGTATTGAACAAGAATCCAACAGAATATGTGACATGCCCATTTGACAATTGACAAATTAAACATGATGATTATATATATCAATATTTCCTATATGTTTCTACCAATGTACTTTTTTTTATCTTAAATATATTTCATGACATATTTGTAAAAATTATAGTAATTAGATATTGATAAAGTATTCGTTGAGACGAATCAAATAAGATTTGACATAATTATATTTTTTCTTATAATATATTGAGAAATTTTTAGAATTTTCTCTGTAATTTTAAATAGTGTCAAGATCTATAGAAAAAACAAATAAAAAAAGGGAGAGTATGATATTAGAACAATATATATAGTTTATCCAAGGAAAGTATGATTATGTTTCAGTTTATTGGGCCTCCCCTCCCCCTCCCCTGGTTGTTGTGCGTCGGGTTTCCCCTCCCCCTCCCCTGGTTTTCGTCAGTCGGGCCTCCCCTCTCCCTCCCCTGGTTGTGCGTCGGGCTTCCCCTCCCCCTTCCCCTGTTTATGGTATTGTGTCGTGTTCCCTTCCCCTTTAGTTGGTCACATTCAGTTTTTTTGGCATCCCTTTCCCCTGGTGGTTGGTGCTCCCTTCCCGACCTATGCTAGCTACTCTAATTCTTCTACTTTTTTTCCCTAGTCTATATGGTCAGTGTTGGTGTTCGTAGTTGGTTATGGCAACTCAAACATGGTTGCGAGTTGCATAAGGATTGGTGGATTAAGACTTTAGTCATAGATTTTATGATTAATGAACAAGTTACTCAAGAGGATGAGAAGTGTGACCATGGTCGAGGCAATGAAAAGTTTTCCTGGTTCGGACATGTATTTTTCGATTTCATAAGTCGACGGTGTGTTCGAGAGCTCAAATTGTTGAGCTCTCCTTCTGACTTGGCAACAATCTTGTTGGTCCTTGGCTTGAAAAATTCAAATATGCAGGCGACACCCCAATTTCAACTGGTGGATTTCAGCATGCCTCAATTCTCCTACTTACTGGAGAAACCTAAAGTACTCTCGAGAAAGAGTCATGAGTCACCTAGGAACATGACTCTTCAACATATCATGAGCCTAGAATCCCAAGCGTCAGAAGTTCGTTGGGATTTGCTCATGTGGCAAGGCGCAAATCTTGCATTCGGTTATTCGTTGTCCGGATCATGAACGGCATTCGCTTCTCGTACCGCTTTCATCAGTTATTAAATTTTTTAACTCCACCAGAACAATCATCAACCAGCGACACCCTCCTTAATAGGGATGGCAAATGGGCGGGGCGGATGCGGATACCCCTAAATCCACACCCACCTCCACCTAAATTTTCCATACCCACCACCTACCCGCCAACCATGGCGGGTACAAGTTTCCATATCCACCTCCGCCCACGCGGGTATAAGGTTATACCCACATCCGCTCCACCACCCAAGTGGATATCCATTACCCACTTATACCCGCCCATCACCTAGGTGGATTTTCCACCCGCCCACCTCATTTATTTTCTATATATGACCTATTATATAAATTAATTTTTAGAAACACCCATTCAAAGAAAAAAAAAGTACACATTCTTAGTATTCATATTTCTTAATTATTTTTTACAATTTTGTAGATTTATGAACATAATTCTTTATTTTATAAAGGGTAAATTAGTAAATATTATACGGGGCGGATGGATATGGGGCGGGGCGGGTGGATTTGGGGCGGATGTGACCTCATATCCACCACCTACCCACCACCCATGGCGGATTTGACTTTTCGTATCCATAACCACCCACTACCCACCAAAGTCATATCCATACCCGCCCCAACTGGGGCGGATGCGGTGCGAAACCCGCCAAATTATACCCACCTGCCATCCCTACTCCTTAATCAGCGACTCTCTATCAGTTTTGTTTGCTTTTGTTTTTTAGGGCATGTAAGAGCACATAAAGCTCAATTAGTTATTACTTTGTTTTGTGTTTGTTTGTATTAGTAATAGGAAGTAACTCGTTGTTTAATTAATGCACGTTTTCTCGATGTCAAAAAAAATCTAAGGAGCTTTTGTCAATTTTCAAACCTATTAATTGAAAAAGACTATTGTATAGAATTTTATTTCCCTTCATAATCAGTTTGATTAGATATTTTCATCGTCAAACATAGCCTAAGTTAAAAGTAAGTCTAACTTTTTTTGAGCCTCCTTTCAGAAATACGTGATAAGAAGAATTTTATGCGGGTTGCCTCGCATAGGGTCACTCACCCATAGGCTCAAAACCCCAACTCTCCTCCCCACCCCCACAACATTGAAATTTTGTTTCCACCAAAACTAAAACCTTGATCTATCATGTGGGAGATAGGAAGCTAGATTATAAGACCCAAGAGTCGTTGATAAGTAAATCTAAATATATATACTCATAAAATCATCATACTAGCCATATAGTGCAATATATTAAATAAATACAGGCTTTTGTATTTAATTATGGAAAGACCATGAGTAATAATTACTGAGTACATAAATCTACTTGAATGTCCCATCGTTATCAATTATTTCAGAATGAAATTTTTGAGAGTAATAAGTCATATTTTTCTTTTGAGGGAATAGTAATTTATACTAATATACGATAAAAGGATCTTGTCACATTTAGTTGTAACTTAAAATAGTAGTAATAAAATATTGTTACTTTTTCTATTTTATAATAGCATTCACACTTTACGAAAATTTGCTTTGATCACAAATGTCTCTCAAATACGATAAATAAAAATTATAAAAATTATATCGTTGGATTCGTCTTGAAAAGTACTATAATAGTATTATTTTTGAAATTTTCTATGAACATAAATTGAGAGTAATTAACTGTCAAAGTTCGACCTCAAATATCGTGCGTGTCTTATATTGTGAAACGAAGGGAGTATATTGGAAGGAGAAAAGGTTGGTTTAATAAGTTTACCACAAGCATTTCAATCATGATAACCCAACCATGCTTTTCTGATTAGTAAGCAATTTTAGATGCATGTGGAAGATGGCTTCAATCAAGGAATATATATGCATTTGAGTTTGTTGAACTCCTCGACCCAACATGCAAGGAATATACTAATAATTCATGAATACAAGTGGACTAACTATCCATCTATAAAAGGATTTGTGGGATTTAGTTTTAGATATCCACTTCTCAAATCTCATCTGATCTTATACTAAAATGCTACACAAAAATAATATGGGTCTCCCCAAGATGTTGTCTCTTGGGTGTTTTTGTGTTCTATTGTTGGCTATCATGGTAGACGCAGCCACTCCTCCAGGAATTGCAAACCATCCTGCTAGAGCTTCATGTAAGATCAAAAAGTACAAGATGTGCTATAACTTAGAACATGTTTGTCCCAAATTTTGTCCTGATAGTTGTGAAGTAGATTGTGCTTCATGTAAGCCAATTTGTACTTCAAGATCATCAAGTGGTGATGGTTCATCATCCTCGGCATCTTCTGCGGCATCTTCAGCAGCCTCATCTGCAGCATCGTCTGCGGCATCATCTGCTGCATCTTCTGCAGCATCATCTGCTGCATCTTCTGCAGCATCATCAGCGGCTTCTTCAGCTGCATCATCAGCAGCATCATCTGCAGATGGTAAAACTCACTATTCAGATGATGAATCAAATGATAAAAAAGCAGAAAGCCAGAATGGGAGTAAAAAAGGAGATAATAGCAAAGAAAATGAAGGTAAAAAAGGAGATGATGGTAATAAGAAAGGAGATGGTGATAGTTATCAATCAACTCCACCACCATATTATCCTACAACACCCTCTTCACCAACACCTCCAAAAACAACACCTTCTACCCCATCAACTCCACCATCATCACCCTATCCAGCACCTCCTACGCCTTCGACACCATCTCCTTCTACCCCCGCAACACCTTCTTCTCCTCCTAAATCTTCCGAAGTTGCCTCTAGAAAGAGGGTCAGATGCAAGAACAAGACTTATGGACAGTGTTATAATCAAGCGCATGTATGCCCAGCCAATTGCCCTACTTCATGTCAAGTTGATTGCGTCACTTGCAAGCCTGTCTGCAGTAAGTTTCATACTCCCTCCATCCTATAATTAATACAGTGTTGGTTTTTTTTTTCACGGTCTCCAAGACGTAACTTTAACCTTTAATATCTTCAATTTTGTATTAATAAAAAATATAAAAAGTTGATATTATGAAACTACACATTGAGACGAATTTAACAAGATCCCACATCCGTACCCCTAGGCAGGCAAAGCTGCTTCGAACACATGATCGAATATGTTTTTTTATATATACAAATGAGAATATTCGGTCAAAGATTTTAAAGTTTGACCCACCAAAAATGAATTAGGCACCTATATTATGGACGGAGGATTAGTTTTTTATCAACTATCATATCTAATTTGAATCTTAAATTTCTATTCTCCAGGAGTACTATATATCACTATATGCATGTACTATTATCTTGTTTATTAAGCATTGTTAACTACGCTCTATTTGGCAATACTACCTTAAATTTAGCTGAAACTGATAAGGTATAACTGAAACTCATAAGGTAAAATGATCACTAATAACTTTATTTTTTGTACTCTGTCGTTAGATTGTGACTATCCTGGAGCAGTATGTCAAGACCCTCGCTTCATAGGAGGAGATGGAATCACCTTCTACTTCCACGGAAAGAAGGAACGAGACTTTTGCCTTGTGACAGACTCTAACCTTCATATCAACGCACACTTCATAGGAAAAAGAAACATAAACATGGGTCGTGACTTCACTTGGGTTCAGTCCATCGGAATTCTTTTCGACGGTCATCGTCTCTTCTTAGGAGCTAAGAAGACATCCACATGGGATGATGCCAATGACCGCCTCTCATTAGCTTTCGACGGAGAGCCCATATTCCTCGACGAAACTCTAGGCTACGAGTGGCGGTCCACATCTACACCACAAGTCACCATAACAAGGGCTAACAGTGAAACCAACAATGTTATTATTGATGTCCAAGGAAAACTCAAGATCATAGCTACTGTTGTACCAATCACTGAAGAAGACTCTAGGATTCATAACTATGGGATAACCAAGGATGATTCTTTTGCACATCTTGATCTTGCATTCAAGTTTTTTTCGTTAACTGGGAAAGTTGACGGTGTGTTAGGAAAAACTTACAGAGATGATTATGTTAGCAAAGTGAATGTTGGGGCAGCCATGGCAGTTGTGGGAGGGGAGAGAGAATATGCAGCTAGTAGCATTTTTGCTACAGATTGTTTGGCTTCAAGGTTTAATGGTGGCCAACAAGAGACTCCATTGGAGGCATTGGACATTGCTAACATGGAATGTTCTAGTGGGATGAATGGGGAGGGTGTCGTTTGCAAGAGGTAACTTGATATACCTTGAAGGTCATTCAGAACTTTGAAGATCTTACTTATTCGAGTAATTGTAATAAGGCAAGAAGCCATGTTAAATTCTTTGGCTTCTGCCCGATGTCTAATATTTATATTTTTCTTCTAATTCAAATGTAACACTTCTCTTCTTGAGAAGTGCAAAATAAATGCTATAACATTTTACTTTTGGTTATGTTGGAACATTTATTTGTGTCCGTTGATGTTATCGTTGATGTTATTGATGAGTAAGAAGGAAAAATGAGAAGGCAAGTCAGTAGAGTGCTCGCTTTCCAGAAGAGCACACGCTCAAAGTTGGCAGGGATTTGGAATTAGAACCAAATTCTTGACAGGGTTGAGGAGCGTCGGCTCCTGTCTAGAGCGTCGGCTCCTGCCTGGAGCACCAGCTCCTATTCGTCAGTTTTCCTGACGAGACATTTCTTTTGCGAAATGGTGCATGTCTTTTCATATATGGTTGCATCTTTTCATCTGTAAGTCTTCCCTAGTATATATAGGGACATATCACATGTGGAATGGGAGAGAGAGAATTCATTCATACTTACTTAAAGTGTGAAATCATTCCATGGTACTTGCTTAGAGAATGTTATTCTCTTGTATTTTGTCTAAACAAAATCAGAGCACGAACTCTTGTTGGGCTTGTTTCTTGTTAACAACCAAGATTCAATGTTTCTTCTTTGTATCTCGTAAGTATTACCGTGATACTCTGTTGTTCCTAGTGGGTCGGTAAATAACTTATAGAAAAGCGTATCTAATACGTGCTTGGAAGTTCTAATATGTGAATTTCTTGCATTTTTTTACCTGTTGGACAGAGAGAAGTTGAGAGTGTTAGGGTTTTGAGAAGTTGAGGCTTTGAGAGAAAAAGTTTAGCTTTTAAACTCAAGCCATTTGTACAACTACTTTCTAAAAAGAACGGATCTATGGGTCCAGCAAATGTGTTTGATCTAGACCCAAATTTGTGTTTTGACACCAAGACTTGGATCATACGGTTCAACTTTTTTGGGTCCAACGACTTTGAGAGAACAAGAAATTCTCTTTTCAAATTGAGTAAGTATAGGAAAGCCTGCAATAAATATAGTGATGCTATCTAATGTCTGTGTGTTACCTTTACTGCTCTTTGTGAACATGGTTCTGCTCACAATGTCGATCCTGAGCTTAGGGAGCTATTTATTTCTTTGCAATTGAATATTGCTGCTTGTGAGATCAAACTAATCAGTTTGACAAAGTTGTTTTTCGTGTTCATTGGTATTGGGGGTTGATAAGAGTAATGTGAAAGCTCTTTTTAGGAGAGATTTGGCTCTAGTAAAAGTTGGAAGTTTGGAGAAGGATTATGATGACTTAAGAGCAGCCAGAGTAGTTTAACCAAAACAATAAGAAAATTGCTCAAGAGATTGCAAGTCTTGAGGACACCCTATTTCCAGTTTTTAGTGTTAAGCTAATGCCTAGTTGTGTAGAGCAAGCTCCTAAGCAGGGAGCTACAGACACCCAATCACTAACCACTGGACTTCGTGAGTTGTATTTTCATGTCTAGGGTGTGACAGAGAGAAGTTTCTCTTCCAAAGAACATTGTAATGGAGGAGAAAATATTGTTGAGATGGATGAAATGTGTAAGGAGGAGGAAAGCTTGGAGAGTTCGATGTCTCCCAAGTCTCCTTTTCGCAAGCAAAACTTCAACAAAGTCACCTTTGTCAACAACAAACGACCATCCTCTACCATGATGACCCCCACAAATGTAGAAAAGCTACGGGAAAGAAATTCAATTATATCAATCCCACTCTTTGTCAGTTTTGAAGGTTCCCACCTTCACCTCAAAAACTAAAATCTTGAAGGAGGCCCCCCGCAACTCCAAGTAGAGGGAAGCGCAGGTCTCTAATCCGACTCTCGCTGTAAATGAAGGCCTCGTGGCTGATGTACAAGTCCTAAGGAAGAAAACCGGACCGCTAAGGCTCTTTAGGAGTTGCACGATATTGAGGTAAGTATTGATGCCTCAACTAACACAATTTCGAGTGCAGATGTTCCAATGCAGGACAAATTCAACAGTTCGAAAAAAACACTCAAAGAAGAAGAAAGGACAAATGGTACGAGCAGAGGAAAAGAGCTTGTTCATAAGGTGTCGAAGACTTATTAGACGCATTGATGTCATACCCGTCTCTAGCTCTAGAAGAAGGTTCATGAAGAGGATAAACCGACTCTCAAGTAGGATTCGAGTAAAGAAGCACTGCTCCATTTTCGTCGGATTTCTCTTATCATATTAGGAAAAAAACATGTTAGTCAAGTCAAGGACTCTTCCAATCTAGCAAGTGGTGCTAGCAACAGAGGATCCTAAGTGTGTTATTTTCTAGTTTTTGCAAATTTTCCGATGTCAAAAAAATAATGCCATGTCCATTCATTAGTCAACAATTTTGAAATTGCTCATCTATCAGGCAACAAAAACTGTTTTGCAGAAAATATATGAATAGCAGTACTACTTCTCTACATCAGGCAATCCTTAAGTTCACGTAAACATCAGCTAATTATTGGGAACTGCTATATATGGTTGAATTTGAGAAACTGCCAACGAATTAAAAAGATCAATTACTTCAAATTATTGAACGAACTTGAAATTGTTATATTATACTTCATTATATAAATGTGTGTATAAGTTCTTACAGCTTCATAATATCTTTATTACAAACATCAATTGATTAAATCATACTATCAGAAGCCAAATATTTTTAGGACTTCCAATTGTAGCTTGTATAATTAGTTCATATAGGTGATCCGATAATTTTGAGTTACCTCCTGCAAACTACCCCGGCCACTCCATTCATCCCACTAGCACAATTCATGTTGACAAGCTCCAACGCCTCCAATGGAGTCTCCTCTATGCCACTGTTAAACCTTGAAGCCAAACAATCTGTAGCAAACATGCTACTAGTTGCATATTCTCTCTCTCCTCCAACAACTGCCATGGCTGCTCCGACATTTATTTTGCTAACATAGTCATTCCTATAAGTTTTTCCTAACACACCATCAACCTTACCGGTTAATGAATAGAACTTAAACCCGAGATCAAGATGTGCGAAACAATCTTCCTTGGTTATCCCATAGTTGTGAACCCTAGAGTCTTCTTCAGTAATAGGTACAACCTTAGCTGTGATATGGAATTTTCCTTGGACTTCAATAACAACATTGTTGGTTTCACTATCAGCCCTTGTTATGGTGACTTGTGGCATAGATGTGGACTGCCACTTGTAGCCTAGAGTTTCGTCAAGGAATATGGGCTCGCCATCAAAAGCTAATGAGAGCCGGTCATTGGCATCATCCCAAGTGGAGGTCTTCTTGGCTCCTAAGAAGAGTTGATGGTTGTCGAAGAGGATTCCGATAGATTGAACCCAAGTGAAGTCACGACCCATGTTTATGTTTCTTTTTCCTATAAAGTGTGCATTAATGTGAAGGTTAGGGTCTGTCACAAGGCAGAAGTTTTGCTCCTTCTTGCCATGGAAGTAGAAGGTATTTCCATCTCCTCCTACGAAGCGAGGGTCTTGACATACGGCCCCTGGATAGTTACAACCTAAACAAGAACAAAATATCATTATCAACTTCATTATCTTGAATAAGTATATAATTATTAAGTTGCCTGGATGCTTTGCTTTGTACTCAAAATTGGATTCGAACTGTAATATATAAAATCAGATCTTGGTGTAGAGATATTCGCAATATTTACTCAAGTGAATTGATATAGATTAGGAGAAAATCTTCGTTTGTCCACTGGTAGATCACCTTACTTTTCCTTATAGGAAGGTAACTAGACAAATCAATTTTTTTTTTAACCATATGAGCCACGAAGGCGGTACAAAGTACAAAGAAGGGGAGGGGGGGATTCGAACATGTGACCTATTGTTCACAGCACCTCACTCTTAACCACTAGACCAAGACATCCTTGGTTAACTAGACAAATTAATCGTATAATCAGGAAAGGAAAAAAAAAGTATCTATATGACGTATAATGATGTGAAAATTATTACTAATACTCCCTCCCATATTATAGTACTTGCATTCCATTTTGGATGTTCCAAAATATTGTACCTACTTCATTTTTTATATTTGGTTTGACTAGATTGTCCTCAATTTTTCCAAAATATTCATACCTTTCTTTCAAAATATGTGCTCTTATTAATCATTTTGCACCATCTGCAAGGAAATTATTGCTTTTGGTTTTTTTGAAGGAAAAAGAAATATAGTTAGTTGCAAGACAAAAGTTCTTCGTTAATTTTTTTTTTCTTTTTTGAGAATCCTACTACCCCCTCCATTCTCATTAATTCCCGTGAAAAGAAAGAAGTAAGCACTAAGTTAATGCTCTCAAAGCCAGCCACATGTAAATTTCTAGTTATACAGGAGAACACTAAATATGACGACCATGAAAATCTAACCTTTTTTAAATGCTTTTGGACCCACATATCTAATTTTAATCCTATTTTCGACATTTTTCTCATAGCCATAATAATAATGACCACCAAAATTTTCATATGCAATGAGAAAATATAGCAACTCCCAAATCTTAACAAAACAAAATTGTTTAAATCTATCTCTACTGAAATTTTAATAAGTTGTGTTCGATACACGCACATGTTCAAGCAGAAAAAAACTAGAAAGTTTTGAATGAGTTTCAGAAAAAGTTGGAATTATTCAAAACATTTTAAAGGAGTTAAAAGAGACTTACTGCAAACAGGTTTGCAAGTGACACAATCAACTTGACATGAAGTAGGGCATTCAGCAGGGCAAAGATGTTGTTGATTATAGCATTGCCCGTAGTTCTTGTTCCTGCACCGAACTCTCTTCCTAGAGGCCACACCAGAATTAGGAGGAGAAGATGGTGTTGAGGGAGTAGAAGGAGATGGTGTCGAGGGAGTAGAAGGAGATGGTGTGGGTGGTTTCGGAGAAGGGGTAGGGGTAGAAGGAGGTGATGGTGTAGGGCTTGGAGGTGTCTGTGAAGGTGGTGACGGAGATGGAGTAGGAGGAGAAGGTGTTGGAGTTTCATAGGTTGGTGGAGGTGAAGGTTTAGGGCTCGGTGGTGTCTTCTTAGGTGGTGATGGGGTTGGAGTAGGAGGAGACGGGGTTGGTGGGGAAGGAGTAGGAGGAGACTTGGTTGGTGGGGATGGTGTAGGAGGAGATGGTGTAGGTGGGGAAGGAGTAGGAGGAGACTTGGTTGGTGGGGATGGTGTAGGAGGAGAAGGTGTAGGAGGAGACGGTGTTGGAGTTTCATAGGTTGGTGGAGTGGATCCTGAATTATCATCATCGCCTCCTTTGTTACCGCCCTTATCATCATCACCTCCTTTGTTACCGCCCTTATCATCATCGCCTCCTTTCTGACCACCTTCATCATCATCGGAATCAGGTGGCGATGATCCTGGACCACAAATGGGCTTGCATGAAGCACATTCAACATGGCAACTATCAGGACAAAATTTAGGACAAACATGCTCCAAGTTATAGCACATCTTATACTTCTTGATCTTACATGATGCTCTTGCAAGATTCTTAGCAATTCCTGGAGGAGTTGCAGCCTCTACTACAATGGCCAACAACAAAAGAAAGCACCCAAGATAAATTATCTTAGGCAGAGCCATTTTCAAATACTCTAGCTCTTATATATAAAATTAAGCAGAAACTGAGTAATATACTTATTGCTGTGGACTGATATCTAGTACTGCACCAAAACTTCTTCTTAAATAGATGTTCATTCAACCCATGTTGATGACTTATAATATTCCCTTAAACTTAGGGTCAAAACGTTGACATACCTTTTAAGTTATCTTCCACATGCATGGGGGTACATGTTGCAGAGCAACAGATAAAACAGGAAAAAGACCTTTGATTGTTAATTCTGCTATGTTTATTTTGTTATTTTATATCACCAAATTGGTATCACCTCAATCTGAAGAAAATACAGGCACTGTTTTCTGAACATGGAATAATAACAGCTCAGTGAGTGCCTGAGTGGCCAGAATATTTGGGTGTTTCTCTATATGATGCTTATCAATTAAGATGATTATTTTTTAAGTATGGAATTGAAAGAAATTATATTAGTAGAGATCATAGAGATAATAAAGAAAGTGACCCTAAAAGCAAGGGAAGATGCTGCTTTTAGAACTATGTACGCATAGTATAGTGGAGAATTTATAATATTGCTACCTAAAATTCAGTTTTAAGAATGGTATAATTAGTATTTTTCTGCTAAAATATAAGCATATTGGACTTGCCTCTACATCGCCACTCTTTCGCGGATTCAATGTATTGCTTAATACTAGCTCTATTTTCTAATCGTTGATCCTCTTTTACAATCACCAATATATACATTTAATTATCAATATCTTTCCCGTCAAAAAAAATATCAATATTATGTTTAAGTGTACATTTTAAAATATAATTAATGTTTTTTATAGTAATAAAAACTCATTATCAAGAGCTATCAAATTCATTCCACAAGCAGGAATTGGAGAAAATCACTTTAGTTGAAACCTATGTAGCATTAAGTCGGCGACAGTACAGATAGGAATTGGGACGAAAAACTGCAAATTTGAAAATCTTAAAAGAATGTACTGCGATGAAACGACAAGAGTAATCAAAAACTAACAAAAATAAGAAAATAAGTATTCAGACAAATTGATAGTGAATATTATGCATAAAGTGCTCAATTAATCCAAGATAAAAACATATTAAGAACGCATATTCAATCTATCAAGCAAATGTCTACCTTGTTTACCAAATATTAAGCTAGTGCGCCACTTAAGAATGGTCGGTATTGCTATTCCCCGTCCTAACTTTACTTGCTAATGCCTTGTATTTTAATACCAAACATCTCCTCTTTCCCCCTTATTCCCCCTTTCCTTTGCAACCAACTCTGCCCTGGTTCCCATACTCCATCCCTTTCACCCCTTGTCCCCCTCGTCTGAATTCTCTTTCCCTCCCTCCCTCTCCCCCCTTTCTCCCCTTCCCTCCCCCCCCCCCCAACCACTTAAGAATGGCCAGTATTGCTATTCCCCGTCCTAACTTTACTTGCTAATGCCTTGTATTTTAATACCAAACATCTCCTCTTTCCCCCTTATTCCCCCTTTCCCATACTCCATCCCTTTCACCCCTTGTCCACCCTACCACGGGACCTCCTCCACGGCTTCACTTCAACAGAAATTTCGTCTGAATTCTCTTTCCCTCCCTCCCTCTCCCCCCTTTCTCCCCTTCCCTCCCCCTCCTCCTCACCTCCCCCCCCCTCTCCCCCTCCATCCCCCCCTCTCTCTCTCCCTCCCTCCTTCCTCCCTCTCCCTTCCCCCCTCTCTCTCCCTCTATCTATCTCTATCCCTCTCCCTCTCTCTATCCCTATCCCTATCCCTCTTCCCTTCTCTCTCTCTCTCTCTAACCATAGGTTGGAGCGTCGATTGCAAAGCCTGGACCTATGATCAGGTGTTTACCATTTCAGCCGCATTCATAGGTTTAAGCATGAATGGCGGACGTCAGGCCCGCTAGTTTGAGCGATTAATTGATCCAGTGAGGTTTGAGGTTCAGTCAAGCTCAGCATGTCTTCAAGGTAATGAAAATCAAAATACCAAAGAGATTTTGAGGTAGCTGGTGCCAGTTGTGGCGCCGAGGTTGGCGGAAATTTTGGACCTTCAATTGTGCTCTTAATGGTGGTGGGTGCAAGTGGAGAAGGAAGATGGAGGAAAGAAAGAGTTAGAGAGTTAAAGGGATAAGAGAGTGTGTCTCAAAAGGGAATGCAAGCAGGGGGAAGAGGAAAGAGAAAGAGGAGTTGAAGTGGTTCCGTTGGTGGTGGTTGGTGGTTTTGATGGGGTGGAGTAGGAAAGTATAGGAGAGAAAGAGTACGGGTTACTAGTACAACGAAAGGAAAAAAGGGGAAAATATGAGTGTAATTTTATTGAGGGCGTTATCAAGCAAAAAATATAGCGGAATTTAGTCTCTCACCCTATCATTTAACACTCAACAAAGCTCCAAAAAAAGTATGAGTTCGGCAAATTGACAAAACTACGTACATTGCGCGTTTGTCACACAAGACAGGTAAAAATAGGTAAGCAATCAACCGATCCCCAAGAGTTAGATGATGCAAAAAAATCTTTTTTTGTAAAAGATCGTTAATTCTAAGACTTAGGGACACGCGTGCTAGTCTGGAAAATTTTTTGTCATTGCCAATAACCTAACATTCGGGAATTTTCCAAGAAGCATCACCAAGACATATCGGTTGTAGTTATTTATGGACTCCATTAGGAACAATCGAGTAGCTGTATAAGACTACTCAAATGCAATGAAGACAAATAGTTTCCATTATTGTAGCAAGTAATTTTTACAAGAGTTAGTTTGTTATTTGTGTTCAACTTAAAACCAAGAAATAAACTTTGTGATTCATTTCACGTCTACAACACTCCCCTAATTTATAGAGAATATAAAATAGTATTTCTGGATATATATGGATAGAGCGACATGGGCACATTAAACACACCTTACTGCTAAAGACTAATTACATAGTTACTCTATATATTTTCCCAAATTTTCTTTATAAGCTCTATTGACGCTTCATAGGGTTGTCTAGGGTCTATATAGCCACTTAGACCACAAAAGACCACCTGATTTCAAAGCTATAGTCATTCCTCAAAACACTTACCAAGTCTTATGTGGATGTCAACTCTCAAATCAAAACCCATCTACATTATTTGCTCTTGTGGCTCTCTCTATACCAAAACTCAAAGTTTTTTGGGGGTAAGTCAACATAAAGTTGAAGGAAACTTGGGGCGAATCCACCACCCATAGCTATAGACCTTAGTAAAAGCTACAAGTCAGAGGTGACATTCGGCACAAGATTTATACTCCATTATGAAAAGCATAACTAAGACCCCTATTATAGAAATAATCGGATAGTCTAGACAAGTTAAACAAAGATATAGTTTCCTAACTTCCCAAAAGATTGTCCAAAGTCACATAGTAGCCCTCGGAAGCTTCATTTGGAGCCATGTGGAATGCAGTGAAATATCCATATGACTCTTTCAAATCATACAAGATGAGACCAATGTATATGGTGAGATAGATATCGGATCAACTAATTACCCCAAAATCTATAAGTGATGCCTTAAAACACCCGTACATTGTATGATATCAATGTCAAATGGTGTCTATAATGGGTTAATGACCTTCAAATGGCATACAAACCCACAATTCTGAAATGCCACCTCAGATGTTATCTTTACGATAGAGACTATGTTACTCAGGCTTGGGTACTTGTGTCCACACACAGGTATGTATCAAAGCGTCCTACTCGAAAACTTCATAAAAAATTTCATGGTATTAGCCCAAAATGAAGTGTATATCGTTCACCCTCAGTAAATGTGTCGAAGATTGAACGAGTAATTGACGCGATACAAAGAATCCAAATAACATAACTTGGTTCCATGGAAATATCAACAAAACAAAAGGAAAAGGAGCTAAGGCTTACAAGCTAAGAAACCTAACATGAAGTTTGTTACCCTAACAACAACCAAATTTATGGTTGAATAAACCAAATATTGAACCAAATCACGAGCCTTGTAATCATTTATATAACGCAATTGTGTTGTTCAGGCTCTAGAGGTCTCCCAAGGTTTTACATCTTCACAATGTCCTGCATTTATTCAAAGTAACAGTTTCCTTGTATAATTCCTCACTAATCTTGCCTTTCTAAAAGGTTTTCCTCATCACACCCTAGAAATTCTAACAAAACTAATTAGTTACTGGATGGTAGCTGATGTAATTGTAAGAGGTCAATTTAAAGTAAAGCGCTTACTTACCCTGCTTTCTATGAAAGCAATATGAGAAGGAGCCAGGTTATTGAAAGCAGCAACAGATATATAAGTAGTCAATACCTGCAACATAGAAGTGATAATTAGTTCCAGGTGAATAATCTTAAATGATCCACAACACGGTCTTCAGTTCAGTTCTTGTATCAGCATCTTCAAAGGCTGGTGAGTGGTGACAACCAACAACCTAATTATTGAAAGAGAAGAAAGGATGATTGGTTTTTTATCAGAAACTAGGTACAAACTAAAATACCTATTTCAAGTAAATCACATTCCCTATGCCATTACTTGGCATATTACTCTTGCACAAAATGATGCTGGATAAAGAACGGAAAAGAAATTGATCTGTAAACTGAAGGGATGGAGAAAATCATGATTAAACTTACCAAGAAGCTTGATGTCTGTACTATCCACTAACTATTTTGTCCCATCTTTCATGGAACCCACAAGGCTGGTATCAATCTTCTTCTTAAACATAAGGCCCCTATCATGATGAAAACCATGCTTCCATATAATGAAAATTGAAAAGCATGAGACAATAACAGAAGACACAAGATGAGAGAAAATATTTTTCTGAAATCAACCTTCATTCACTTGTAAAGGGAACTCATAACAGCTTCCGAGTACCTAACTCGAGGTTCGTAGATAAGACAACATTCGACAACTTTACGGATAGAGGAAAAGATCTTCATAAGATGCAGTCTTATTTGATAGCATTAGCCAGGTAATTCAACCTGCATTAGAACAATTTTACAAGGCCAATTGTTGGTCAGTTGTGTTAGATTAGGGACAGCAAGCTTTATGAGTTTTACACTCATTCATTAACCTTTTGGGTGCATTTCTCTACATACTAGACATTGCGATTTAATAGATCATAGCAAGTACTGTATATAAATGGGCACAAAAATTATTATTTTTTGAAAGGAAAATGGGCACAAAATTTTGATAAATCATGTCATAAGATAACAAAAGAGAGCCAAAAAATAGAAGGAATTCCAGTTATATATACAACATTCACCTCCAGCAAAATATTCAGACAATGCAAAGTTACAATAATTAGGACTTTAGGACGACTGCATTTGTGCTAGGCATATATAAATCAAATGGTCGTGCAATTAAATTGAGATGAATTAACAAGCCAGGGAATTGCACTTTTACATGAAAATCTATTCCACGTACTTCCCTCCTCACTAGTAAAGAGGTCTTGTGATCAGAACACCAAGAAAAAAAGAAAAAAGTAAAGAGGTCTTGTGATCAGAACACCAAGAAAAACAGCAGCAGAGCCACCAGCCACAACAAGCTTATCAAAAAGAAATTATTTCATAACTAGTGATTCTAAAGCTTCTCTCCTCCAGTGAAAAAAAAATAGTAAGAAATAAACAGTTTGCAAAAACATAGCCTAGTTTTCTTCAAAGACAGCAAGATGTAGCCCATGTATAGAACTTTGTAAAATGAGAAATTTGACATCATTTTTTCGAATAAAACATATTAACCAATAGATACGTCAATTCAATTCAATTGTGATAAGCTGCGATACCCTTCTTTTAGCAACCATGTGCACAGAAGCAACTATGATACATCAAGAAGAGTTCCTTGTATCAAGTTGTGGCATGAAGTGAGAGCAGTTGGAGTTATACAATATAGACACCAAAGTTGACATTTTCACTAAAAGCACCTTGACATGAAATTGCCAACAAGGTCTAACTCCAGGGTCTTACTCTGCACAAGTATATGGAGTATAAGTTGCTTGAAACTTTAAGTTGTCAATAACTTCATCTAGTGCATAAAATAGAAAGAAATTGAAAGAGATGGTACAATCACCAATACTGCAACCACACAATTCATTTTTGGTAGAATGAATCATGTTCACTCACTGAGAATTGTAAGCAACGCCCGATGAGTTGCAGTTAATGTTTTTAGAAGATAAGCTAATGGATAATCAGGTATACTTGCAAGAATAACAAGAGGTGCCGTTTTATCTGTCAGTGTTTAAAGTTCTGAAAAGCACACGACGTACTCTTATTAGAATGTGGTGACTCCATTACATACACTGTGAAGAAAAGAAGATGGTTTCAGTGCAATTACTACATTGATCCATTCTAGTGACAGCAACCTAGCAATATAATGTAAAGGTCCTCATATCCTCCACCTGCTCCCCTCCAAGTCCTCGTTGGTTGTAGTCCCATTATCCTACCCTTGTGGCCATAATTTTTTGGTACAGAATTGGCTTGTGCAAATGACAAAACCTAAATATTATCCAAACAAGAGAAGATTGCTCCATCAAGACCCCTCCCCTCTCCTTCTAAATTTTCTCATAAGCACTCGATGGGCGAAGCTTTGAAATGATACTTTCTTGCCAACTCCACTCCCCATCTTACCCCAAGAACTAGGACTACCTCCTTCTAAGCTTCTATTCATAATCCACCCTGCAAAGTTGCAATCTCATCAGAAAAAAGGGAGCTATATGGTTAACCTTTACAGACAATGATGCACTCATGCACACACAAACAAACATTATTTCTAAAGGCACATTAAGCACAAGTGGAAAATCAAAATTAAGAAGTACCAGTTATGTAAGTTGCAACTATCCCTAGGTACATCAATCAACAATCCAGAACTTGTAATTAACAAGAAACAATCACAATAAGCAATTGATGATCATCCTTATCTATAATTAAACCAACACATATACCCGAAATCAAATGTTAAGGCTCAATTTGGTAGGGTGTAAATTATTTTTCGTGAATATGAGTTTTACTTTTCTTTTAATTTTCCGTTGTTTGGTCTTATAAGGGGTGTAAAACAAGTTTCCATCAATGGGAAAGCGCTCTTGTATAGGCAAAAATCATTTTCCTTTGAAAAAGAAGGGAAAATACATTTTTTTCCCTCCTACTAAAACTCTCCTCTTATTCATCCTCTCATTTCCCCTTCTATTTTTCTTTTTCATTTTACATCCAACCAAACGGAGCCTAAACACACTCACTATACACCCGGGGCCCGGTGTACGGATAAAATTGTAAATAATCGCTTTACCTAATACCATATATTCAAAAGCACTCAAATATCCTCAAATAACTTTTAAAAATAAGACACCAACATCATCTAATAATTTCCAAAAATAAAGAATTTGATTTAGCATTGAGGACATCAAGATGAAGGGTATCAACATTAAAACCAGCATTTAAGTAGCGATAAAAAAAAAAGGAATGGGCTTTAATCTTAGAGAAGTTAGAGAAAAGAGCCGTTACTGTCTGATGCTCACAACAGAAGAAGTGAAATAACCCAAAGCATTGGAACTTACGTAGTGCGGCATATTCGGGGTGATGCGGTGGGTGATGTCGATAATCCGGCCACCATTGCCGAAAGTCTCTATGCATGATTTTGGGATTGGAGTGTGTTTGACAACAATGTACTAGGAAAATTTTCATTGTAATTTAAAATAATAATACTAATTTACTAAATACAATTTGGTATAGCGGTTAAAACTTTAGTATATGAATGTGAAGTCACATGATCAAAACCTTTATTATGTAATTTTTAATTGTTTTATTAAAACATGGATTACATGACTAAAACTCTTTAGGAACACCATAAGAATTTACTTACAAAAACAAACATTTTACTATTGAAGTAGAACATCACAAGACTTTACCTACGGAAACGAATATATTCCTATTGAAATGGGACATATCAGAATTCAATTATGAAAATGAATATTTTATTGCTGAAATTGAACATTACTATAATTCAATTACTTAAATAGAATATTAGCTCATCGAACATAGAACATATTTTTTGCTATAAAATAAGTTGTAAACGAACATTTTTTTTAAATAAAACATTTGCTTATCAAAAAAAACAGAACAATTTTCACGAATATGGTGCATAGTTTTCTGCTGAAAAATAAGTTTAAAACGAACATTTGTTGAAATAGAACATTTGCTTATTGAAAATTAAACAATTTTCACCAAAAATAGAACATATTTTTTTGCTGAAAATATGCTTAAAACGAATATTTGTTGAAATGGAACATTTGCTTATTGAAAATAGAACATATTTCTTTGCTCAAAAATATACTTAAAACGAACATATGTTGATATAGTATATTTACTCATTCAAAATAGAACAAATTTATTAGATATACCGTGTGCACATACTCCTAGGAGCACAACAGAATTTTCAGATAATGAATCCTGTTTTTAGTAGTGTCATATTAGTTGCGCGCAAAGTTTTGTAAGTTGTAAGTTTGTAAACCATAAAATGGCCTTTTGCCCAAGGGCCAGAGTCGTGGGTTTTGTAATGTTATTAGATTGTATGTTCTTGTTGCAAAAAAATGAATAGTCCTTTTTTAACAAAAAAAAAAGAAGAGAAGGATATTAATTTCCCAAAAGGCCGAATATGTTATCCTACACTGAAAAATAATCCCCAATTTACGAAATATTAGTTGAAACAATCTCACCGTATATTTGGTGTAGACACCCTTCCAATCAATAATAAAACCTTTTTTTCAAAGGCAATTTATAGTTGAATGTCTTCACATATTTACTGTGACTCTGTGAGTTTGTTTACCATCATTTGTAATTTATGTAAAAAAAAAAAAGGAATACACCCTTATAAAATGTTACTATAAAATTCGTCTCGATATATATTTTTCAAATATCAACATTTTATAATGTTTATAGACTAAAAGGAAATGGAGATAGTACAATAGGAAAGCATCATATAATAACCAATTACAAGAAATTGCCAGGACATGATTTCTGTAGCAAATTTACATGGCACTCGCACAAACATATATAATCTCTTCAACCTCTTGAAATCGTGAGGTACCAGATCCATTTCCAGATATATGCATCCCTGAATCTCATAGGCCATACATCAGAATTACGCTTGCATGTTGAGATTCACGTTAGCTGCACAAGGAAGCCAAGATGGTAAACAAACTCACGCTCGAATAGATAAGATGAACGGAGCGCCATTGGTATAGCATCAAGTTTGCGAAACACAGCAGAACGAGAATGGGACAGAATCCACTTACACTTAAAGCATCACTTCATGAGAATGCATCTTATAGGTGTGCCCTCGGCACCGGCCATACGTGGATGTAAGCAATGTACATTATACGTTCCTGCGGGGACGTTATCCAGCTTTAGACCTTCCACTAGTATGATTTCCTGCAGAATAGCAAAACATCAATCTTCTTTCTACCAACTGTTAATAAAAGATATATATTAACTAAATTAAGAGTAGAAGTAAAGAACTAAGGAAAATGTTCACCACCAAGAGAACTAATTTTCACCATGTGGAAACTACTCTCCACCCTTTACAAACCAAAGGAAATGAGAAAACCGCTTCTCCTGGAAAATGTTTTTAGCCGAACTTAACAGGGTCTAAAAGGTGTAAAGTTAACAGCAATATAATAATATAATTACGCAACATATTCCATAAGCATGCTTCATAAAGCTAATTGGATCAATTTGTATACAGTTCTTACCCTACTTTTGAGGAGAACAAGATGAGAAGGAGCCAAGTCAGCGAATGCAGCAACAGATAAATAGTCGATACCTACAGTGTCAACCAGGTGATTAGTTTTATAAGAAGTATAATATGATCGATCGACAACACAGTTTTCAGTATGCTCAAATGTTGGCATCTCAATATTTGATTCCAAAAGGTCCAACAACCACCACCATGATCTGTATGCTTCCAACTGTTACTGGGATCTGAAAAGGCCCATTTGTGTGCAAATCTCAACTGCTGAATAGAGACGAATCTCATAAGTTCCACTGCGTGATAGTGAGTAAAACAATCTGTATGATACGTGTAATCAAGGAATAATTCGACTTGATGGTGATTTCGCACTGAATGAAACCACTCAGCCACGCAAAGGAACTGATAGAGATGCACATATTTCCCCAGAATTCCAATCCGAACCAGGGAAGGAGGGAGAGAGAAAGTAAGAAGGAAGAAGGCAGATTCCTAATTCAAACGAATTAAGATATCCCTGGACAGAAATTCAAGCATATTCCAGCAGATACATGGAAGGAGGCAGCTATTATTGTTACAAAATTTCAAGACGTCAGAACTCAGAAGCACCAATCCAGTATACAGCAACTGCTAGAATGGCCTCAAAAAGGGTGGCATACTTGCCTCAAGCAAGTGATGAAAGCTATTAAGATTGATCTTCCTAGATCCTGAATAGTTAACTAGACTTAATGTTTACTCCATTACTTATTCAGTGATAGAAATCCTTTATTCCCATAAAATTAAAAATAAAATAGAATACATATATTGATGGCTTCTGATGTATAACCTACCAATAAGTGAGGAGAAAATGTCAAGCAATTCACATGCTGCTCACTAATGTACAAAAGTGACTGTTGGCTAACTTTTTGGGAAGAGATAAGCTAGATAATCAAAATTACAGACATGAATTCAGGTGAATTACTCACCTCATGTGGAAAGGCATGCTTTGACAGAAAATTGAATAGTTAGAGGTGCCGAAATTTCAAGAGTAAAAGCTTACCAACAAGCTTGATGTCTGTATTATCCACCAACCATTGAGCACCATCCTTCATGAAACCAACATAGCTAGAATCAAACTCCTTCTTATACATAAGACGCCTAAGATGGGAAGGATAAGTGTGTTAATTATTTATAGCAACTTTAGGACAAAGCATCAATGGAAGACACGAAATAAGAGGGAATTATCTGCTAAAATTTGCCAAGAATATCATTCTATCCTACCTTCAGTCACTACTCTTACAGAGTGTCGGAGACAGACAAAGCATTCAACAACATTGTGAATACAGAGGATAAATTTTCACAAGGCAAACTACCCCGTTTAATAGCAGCTGAATAAGTGGTAAGCATTTACAAGAGTAAGCAAAGCTCAAACTTTCTAAGAGTTCTGTATTCATTTGTTTCAGGTACATTTCTTCATGCTACTAACCTGATTATCTAGAAAGAACAGTATAGGAAGTACAATACGAAGTTACGAACTATGCATAGCATTATTATGAGCTATGAAACAAAAAAGGGGGGTTTACAGAATACAAACTATAGTCATTTTATACAACTTCATCGTTCATCTTTAGTAGACTGATTGAGACCAATTACATATAAACTTCTAAAATAAATAGCTACTGAAATGTAAGTAGATAAGCAACAAAAGCCAAAGATAGAATCATTTTTATGAAATATTTATAAAGATTCACAAGTCCGGAAAAAAGAAGCCAGTCTATATATTTATGCTTGGAAAGTTTACAGGTATTCCACCTACTTTCCTGTCTAGTTGCCGAAGTCCTATGCTTGAACCAAGAAGAAATGAAGCAAACTGATAACACTAGAGCCTCTAGGCACAACAAGCTTGTCTGAAAACAAACCCTAACATTAAAGCTCCTTTTCCCCTATGAAATAATTTTGCTTTTTGACTGTAAAAGGGGACAGTTATTCACTAATTCATAATAAACAAAGTGACAGCATTATCCCTCCACTCAGAATCCATAATAAACTCAGGACAGCCAACAACCCAAAACCTTTCACCCATATCAGCTGGGTGTAGCTCGAAGATGGGCCTCCAACAAAATGTGTTAAGAGCCGGGGTTTGCAAAAAAGAGCAGCCTACTTGCGTACATGAGCTGCACGAAGTGAATTTGTGAGATCAGTAATTTAAACACGGGAAAAACATTGTTGGGGAACCCTGGCATCCTATGTTTAACTTTTAAAAAAATCTAGCTCAAGAAGCTTTATGAAGTGGTCCAATCAAAGTTGCCATCAGTCCATAGGCCTTTAGCATTTCACTAACGGCAATAAATATGTCAATTTTAGTTGTTATAGGCTATGATACCAGCCTTGTAACCTATGATACCTGGGTACGCCTTCCAGGGACCGTTTCCCGTACCGGGTACGGGTACGTACCGGGTACGGTACGGATTCGCCTGGGATTCGTACCCAGAACGAATCCATAGGGCCGGGTACGCGGGCTGTTGTTGGGGACGGAAAATTCGAACGCGGGGACGGGCTGGGTACGTATTTTATACTAAACCCACGTACCCAAGGTCTTTACCGATTTCCTCTCGCCGGTTTTCTTCTTCAACGCAGGCTGGAACAAGTAACCTTCTCATCATTTCTTCTTCTCGATTCTTAAGGTTTTGTAATTTTGTTCGCCGATTAAATTTAGTTGTTTATCTTAGAATTTTTGACCAGAGGAGAGAGAACGAAAGAAGATCAGAGGAGAGAGAAAAAGCAGATCAGAGGAGAGAGAAGGAAAGAAGATCAGGGGAGAGAGAGAGTCATTTTCTGGTTTACTTTTTTTTTTCTTTTGTACAGTATGTGGGGGAAGGGGAAAGGTCATTAAAAAAGGCACGTGAAATGGTGAAAGTGAGTAGTGTATTATAATATTATATTTACAGCTGTCCTTGGCTTTTTCACAACTTTGTTTAGTATGTTACTGCTTCTTTTTTTCTTTTTCTTTTTCTTTTTTGCTAAACTAAAATCAAATTATTTACAGGAAGGAAAGCTTTTTCTCCATAGTTTCATATGCATGTCTTTTAATATTTTTGTACACAAATTTAATGGAGATGTAGGAAAAATTGAACATAATAATTTTCATTAAAAAATATTTTTTTTTTTGCCGAATCCAAGCCGTACCCGTTTTTTGAAATTTTGATTTTGCCGTTTTCCGTCCCCGTACCCGTACCCGTATCCGTCCCCGTACCCGTATTGGTGCAACCTAGCTTGTAACAAACTTATGCATAAAGCAACCAAGATTTATGCCAACAACCTGATAAGGCAGATTGTGATGCTTCATAATTGCCATTTAACAACCTAAGGGAGCACCTCCGTGTGTCAAGTTGTTGCATGAAGTGATTGCAGAGGGAAGAAATAAAGATTTCGAGGTCCATGGTCAATGCATCAATTTTGATGTTACAGTTGACATCTCCGTTAGAAGAGCCTCTACATGACATCCTAGAAAGTAGAACCCGAGTAGAAAATGCCTAAAAGGTCAGACTTTCAAGAAGTTGCTACAGGACATTATAATCTACACGGGTAATGAAGAACAGAAGTTGATCCAAAGCAACCATTTTATTCAAGTGTCTAAATTTTGGCACCAGAAAGCAATGAAGAGGTAGATCCAACCATTTAAATTTCATATCATAACCACCCAAATTTCTAATTCTGGTGGAGTGACCATCTCCTGTCACTAAGAGTTACGGCTATCCAAAAGTTTACTGATAAATTGTATTATATGTTAAAGAAAAGGAGCTAATGGATGATCACATACGCCAGCAGAAATAGTAGCAGGCATCAGTTTTACCTGTCTGTGTTTAGAGTTCTAAAAAGCACACGCCGTACTCCTTTTGGAATATGTAGTGATTTCATCACGTCCGCTGTGGATAAAAGATTTACAGTATCATCAGTCTATGAATACATTTCAGCAGCAGCAGCAGCAGCAGCTACATATATAAAACATAAAGCTTATTCTTAAATAGTGGCCCTGCTCCCCTTATTTGCTTCCCATCCTACCTTCGAAGTACACAATTGTGATGGAGAGACAAACTTACAAAAATGACAAAACCAGATAGGAAACTGGAAAAGAAGCCCTATGTTCTAATGAGGATATGTGGTACAAAGTTTCAACTGCTACAGCAAGTTTCATGCATTCAGCAAATTCACTAAAACAAAGATGATTTAGGATGTTGTGTAACTATATACTATCCTCCGTTTCAATTTAGTTGTGAGAATTTTTATTTTAGGGAGTTTCAATTTAGTTGTGACACTTTCGTTTTGGGTAATAACTTTTCTCCATCTCTCTCCTAGCAGGACCCTTTTATTTTCTTTCTCTATCTCTCTCCTCTCCAAAAATAGTCCGTGATTTTAAAAGTGTCACAACTAAATTGAAACAGAGGAAGTATATATATTAGTCAACATTCGCTCATCAAAATATTACAGCGTTTAACCTTACTTCCAATAATGGAGAAACCTGCTACTCTATAACAAAGGTGATAAAAATCATAGATTATACCAATTAAATCGTGGGACAAGCTCACATGTAGGTTAACACTTAACACTCACCTCACATTTGAGCCCATTTGAAACTATTTGATAACACTCTTAAATATGAGTTTGGGCCGCACCCATCATAAGGAGAGAGAATCCACTTCACAAGACTAAGGAGGTTTCTACCTTCAAACCATATGGCAACATGTGTTGTGCGCTATACATCATAGCTTCAACACTCCCCCTCATATGTGATGTGCCTTTTTCAATTGGATCAAAGTAAATTAACGGTCTCAACTGTGGATCTGGCTCTGATACCATGTTAAATACTTAAATATGAATCTTGCCGCACCCATCATAAGGAGAGAGAGTCCACTTCACATCTTTTATCAATGTGAGATACTCACATGTGTTCGTTATTAAGAGTAAATAATGGCTAATGTTCAATTTCGAAATAGTAGTATGAAACCCAAGGAGCATATTCCTCTCCTTTAGTTCTTGTACATCAACAAGGATGAAGGAATACTCATCCTAGTGACTTCATTTATATATACTAATTGATCTATAGCAATACTAACCCAAGTGACGGTTAAAAAAGAAAATAATCCTCTATAAAACACCAAAAACTATTCTCAACCTCTCCCTCCACACCGATGAGGCAATAACTTCTCTCCTACCCATAATCTAATCATTCATCATATTCCCTCCACACCGATAAGGCAATAACTCCTCTCCTACTCATAATATAATCATTCATCATACGTACTTAGTTCAAAATTTCCAACTTACAAATACAGCCTCACAAGTCACAACACTGAAAATAAGGGGTAAAGAACTTGTATTTTCTTGACCTTTTCCTAAAAAAAATACAGATAACAAACAATTTAAACACTGCAGAAAGAAAACAGACAGGAAGAATTTAAAAAAAAATATTAAAGTACCAGTTATGTTGCTATCCCTTTGTACATCCACCAGAAGTGCAGGACCTGTAATCAACAACAAGAGGTACAACATACCATCAATAATCAACTCATAATCATCAATCAAACACTCCCCAAAAATCCACTAATCACAAACTATAACACCTTCATAAACATCATCATCATCTATTCAACAAAACAACTAATACCCATTAACTCAAATCACACAAAATTCACTACCCACCATTCCACCAACAAAATTACCAAAATCAAACAAATGGGTTAACTTTTTAACAAACAAAAAATTACCATTAAGAACATCAAGATCAAGAGTATCAACATCATAACCAGCATCCAAGTATTCTTGATAAAAATGGCTAGGTGCATCAACATGAGTCCCAGTATGAGAAGGGAGTTTCATCTCGGAATTATTAGCAATAGACCCATTTTTCTGGCTGGCAACAAGCCAGATAAACTGACCAACACCGTGAGAAGAAGTAAACGCCGGCATGTTGGGATCAATACGGTGAGTTATGTCGATAATCCGGCCATTACCATAAGTATCTCTTTTATCCGGGATTAGTTCGGCGGCGCCGCATGATTCCTCGCCGTATGGAGGGGGGTATGCGGCGGTGGTTAAAGTGGCGGAGACAAGGAAGAATGAGAGGAGGTGGAGGGTATTCATGGTGGGATATAATAAAAATGGGAATTCAGTCTTGAGTATTAAACTAAACTATAAATAGTAAGTAAGGTATGCTTAGGCTATGAGAAGTTGATCTTTCCTTGATTTTTCACTTCCTATGAAATTTCACTTTTTAGGAAATAAGCAAAATTGTTTGGTAGGCTTAGTCGCTTAGGCTATGAGAAGATGGAATTCTCATGAAAAGTGGCACTTACCTAGGAGGAACTAGGTAAGCAACTTCCTCCATTGTATGGGAAGTAGAACTTCCTAGGAAGTTCCACTTCTTATGCTCTAGTTAAACAAACATCTACTTATGCTTGCACTTCCTAAGAACTTACAATTCCTATGCATTTGGATGTCAACCAAACAAGGCCTAAGTAGGTATCTCTCTTCACCTTATTTATCGTTCTTATCGATTTAGGTACGGTTTAATCAATTCGGCTAAAGTTAGTTGAATTTCAAATAAGATTTTACACATTCGCAAAATAAATTCAAATAGGATCGGAGTTCAATTTAATGACTTTTAATACTTAAGTACATAGGTATGTTCTCTTCACCTTATTCTCGTTCTTATTGGCAAAATAGTTTAAATAAAATTATAATAAGCTCGAATAAAGTTATAACTTGAGTTAAAATAAGATTTGTTACGCTCACAAAATAATTTTAGATAAGATTTATAGAGTTTAGATCAAACAAAACTAAGTTGAAAAAACGGATACATACACTACAATCCACACTCTCTATTGGTCAAGGCATTGAATTATTGGAGCTTGATTAGGTTGTAGTTTGACTAAAAGCACCGTTCATGACTATGATATGATGAGTGATGACTAATTAGTGTCTGAATATTCACGTACATAGGTAGGGATGGCAATGGGTACTGAACCCGAACTAGACCCGCTAGGACCCGACCCATTTATAAGGGTCTGGGTCCAGAAATTTTAAACCCAAATGGGTCCGGGTCGGGTCCGGGTCCCGACGAGAATGGGTCCGTGTCCACATATGCTAGGCCCAGACCCGGCCCGCCTCGTGGATCCATTTACATATTAGAATTTTTGGTTTTTTACCTAAACTCTAAAATTTTATGAGTTGTGATTTTGTGAACTCGTTAGTGTTGTAACTCCACTAAAACATGTAACTTTATAAGTTGTAACATTTTAATATTTTATGAGTTCATTCATAAAATTTTATTTAAAGAATGCTTTAACCATGAATACAAGAACCTATATATATTAGGGCGAAAATTTTTAATTACATATATTCAAAAATGTGATGAAAACTTAAAACTAAGAAGGACCAATTAGGACCCAATAAGGACCCATGGACCACCCAGTGGATCTGGGTCTGTGTCTAAAAAATCTAGACCCAACGGATCTGAGGCGGGTTTGGGTCTGTGAAAAATAAACGGGTCTGGGTCCAAGTGGACCCGATCCAGACCCGCCCCATTGCCATCCCTATACATAGGTATATTCTCTTTTCTTTAATTCCGTTTTTAGAAGAAATTTTTTTATATATAACTAGCCTTTTGTGCATGCGATGCATGCGATGATATTTTCAGGTCTAATACTAAGTAGTAAACAAACTGAAAATGCAAGTTAGTAATTAAGTTCACCTCCATTTTGTGAATAAGATTCTTCCATGTTCTTTTTATGTTGTTATTCATTAAAAGTTTAGATGAGGTTTAATGAATTCGGATAAAATTAGTCCACTAAAGATAAGATTTGAGACCTCGCAACATACATTCAAATAAAGTCTAATAAATTTATACAAAAAATAAATTGAAAATAACGGAGGATAATCCACAATCAACAATGTCTCCTAGTCTAAGGCATTAAATGATTTGATCATGATTCGATTGGAGTTTGACTAAAGCTCGATTGATGAGTATGATATGATGATTGATTAGTGGTTGAATATTCAAATTACTCGACTAGTATGTAGAGAAGCTGGAAATGTGGAACTAGATAGTCCACAACACCTAGGGCGCCGCATGATTAATTTCATCCACCTTGACTTTTGTTTCCTCAAAACTCAGCATATTAAAATCAGTTTCTTTATAAATTGTTAAGAATGTAACTATTTATAAACACTTGATTTAGATTTCAGTTTGAAATGAGGGTTTCGATGGAGGATCATCTAGCTCAACTTTTTTCCCTTGTTCTGACGACGAAGGTGTTTATTGCTAAATTTAATGGATCTATTTTCCTATAATAAAAAAAAGATTTTATTTTATTTTCAGTAACTAATACGGAGGATTGTTAAACATTGCCCATAAAGTACTTAACATCGCTCAAAATATATTTTTATAGCCCAATTTACCCTTTCCTCTTTCTACACTACCCCCATCACCACCAACCTTCTGCCATTTCACCTTCTCTTTTCCCCACCACCTACCTTCCCACTATCACCGTCGACCTCCACCGCAGCCACCTCGCAACGAAATTTCTTTAAACTGTAGAACATCCCGGGCTGAACGTCCTGCATTGAACGTCCCGGGCGAAATTTCTTTAAACTGTAGAACGTCCCCTCAAATAAAGAAAATCTAGTTAAGTGCACCATTATAGTTAGTCTTGTGTGAATCTGATTGACAATATTATTAGTGTATAATCACCCCATTATTTATCCTAAAAGCGTGATGTTTTTAAGTTACATGTACCACTTTAATATAAGGGGCCGCATTTTACTTTAAATGGGTTACTTTATGAAAAATTATTCATTTAGGTCGGAACATAAAACTCGTCATAATCATGGTAAAGTAGCTTTCTATAAGAATTAATTTGTACCTTTGTTATCACCAATGTACTAAATCAATTTTGGCAAAGTACGTATTGGTGAAATGGTGAATTTATAGATACATTTATAGATAGTCATATTCCTCCTTAGTTATCTGTATTCTCTCTCCTAAAACCTAATAAAATCAGTTCTCTCTATTATATGGATGTGCGTGGCTAACATCTTGTTAGGGAACCATGTTTATTTCTTGTGTCAATTGTTCATTAATTGTTTATTTCGTTAATTGCTTTTGTCACAACAAATCATATATTGTATACTTGTTATTAGAAGTAGATAATAGTTCGGGCAACATTTGCTCATCCTGATCATAGAAAATATGCTATGAACAAAATTATACTAGTTTAATACTTTCTCCATTTTTTATAGATACTCCATTTTGACTTGCACACTTGCCAATACACAATTGTGACTATTGATATCCTGCATTATTCATTACTAAAAAGTTATAAAAGGGGTTAATATTTTCAAAAATTTCATGACAAATTCAACCATATCTTGTATGTTAACATTAGGTTCATCTATATGTAGAAAAATATAGTCAATTAGTGTTTATATATAATGAAAACGCCAAAATGGAACATCTATTTATAAACAGAGAGAGTGATCTGATTGTATTTTCATTAATCAATTGTGAATAGCTTATCAAAATTTGTGCACTAACTACTCCATCTGTTTTTTTATCTTTCTCACTTGTAATATTGAGACTATTTATACTTGAAGATAATCTTCCCAATTTTTTCAATTAAAAAAGTAATCATGCAAGGTCTTGTTTGATTCGTCCCAATTAATACTTTATTAACATTCAATGGTTATAATTTTTGCTAACATACAATGAAAGATAGTTAACTTTAAAGAGGTGTATGTATTGGGAGACGCGCACAGGAAAGTGAGAAGGATAAAAAAACAGGAGGAGTACTTTTGGAACTCATGTCCTCCTTTACATCAAAAAATCAATTTGTGCACTAAAAGTCTCTCTACTTACGAAAACAAGACTCATGCAAGAGTACAATAAAAATGCGTGTGTTGAGACTGTAACACATAATCTTATGTTTGTCTTTGTATGAAAACAAATTATTTAAAGAGAAGGTAATATTTATCTTTTTTAAACAATTAGATACAAACATATATATTAATAATCATTAATCTAATGCTAACAATAGTGTGTCTTATCATTCAATACTCTTATATTAAAATATTAAAAAAAACTTAAAATTCTTATAACCTTCATAATTAATACCACTATATTATTTAATTGTATCAGTTATTTTCTTATATACATTAACCTAAATTTCGAAAACAATATTGTATTATAGTCTTATAATTAAATTAATTTATATATCCATCTTGATGGTGAGGGTTATATTGATCAATAACTCATATTAATTTAAATGTTGAAAATTTAAAAGAAAGTGGAAGATTATTTTACAAGCAAAATCTGATGCCTATGATTTCTTTTTTTATACTTTTCTCAAGTGTTTGATTTAACACAAAGGTAAGTTAGCTAATGATATCTAAAAGAGAATGATATCAACAAACTCACATTAATGTTGTTGGTAAATGATATTTAAAAGTAAGGTATGAAATCATCTATACAAATATATTATAGATTATTAACATGGGCCCTGCCCTAAAATGGGAGTTTTGGGCCTTTTGGGTACAACTTTTCAAGTCAAGCTAGGTCGGGACTGGCGCAATTTTTTGGGAAAAAAAAGCAGGGTACGAGTGACTTAAACATGAAAAACCAGGCTGATTTTTTATCAGGGTTAGAAATGGCCCGAAAAGCCCGCATGGGCCAATCCGAGTTAGCTTGTTTTGGCGGAAAATTTCGGCGCGAGGCTTGGGTCTGTAATGGGTCAATTTTTTTTTGCCAAAACCCGGTCCGGTCGATGATCACCTCTATAATATAAAGTATTAAAAAGCGTTCTTAAGTAAGTTTTTACGCCATGTGGAACTACCCCTTTATTTATTTCGTTTCATGTCATCAACATACATTAAAAAAATAGAAATATACTTCGTATAAAATTGACCACATAAACTCAAATTAATACAATAAAGTTTTAATCAAAGAAATATGCAATATTAGATGCTACTATTTTAATATAAATTATTAATAGTTCGAGTCCCAAAACATCGTCCGTACATAACGACTAGTTATCTAAAGATAAGATGGAATCTTTCCCCGAAATATGTAAAGAAAGGTATTTATTTGGCACCCCCGATGAACCCAACTTATGCCCAAGTGGCTGAGACTTGAGAGATCCTTCTTCAAACACCCTTTGTAATGCCTTAAAAGAGATGGGCCTCCAACTCAAGAGTAGTCTATTATAATCCATAATGATAATCTCATGGCTAAGGTTCACAGTTTCACACTAACCCTTAGCAAGCCCATTTCAAGAAGTACAACGTATTCCTGATAGACGATACATTTCTTTTGCACCATACTCGTCCTTTTTTTTACCCACTTTCTTTTGAGTTATTTTTTATTAGACTATTTTTTTTTTTGTTTTAAGAATGGTTCCAAACAATTGTTCATTACTATTTTTACTTTCTTACTTTCTTGTTTTTAAAATAACAACATTAACTTCAATATAATATGTAAATAAATTAATAGTTTCTCTTTTCTTCTATTATATATATATATATATATATATATATATATATATATAGATATATATATATATATAGATAGATAGATATATTTCTCCTAAAACTTTGTATCTCAATATATAAGTAAACTAATAAAAACCGAAGAGAGCACTACACTATGAGTCTATGAGCCATGGCCCTCTATGTTATTTCGACAAGCAATCTTCGTTGTACATTATCAAGAAATCCATTTAAAGATCTGTATTCCCTTTCTTTCAATGATTGGCAAATATAAGAAGGTTGTTCAGTTTTATATGCTTACCTCGATAGTATCTAATGTTCTAATCGCCTAATTTTGCTAAACTTATTTTAACTTATAGAAACTAATTTGTATCAACTAAATTTTATTGAACTTCATTTTCACAAGTCATTGACGCTTCTCTAAATTTTTTGGAATATATACACTGAACAAACATAGTGACTAATTTTTTTTTGCCTGGGTGATGCCTTAGGTCGATTACAACAAAAAATATGTTATTATTTTTAAATTTTTATAATTTATTTTGCTACTTTTCGTATTTTATATCCATTATGAAATTGAAAAATTTATGTAATTATGATATCAATATTCTCTTGTAAGTTATGTAATAAGAGTGTTAGAGATGTATATACTTGTTTAAGTCTTTTTAGTTAATTATAATTATTACAAGACTTCATCATATTTTATCAGAAATAGTAAACAACAAAGTCATAGTATATTGATGGTTAAGCTCTTACTTTTTATTTCAAAGGTCACGTGTTTGATACCTTGCACTTACACATTTTTCTTAAAGTGAGGAGTGCACATAAACATAAAACATTTGCATTAAAAATGTGAGGCGAGTGTCATTTGTATAGATTACATCTTGTATATTTTTTGAGATGAAAATGGGGGGGGGGGGTTCTATTAAATTAGTGCAAGAAAATGGGCAATAACATTACTCATTTCACATGAGAAACAAAGAAGAAAATGAAATCAAATACTCCATTTGTTTTAATTTGTTGTTCCTGTATTTTTCATTGGAAAAAATTTCAATATGTTTTCCTATTTTGAATCTTTTCGTAAATAGCGTAATTTATGAATTAAATTTCTCACTAGTTTTAAGTTGTAATAAATATGTTCACGATATTGCGTGACTAACTTTTTACTTTTTTATCCCTCAAACTTGTGGCTCGTTGGAGAGCAACCCAAAGAATAATAAATGTATTTACACTAGTTTATAGTCATTTTTACTCTTTTACCCCTCAAAGCTGTGTGTCATCGGTTGCTTAACATAGAATAACTCAAAGCTATAATCTTTATTTTTAGTTAATCTAATTTTATTTAAAACAGTGGAACCTTGTTCATGTTTTATTTAAAATAGTAGAACATTCCCCAATTCCAAATAGGAACAACAAAAGAAAACAGAGAGAGTACTAAACAACTATATTCATTGTAAATGAGGAAGTTAGGGGATCTCCGAGTAAAGGAAATATTTGAATTTAGCTCTTTTTTTCGAGAGGGTGAGTTTATCATCTTATCTCTATTACCATGAGTATTGTTACTTATCCATATTTGTTATCTCTACTTTTTGTTTCTAAGTGCAACATCATTAATTGATATACAATTATACATCATACACAATAGAAGTTCAAAAACTAATAAATACATATCATAATTTTAATATGGCAAAACACCATTAATTGAATTACAGTCATATAACACATATAAAAACCCTCGTATTTCACATAGCGGTTTGATTTAGTGGGCAAATGTGTTATATCTACCTCATCCAACTAAATTTAGTACTCTTGCCACACAGCCAATTTCCAACTAAGCAGATGTCTTACTCTCTAAAGTACTAGTAATATATGAGCCACACATCTTATCAGAAAAGAAAACTAAAGGAAAGCCGCACATACTATTTAATTAGGTAAAAAAAATTGTATTGCTTAGAAAATAATGTTACTTTATATGACTTTGTTTGAAATTCCTTCATGATGAAGTTAAAATAATACTTCATTAGCCAACAACAGGTCATCCCACAGCTGTTAAGAAACTGATTTGATGATTGTGAAAGATACGATTCCATGGTTCTACGATTTTTGTATTTTACAAATAAAAGCCAAAACTAGGAGTTGTTTGCTCTTAATTATTAGTTCCTCAATTTTCTTTTGTCACCTAGCCTACAAAGGCTACAAACCTACAAAAAAGGTGTTTTTTTTTTTTTTGGTTGAAATACAACACAAAGATGTTACCTACTTCAAAAAAACTGCAAATGCAAGAGAGGATGCACTGATTTTGGCTGTAAATGATTCATTTAGGAAAACTAATGCACCTTAACAATATTCCTTTGCAAGATGAAAAATGAATGACAATAATGAGATCTACCATTCAAAGTAACCATTTAAAGATAAACTAGTTATTAGATCCGAGCTATGCTTCGGATAAGAAAAAAAAAATATTTATTAATATAATACTTTATGTTAATACATTAAATACAACTTAGTCTAGTGGTTAAGACTTTAGTATATGTACTTGAGGTCTCGAGATCAGACTCCTATACTACGCAATTTCTAAAAAAAATTATTGTACGTGGATTACATGAACTAAAACTCTCTAAGGAGAGCGACACGTGACACAGTTTCTTGTTTATGCACGTCTTTTAATATATTTGTATAGATTTGTTGAGGCAAATGATGAGTCTTCTCATCTTGCTCTCTTTCATGACTTTTTATGTACAATGGATTTTTTTGTTTACATGAATAAAACGTGCATTAATTAAATAATGAATTACAATCTATTACTAATACAACCACACATAAAACAAATAAAAACCTAAAGGAGATTTATGAGCTCTTACATGTCCTAAAAAACAAAAATAAGTAAAACCGATAAAGAGTCGCCTATTAAGCATATCGACGATGGTCAATAAATGTGTTGGTGGAGTCAAAACTCTAATGACTGATGGATGTGGTACGAGAAGCGGATGTCGATCATGATCCGGATAGCGAACAACCAAAAGCAGGATTCAAATCTCGCCGCATGAGCAATCCCAACGAATTTTTGACTTGTGAGATTCTTGACTCATGATATGTGGAAGAGTCACTTTCCTAGGAGACTCATGACACTCTCTCTCTCTCTCTCTCTCTCTCTCTCTCTCGAGAGAGAGAGAGAGAGAGAGAGAGAGAGAGAGTATTTCATGTTTCTTCGAAAAGTAGGATAAACGGAGAATGCTGAAATCCACTAGATGAAATTGGGGTGCTTCCTGCAGATTTGAATTTTCAAGCCAAATATCATTAAGACCATTGATAAGCTAAAAGGAGAGCTAAACATGGTGAGCTCTCGAACACACCTCCGGTTTATGAAACCGAAAAAGACAAAGTCCAACCATGAATCAAAAACATCGTCGCGACCATACTCACACTTCTCATCCATTTGACGCACATGTTCCTTCAACAAACATTCCAAAGAAACTATAAATTTTACTACTACAACCTTACACCACCATCCTTCATGTAGCTGGCAAACATTTTGTAAAAGCCAGAAACAGCAACGAACTATATCCTTAGCAACTCGAATGAATCAATTTACACCAACTATTGGATGACTAACCACATACATATTGAGAAAAAAACTAACAAACTAGCATAGCTAGGGGGAAGGGGAAAAGGAAGCCCAACGACTGAGGGGAAGGGAAGAGGATGCCCGAGAAACAAAACCAACCAACAACAAAGGGATGTGGATTCGACTAAAGAATCGAACAGAGAGTGGGGATAGGATGCAACTAAACAATTCGAACATGGGAGGGGAAGCCCAATGAACTAGCGAAACCAGGGTAAGGGGAGGGGAAGCCCGATGAATAAATAAAATCAGGGGAGGGCCGACGAAGGAACGGGGAAGGGGATGGGGACTTGATTGACGCGACTGGGGAGGGGAGAAGTGGAAGACTCGAAACAGCGACGACATGAAGCTTTACAAGTGGTGACCTGCAAATAAAGAGAACACCTAAACCAGAACAAAAACCAGCGACGGGGGCTGAACACCTAAACCAGAACAAAAACCAGCGACGGGGGCTAGGGGCCGGGAGGGCTCAACTGTCGGCGTGAGGAGCCCGAGGTGGCTCACGCGGCAGTCGAGCCTTCTAGGATGAGAGATTGCGGCGAGGGGTTTTTAGGGTTTGAGGGTAGAAAAGAGTTTTAGAGAGACATCGGGATTCTCCGTTTTTTTCCTGTAGCTAAACTACAATGGATTTCTTGATCAACTATCTTTCCATTCACTGTTCACTTCCTGAAAACATGTCTTGATCATGTCATATTATATTAACTTTTGACCCCTCATTTTAACCCCCCCCCCCCCCCCCCCGAAAATATAAATATATTTGACCACGCATATCTTCTCACCTTTAAGACCATTGATTGAAGTTCTTATTGAGCATAACTGAATTACTACTCTTATTGAACTAGGATTTCTTCTAGGAATTTCTGGAATTAGAGCAAATATCATGTTTTCGAAGTACATCCAAACCCTAACCATATATAGATAATTATTTAGCTTATGAATAACAACATACGGCCAAAAAAAGGTTAGCTAGATTAATATGCCAACTTCTCTTCAAGTCACATTGACTCGATAATTCGATATCGATGTACCATCAAATGCTTATAAGTCCTTGTTTTAATATTGAAAAATAATTAGAAAAAACACCACCACACTATTTTTCTTGAGTATCAACTTACTCTTCTATTTTGGGTTAAGGGGGATGAGCTGGATTGAACTAAAACAAGTTGAATTGAACTCAAAACTGTGAAATAAAAATAGCTAAATTGCATTGAAATTGTGCCTAAAAAACCAGTGCTTAATAGATTATAAGGGTGATTATATAGAATTACAAAAGTAATTATATTAAACTAGATCTCGTAAGACGTAAATGATCATTGCCATACTTCTTGATGAAGAAACTCTTACTAAAGGTATGGAATAGATTTGCATAAAATGAAATTCCCTCTTAACACCTTTCTAGAAATATCTAATATTCACATTATCGTACACTTTTACAAGTAGTACTACACTACTTTTTTTCCCCCCTCTTTTCAGAAACTTGAGGTAAGATGAATATTCTTTAAACTGTTCTCGCACAGGACTACTTATCCGAAGACCCAACAACACCCAAACCCCCCTCCTCCCAAACTCCCAACAACATTGAAATTTTGCTTCCACAAAAATTTAAACCTTAGTTTCTCATATGTAAAATAGAAAGTCATACCACCATACTATACCTACACTATAAAGAAAAGCAGAAAATGAAAAGACATGAAAAAGTATACGCACATGCAAAATTATTACTTATTATACCATTCCAAAACACACAAATCCCAACCGTCCACGTCACCACGTAACATCAACATAATCTCTCTCCTCACTTCATCAACGGCTATCATCACTTCTTCCAACTAAAGAAGTAACCTCACGCGCCACCTCAGCAAGTAGAAAAAACTTATTCTCAAACAACATTATTTTAACTAAATTTTCCTCCGACAAATTTGACTCTTTAATTTCTTCGTGGCATTTTTCCGCCGTAAACTTTTTTACACACTGACATCGGTTTTTGCAAAGGCAGACACAACTCCGACTTCGGTGGACATCGCAACAAACAATTATCTCCAAAACTTCCGATCACCGGAGATTCTTCTCCAACGCCGGTGAAAAAACCGGCAGGTGGGGTCCCACTTAAGTAATTTCCATCGAGAAATAATCTTTTTAAATTACTTTTCTTACTATACTGCAACGGGATTGGTCCACGTAAGCGGTTGTACCTTAACGAAAGTGAAGCTAAAACAGGGTACTCCGATAAATTAACCGGTAAATAACCTTCGATTTTATTAAACCCCAAATCAACGGCTACTAACGAACTCAACTTTTTCCCCACCCTCCAGATCTCGACACCTGTAAAGCTGTTATTGGACAGGTTAATTTGTTGTAACGCCGGTAATTGAAATAACCACGACTGTAAAACTCCGGTAAAAGAGTTACCACTGAGTTCAACCGTTTCAAGCTGAGTCAACTCGGTGAAAGATGTTTTTGTGATAGTACCAGATAATGAGTTAGCTTTGATCGCGAGTTCGTGTAAGTTAGGGGGTAATTTAGCAGGGAGAGTACCAGAGAATTTATTAAAGCTAAGGTCAAGCCTGGTCAAATGAGAGAGAGAGAATAAAGTGTTTGGGATTGACCCAGATAAGAGATTATTAGAAAGATCAAGGTCTTGGAGTGATTTAAGGTTACCAATGGAAGAAGGGAGGGGCCCAGTGAAGGAATTGTATGAGAGAGAGAGTGATTGGAGGAGAGAGAGTGATGAGAGAGAAGAAGGGATTGTGCCATGGAATGAGTTTTGACCGAGGTCAAGGAGAACGAGTTGAGTGAGTTGAGAAATGTATGGGGTGAGTGAACCTGAGTAGCCTACTGAGTCGAGAGTTATTGATATAACTCGGGTTGAGTCAGGGGAACAAGTGAGTCCACAAATGAAGTGGGTTCTTTTTGGGGTTAAACATGGGTCAGAGGAGAAATCCCAAGTTGATATGCAAGAGGATGGAGGGATTGAAGATGGTTTAATGAAGGTTTTTAATGATTTTAGTGCCGCGATATCGGCGGTGGCGGTGGTGGAGATGGAGAATGGGAGGTGGATGAAGAGAATTAGGAGAGAGAATATAAGGTGGTGGTGGTTGTGATGGTGGTTGTGAGGGGGTTTAAGCATGATGAAAAATATAAAGTGTGTGTTTTGTTTGGAGGGTTTATGCTAAGTTAAGAGTTGAAAGTGGTATGAGAATGTATATAAATATAGAAATATTGGGTTGAAAGCTATTGCATCTGTCTTTATTAGTTTACCCCTTACTTCTACACAGAGTTTTAGGAGAAATAATGTTATGGGTCATAGAGAAAAAGAAAAATTATTATTTTATATTAAAGTTGAATATATGTATGATGAAAAGTTAGTGGTCCCATTTCAAAAATAGAAACAAAAGAAAGGGGTAAACTAATAAGGGACGTCCTACAAAGAAATACGGATAAACTAATAAAGACCGAAGGAGTAATTATGAGAGAATCTTGTTTTTCTATTATTTTTCCAGGTGGATTGCACTAAAATCATGGCCAATCATGTATTGAACACATAAAGAGTTGTATTTTGTGAGACTTGTAATTTGTGTTTGTGTGTTCTAAGAACCGGAAGTTGAGGACTAGTAAGAAGGAGTGTTAGTTGAATGTAACAGCCAGTTTGTTTGTTGATGATAGTTATCCAATTCTTGTTGTGGGTCTCATGAGTCATCACTCTTAGCATTAACCATTAATAGGTTGGTATTGTGTGATGATTTCAGATCATTTTCTTTAGGCATGTGTAGAAAGTGTTTATGATGGATTATTTGGTGGGATTAAGGGTGGGGTTATTAGTCTTATTACCAGCTAAACTGATTTTGGCATTAGCTGATTTAAGTTGGTTTTTTCAATGTTAAACTTGTTCATAGTACATGGTTCATGTTAGGACGACATTTGCTGCATTTTTGCTTAGATTAACAGAAGATATAAATATTATAGTAACGGGGTGTTTGGTAAATGGCTTTTTGCTTGGCTTTTGGCTTTTAGTTTTTTAGTTTGGTCAAACAGCCAAAAATCATGTTTGGTTTGTGGCTTTTTTGCTGGCTTTTCAGCCAAAAGCCAAAAGCTACTCCAAGTAGCTTTTCTTCCTTGGTTGTTGGCTTTTTAATAATAAAATTACAAATATACCCTTATGACATAAGTTGGATGACAAAAATCAATGCCCATAATGGTCATTTTATAGTTTAACAGTCAACAACCAAATACAATTTTACCAAACCTGTTTATAAAATAAAAATAGTCAACCAGCCAACACAAACAGTCAATACAAACAGCCAGTCAAATCAACCACACAAAACAGCCAACAACTAACAGCCAACCACCAATTACCAAACATTCAAACAAGGCCTATGTCTTTGAATTGATCAGTAAGACCTTATATTGTTCACTATTACCTTATTTTAGTTTTAGTCATGAAAGTTTACTCAAACAAATTAATCAATTTTTGACCAAGCAAAGTTGTCAAGTTAAACTTTAATAATACTCCTGACTCATGAGCATACTCTACTAGTTAGTGATAGAGTATATACCCATCTTATTAGAGATATTGTTCATCTTACTACTCTAGACACATTATTAATTAAATACAATCACTATGTTATATGTAATCAACAATATATATTATATAGCGATCTTGACACTAAATGATAAGTCAATTCATTTTTTTGTACTTTATTATTTTATGAGATGAGGTTTTCATAACCCCACTCTAAAAATATAAATATATAATCGACTATTGTTACCCTCTATATATGCTTGTTTGGTAGTCAATTAGTTGAATTACTCTGTATACTTGTGTATTAGTTAATGGTTGTGAATGTATCAACAAAAAGGTTATGGCGCTATGCAACTTATATTCATTGATAGTTTTCTCACTAATTACAACCAAAATAGAATACATTACCACTAGTAATATTTGATGTGGAGAGAGGACATGAAAGTAATATATTGATGTTGAGTATCTCCGAAACAAAGAACACAGTTGTCAAGTTGGGTGATTGTCGGTTGTAGGAGACCAACTGAACAAGGCAGATTAAAAGTATCGCATGTCCATGCAAATAATTTGACGCCGGTCAGATTAATGGTAGGTCCAAATTCAAATCGAAAACCCAAATTTCTTTTGCTCGAATAGTTAGAGTTGAATGTTATTAACCCACTAAATCAACGGATCATGTTAGTGTTTAGAGTATTTAATTAGTTTACCAATGGATTCGAAGTAAATTTAACACGACATGACTCGTTTACTAACTTTAGTTAGTGGAAAAAGAAAAAATATGGCGTAGGACTTTAAGGGCCCATTTGGTTGGAAATATTTCGGACTTCGAAACGTATTGAGGTAACACACTCTCTTATTTTATATTTGGTTCGATTATCCATTTTTTCACTCCCTTACTGGCCAAATATTATTGATTCCCCCATCTTGAAACCGTTCTCCCACCAAAGAAACAAATCATGTTACCTTTGATTCCCCCATCTTCAAACCCTTCACCTCCTTTTTCTCTCCTCTATTCATCTTCGTAATTTGTTCGAAATGTTTCAAAGCTGCTGCAAAATCTTCAAACTTACTGCGAAGTTCTTCAAATCTGTCGCGAAGATGATGTTTACACAAGAACAACCAATTTTTCATAGGTAATTTTTGAGTGATTTTACAGTATTTTTTGTGCGATTTTCACTATATTGATGTTTTTTTTTTGTCGAATTCTCCTCATATCAAAGGGATTGCGAAGATTTTCCTTGTTATTTCAACAAAATTAAGCTTAGGTATCCATCTCTATATTATTCTTAAAATTAGGTTTTTTTGCCTATAATTTTCCTTATGCTGTTGTTATTGATTTTTGTTTTCACGAGGTTTTGTTTTATTAATTCATGCACGCCACATGTTCGATAAAATGTTTAGCTGAGTTCAATCATCTTCTTATGTTATTGACCATGAAAACATCATCTTGTGAACTGTGAGCAGATTATTATGTATAGAATGTCTCAAGGGCAGTGGCGGAGTCAGGATTTTCAATCAGCCGTAGCATAATATAATTATCCAAATAAAGGTTAATAATAATAGAATATAATTCATGTTAACCTACACTTATAACCCTTTTATAAATACGAAACTATATTATTATATGGTTCATAATACTATATTCCCGTAAAAACTCTATGTACCCTACTACTCTGTCGTATCCCTTCTAAAGCCGAAAAGGAAAAAAATATTCAGAATATAGCGTAGAGAATGAAAAAAAATACATGGGTACTTTATAAAAAAAATCAAAAAAAATCTCTTTATAATATGTGATTTATAAAATGTTTAGTTGAGTTCAATCATCTTCTTATGTTATTGTCCATGGAAACATCAGCTTGTGAACTGTGAGCAGATTATTTATGTATAGAAGGGCAGTGGCGGAGCCAAGATTTTCAATCAAGGGTAGCATAATATAACTATCCAAATAACGGTTAATAATAGTAAAACATAACTCACGTTAATCCACACTTATAACCCTTTTAAAAATATGACACTATATTATTATATGGTTCATAATACTATATTCCCGTAAAATATCTACGTACCTTACTACTCTCTTGTATCCCTTTTAAAACCGGATCTCTTGTATCCCTTTTAAAACCGGAGAATTTTCTCTCCCGTATCATGTAAGTTTGAAGAACTAAAAAAATAAGAAACTAATGAAAAATTTAAAATTGATTTAACAAAGGGTACAATATAGAACGAATAAAAAAATTCGAAGCTACAATTTGAAAAAGAAAAAATATTCAGAATATAAAGAATGAACAAAAGAGAAAACTATCGAAAAAAAACAAAATGTCACATAGAACTCGAACCTGAGACCTTCAGGTCTTCAAAAAACCGTGCTCTGACCACCACGACAAGCACAATTAAACAATAATACACTGCTAGGTATTGTGTATATTTGTTTCTCATGTTTTTTCTCCGACGTATTTTTAATACTTCCCCTTTTTTTTAGATGTTACACTTTCTAAATTACGGAATCCTAGGTAATTTTTGGAAAGGAGAGAAATAGAGATAATTAAAAACAAAAAGTTCCATGTGAATATGTGATTGAAGAGAAATAGAGAAAAGTTATTACTCGAAATAAAAGTGTAACATTTAGGGTGCGTTCTATTCAACTTATTGGCCCTGAACTTATTGGAACTTATCTGAACCGAACTTATTGAGCCTGAACTGAACTTATTGGAACTTATTAAACCTAATTGGACCTGATTCAACTTATTGGACCTGATTGAACCTGATTGGAACTTATTGGCCTTATTGAAACTTATTAGATCTTATTGGCCATGATTGAAACTTATTAGACCTTATTGGGCCTGATTGAAACTTATTAGACCTTATTGGACCTGATTGAAACTTCTTTGACCTCATTAGACAAAAACATTGACCATGAATAACATAAATATTACCACTAACGTAAATACTACCCCTCAAAATTTTGTATGGAGTAATAATTATTATAATTCGTCCTTTAAAAATAATGATTATTAATTATCTCTTTCATTGTTGTTAGTAACGAAAACATGTTATCTCTAGTTATTTAAAGATGAATTGCAAAATATTGAAATAATAATAATTATTATTATTGTTAACCTTAATTATTTGATCATGATTATAATATTATTTAACAGCAATATGAATAATCAAATAATAGACAATAATACAAGTATAATACTATACATTGTGGTACTTTAATAAAAAAATACTAATAATAACATAATCAGGTAATAGTAATATGAATGATAAAATAATAGACATAATACAAATAAATAATAAAAAATAGACATAATGCAAATAAATAATAAAATAATAGACACTAATACAAGTATAATACTATATATATTTTAATTAAAATTCTAATAATAACATAATCAGCTAATAGTGATATGAAATTATGAATAACAAAATACTGGACAATAATACAAATGTTTATTAAACATTGACTATTTGGACCTTATTAGACCTTATTGGACCTGATTGGACCTTATTGGACCTTATTGGACCTGATTGGAACTTATTGGACCTTATTAGATCTTATTGGAACTTATTGCCCTTATTAAACCTTATTGTATCTTATCTGAACTTAATGGACCTGAAACTTAATTTTTTAAATTGAGCTGAACGCATCCCTAATCTAAAACTTCCTAAAATAAAAAAGTGTAACATCTAAAAGTAGGAAGTATATTTTTTGTCAAGGGTTTTGGTGCGACAGATGGAATTCTAATCAAATTCTTTGTTCGTCACGTCTCCCTCTCCCGCTAAAACCCTAGTTTCCCAGTTAAATTCCTTCAAACATCACTCAAATCCTTTCGTTTTTTTCCTCAAATATGGGATTAAAGAATGTCAGGTAATTTGGTTTATAATATTTTTAATTGGCTTATTATAATTTCTTCGTATATGGGTAAATCAATCAAAGTTTGGTGTTAATTATTGCATAATTCATGCTCAGGTCTGATGCCTCCACAAAAGCAGATCGCAAATTTGACAAGAAACTCCAGTTTTATTCCAGTAAGAACTCTATTATCTGCTCAAATAAATTCTCTTTTCCTATATTTTTTTTAACTACTTATTAGTATGTACTTATGTTTTCTATAGTTATGGATATCACAAAGTACGTTATGTAATTGGATTTTAATTCGTGTCTGTGTTTTGAATGGTGCAGAGGTCAGGGAAAGTGTTGCGTCTTTAAGTGTTAACAAGACAATTGAAAAGGTGAATTTGCAAACCTTTTTTCCCTATTTCTGTGGATTAAATTTGTAATTTTTTTTTTATTCTATCTGTCTAGATTTTCCCCCCCATTCTATGAAGATTAATCTGTACAAAACTCAGCAAATGATTTGTATTCGAATGTTCTATATATTTTATCTGATTAACAATACAAATTAAATTTATACTTCCTCCGTTTCAATTTAGTTTTAATTTTAAAATCACGGACTCTTGGGCAATTTTTGGAGAGGAGAGAGATAGAGAAAGAAAATAAAAGATTCCCATGTGATAAGAGAGATAGAGTCATAGAGAGAAGTTATTACTTAAAATGAAAGTGCCACAAGTAAATTGAAACTTTCTGAAATAGAAATTATCACAACTAAATTGAAACGGAGGAAGTCAAAGATCCTGACCACAAGAGTTTGTTTTTTTTTCATGGGTTTTTAAAGTGGGTTGTTGAGGCACTTCTGTTGTTGGGAATGGAATATGGTATGATTACTTGATAGTGCCTCGGAGCGTTAAATGATTGTCACAATCACCTAGAGAGTTGAGAAAAGGAGGGGGATTCGATAGTGCGGAACAAAGAGAGGTGTGACGGTAATGGTAGACAATGAGTGAGGATGGTAGCAAAACCAGTGTATGGTGTATGTGAACTTTGGAAGGAAATGACTTTTGGACTCTAATGAGTGATGACTAGAATGGTTTATATAGGAGATCTGCAATGGTCCCTGATGACAGGTTTTGAAGGCTGTCATAAGCGACTTATGGCTTCGTATTTTTTTTTCTTTTCTAATAACCATGGTAGTCGGTAGTGGATGCTCACACATGCTTGCTGGTTCACTCTTCATACTGAATGTAGAAAGTTGCTGCTTATGATGGTTAATTATTGTGGTGTTGAGGTGGGTTTTGTGATGCTTGATTTTCTGGTATTATTTACAGTGCTGTTACGGTGGGCAACGATATTTAGTCAATAAAAGAGAATGGTGATAGCCTTTTTAGCTACAATATGCCGTTTATCTTGGCTTTGCAGAGGGGTGGGGGGAAGGCACAAATGTCTTGTGAAAGTTACATTTTCTATTTGCTGAGAGAGGAACATTGGAATGAAACAATAACTGAGTATTTTCTTGTTGAGAAGTAATTCATATCGATCCTAATGTTGGAAGTCTTAAATCTAATCTCACGAATTTTGTTATGCTTAAAGGTTTTGGCTTAGACTTTGATGAAGAATGTCTTATTTCTCTCTTTCCAGCTGATTCAATAAGCTGAATTCCCAAAAAATAAGACTGTGAAGGTCGATATGGAAGAGTATGATTTGCCGAGTGCTGATAGATACTTTTCTGCTTTTCATGATAATTTATGTCATTTTTGACATCTTTTAGCATCTCTGTAATCTGTATGACATACATCAGGTACATCAGCTAAACATTTTGTTGTTTACTTCTGATGTGCTGGTTAGCTGAGGTTGGATACTGGCCACAGAATTCATCGAGTGAAATGATTGTGGGTAAAGTTAATTTTATCAAAATTTTGTATTGTACGAGTTGAATAGGTACCATTTTATCACCTTTATGATTAAACTATATCCATTTTTCTTGAGGATGAGAAACTCTACCGAGGTTTTTTTCTTATGAATGGAAGTCTTGCATGGTGTTATGATTAGTTTAGATGATGGAGCATAACGTTTTCACTTGTCCAAATGTGTTGTGACATCAGATGAAACTAGCAGGAGTTTGTTCATTGAAAATTGAGATTGATCAAGGACAATTAGATGAGTGGATGGCGGATGATTTTTCTGCACGCCTGTTAATGTATTGTCCCAAGGGCACATGCCCAAATTTCAAATTTGTGCTGTTTTGGCTGATATTTCGTATCCCAATCATAAGAAATGACATTCTTTATTCATTACCTTACATATGAATTTATTTTACTCATCGTTTCCTTTCGGGTTAACTCAACATTACTTTTTGCTCTGCTTTTTTCTTTGGCAGAAGAGCAAGAGTGCAAAAAGACGGCAAAAGAAATTGAAAGCTTTTGATTTTTCCAACCTCCACGAATTTTTGCCTGAGGTGCAAGAACCACAGCAACCTGCTCCTCCACCCAAAGAAGTGAATTGCAAATCCAGACAGAAACTAGTGTCAGTAGCTACCACTTTTTCCTCTCCACTGTCTAATTTTAGTTCATTGATCTGATTATTGATATTTATATTGATAACAGGTTGAAGGAGGCTAAACAAATGATGACCGTCCTTGGTCATCCTGTTTTCCAGTCAGACCCTCTCGCTGCCATACACCGGCATCTGCAAAATACCCAACCAGCTCCGGAAATAAAACCAGCTAAGAAGTCTAAAGATGATGCAAAGAAGAGAAAAAAGAAGAAGAAAGCAAAAACTTCTTCAGAACCACAGTCCATGGAGATGTGAATGTCATATTCAGGTTCATTAGCAACAGCTAATGTCAAGCTCTGTGAACACAGGTTTGAGAGACTAAGATTAGCAGATATTCTTTAATCTAATTGGTGGTAGATTACCTTCTTATGTGGCAAGTTGATATGCTTTTTGAATGATAGATCAATGTGATTCAACTCAAGTACTCAACCATACTAAGGGTATTTTTGATGCGTCGTAGATGGAGATTGAGCAATGCCTTTTTTTGTATGTAGACGACATCCCCGATTTTGTTTCAGCAGTTTCTCATGTTACCTCATCCTGTATTATAATGCCATATTACCTAGAGCAATTTCTGGCTCAAAATTTATTTTCAAGAAACTTGCAAAAGTTTTTACTTACATCCTTTTTTATTTTAGCTACAATGTTTTGACGTTTTGTTCTATTAATTTTGACTTGGATCTTTTTTAATTATATATAAAATATGGAATAAACTCAAATGTGTGTTTTTGAGAATATCAAGTTATTATATTACCGAAGATTAATAGTTAATGAAAGTTAAAGTGTTGTAACTAATAAATAGTGTAGAAAGTTTTTGCAAAAGATTAAAATAGTGTACCAAGGATGTCTTAGGCTATTGGTTAAGATTGAGGTGTTGTGGATGATAGGTCATATGTTTGAATTTTCCTTCCCTACTTTTTATCGCCTTCGTGGTTCATATGGATTCCAAAAAGAAGTGTTGTAACTAATATATAGTGTAGAAAGTATTTTGACCGTTATGAGTTGGTGGGTGACCCCTTTCGTGTCTTTTGTTTATCTCGCATGTTTTTGATAGTATGATCATATTGGTTTCCTAAGATAAAAATATGGAAGATTATATGTTTTGATTTGGAAAGCATATACATATAGCTTGTGTTTCAATAATATATAATAGTATATATTTTGATAATATAACAAATGTGTGTTTTACTTATGTGTATTTTAACAAGTGTGTATTAAAGACCTTTGTAAAATTTCTTCGTTGTATACTTTAAACGTGTGGAGAATGCTTAATAAGCTTTAAGTATACAAAATCTATGAACAATTTTAATCTATTTGTTAGCTACTTAAGCATATTGTGTTGTTGCAAATTTGGTTATCTCATAGTATATATAAGTTCAGCAATGCAAATATGTTTTAAGCCACTAACAAGAATTTATAGTTGAATAGCGTGTACTCAGTTTCAATGATTTTGTTCTTAGAACCTGTCTTCATGGAAGCAGTGTCCATTGTTAGTTATTTTGCAGGATTTGTAAAGTATCACAAATGTTATAAGAGATGGTTCTCGAATGAGTTATGGTGAAGAGTATAATTTTTAGATGAGAATTTTTTTCTTGCGGTATGCTTTTTGTAAAAAGTATTATTTTGATGATTTTATTAGAACGATTCTTGTATGATTGTATGTATATTGGAATTTTGTTTGTGGGCCCTTAACCCACAAGTTACAAGTTCGACCGTCCGAGTATATAAGTAAATTTTCTGCCGTTGATGAATATATATGAGGTTTATTAAATTATTGAGAGCTGCGAATATTAAGTATGATTAGTTGGCAGCTTAAAAGTACAGGTTGTTGCAACTTAACTTATTGAATAAAAGATTAACATTATCATGTTGTCATATAAGAGTTGTCCTCGCTGGAACTCAATCCTACATATATTTATATATAATGGAGAAATTTATTACATCAAATAACAAATTTCGACTTATAATCAACTTAAAATAGGTCACTCATAAGGACCCCGTAAAAGCAAGAAGATCTAACCATCACTCAAGTATTAGTCACTCTTAGAAAAGGTTACATTTATTAGATCTTGTAACATATTATTCCTTCCATTACACACACACAAAACATACCAACAAGGAAAAATTAAAGCAAACATGCTAAGCAGTAAGCACACTTAAAACAACAACAAATTGTCGAACTGACTGTAACTTCACTTATTATTGGACACAAGTCCCAAGTCTATAACCTCCAATATTCCATATTTGTCAAGATTTTGAATTCCAGCATTCATGCAACTCTCTAAACTCTGGGCAGTAAGTCTTTTAATAAACCAAGTTTTGGACATGTTGAGGAGAGCTATGCGATTGATATCAAGCACATTAAGCCTAAACATGGCAGCTGCATTACTATTACCTCGAGGATCCTCTGCATCAACCAAAATCCAATCACCATCTCCAAGCCTCCAAAATTTGCCATTGTGATTAGATTTTATGCAAACTGTGCCATCAGGAGTTACGAAAGCCTCATGTGCTACCATAGGATCATTAAGATTGGTGTATGAAAATTGTAAATATGAAACACCATTTTTCACAAATGTGCCTAAATATTTCCCATTATCACCTTTAAATGCCAGTTGTTTGGGAATTTTATATAGAGATTCTCCATATACCAAGGTGAAAACATCACATGAGTCTTTATCAATGTCCTTTGATCCTGCAAATAAGCAAGAGTCGAAGGGGGCACCTATCCTCCATAAGCATGCATAATGACCAAGTTGAACATGCAATAGTCGCATTTTTTGGTTTTCACGATCACCAATGTAACTAGGTTCGAACAATGTACAAGTCCAGCTGCTTTTGTTTTCGTCAATTTTGTTAGCCGATGCAGTGATCCAATAATGATTTGGAGACCATCTGTTGATATCATAAGAATATATAACATATGAGTATTACCCTATAATTTTTTTGTTCAATTTTTTTTTAAAATCTTTGTACTACTTTAACCTCTTAACAAAGCTTCTTCATGCGGATATAAACTATTAGCTCATCGGCTTAAACTGGTAAACATTTTGGGTCAAACTAATAGATGTTCTCTAGATAAAGTAACAAATGTATAGTAAAAAGTGACAGATGTTTGGATAAAAGTTATATATTTTCGGTTAAAGTAATACATGTTTGTGTTAAACCTATAGATATTTGGATTAAATTGATAGATATCTGAGTTAAATTAATAGATGTAAGGTTTAAATTGACATTCATCTTATTCATGTCTTGGACTGAAACGATTTCAATCAAGCTTTTTCGCTGTATAAGATCCAATATTAGCATACAAGATATTAAATTTATAACGACGTGTTTTTTTTATAATTTTTTAGTAATGGATGATAAGAGATATTAATGAGAAAAGCTGTGCATTGACAAGTGCACAATTCAAAATGAAACATATATTTAAAACACGAAGGGAGTATTATTTTGAATTTTATGACATAATCGAGCACGCATCAATTAACGTAAGCTAGTAATACTTATTTATTACTTTATATTTTCATTTCTAATTTCTTATTTACATCCCTTGAGACTGCATATATATCCTCCTTAAAAATAAAAATAAAAACTCTTTTAAGTAAAACAAGGCTCAATACTAAAACATTACCTAACTAGATACTTGTTATTGTAGCGACATTTAAGATGGACAAGACCATCAAAAGTCTTTGAGTTCTCCACCTCAAATTGAGCATATGGATCCATAACCTTTTATTCCAAACACACAGAATAAAAACCAACATTAATAAGAAACATACTTCATATAACATTGAAGTAAATTAAATCAAAACTTTTGTAATCTTCAAACAAATTCCACTACCTTATCAGCAGAAAACTGGAGAAGGCCATGTGTTTGAACATCTTCATAACGATACCGCAAATATTTGTTGTTGTAATCAGATTTAAGACAGATAATTACTGGTGCTGCCATTTTACCTCACCTTTCTTTGTTTCTATTTCTTCTTTTTTGTGTACTTGTTTTTATGTAATTTGTGATTGATGTGCTTTGCATTGTTCGACATAGAAGACTATTTATAGTGCAATAATACGATTATAATACTGTCATATTATAGCATGATTCCTTAAAAGTATTAAGAAGATACTCCTAGATGTATCACATGTATGCGGATAACTCGCGTTTTCACGCTGCTAATGATAATGGATCGTGCTCACTGCTCCGCATGACTGCATCTTATCACAAATGCATTGATTAAATACACTGGTTATAAAATTCAATAACATTTACAACGAGTCATAAACTACATTGATTAAAAATAACAAGAGCATATTAATATATTATAGTACATTATAGTTACTATTGTATGAATGGTTGCTCCATGATATCCGGATCTTGTTTAGATGAATCTCCTTCAAACATCAATAAAATCTTTCTTCGTTCTGTAAAATCCTTTAGACTATTGGCTTACATATATGGGTAAATCAAAGTTTGGTACTGATTTTTGTTAATTTATGGTGCCTTTTATTCACCTTAAAAAAAGTTCAATTTTAGATCCAATAATGTCGGTTCAATTCATTTCGGTTAAGTTTCAAATCAGGTCCAATCATGTCAATAAGTTCCAATCAGGTCCAATAAATTTCAATTCGGTGCAATAAGATCTAATCAGATCTAATCAGATCCAATAAGTTTCAATAATATCCAAATAGTCAATGATCAATAAATTTAAATTTCTCTTTTGCTGCTTTTTTTATTTATTTAAGCACATGTTTATGTTTCATTGTCTACTACTTGTTTTTTTTTACAATAATATACTTCTTGACAGTGGCGGAGCTATGACGACCCAAGTTGTGGGTCAAATGACCCCACTTGAATTTTGATATTTAGTACTATTTTTTTATGAAATGCAAAAAGAATTAGTTTTTTCTTTTAAAAATTGACTATTTACTTGTTAAGACGTATGATCAACAAGGGAACCCGATATATATCTCCAAGGCACGGAAACTACGCTTTCCCGCTATTAGTTTAATTTCACCCTGCTAGGATTGACGGGTTAACACGAAATAATTAATGAGATACAATGGAGAGAACAATTCGCAATGATGATCTTTTAAATGAGTCAACAAGAACTTTATGTTTGATGTTTGTGAAGAACACTTGTAAGAAAGAGTACAAGATTTTCTCTAAAGAGAAACAA